>NW_028186357.1:1501586-1604253 GCF_003343005.1 Rhea americana | reverse complement strand
TTTCTCCTATTACCCATGTTGCATCTGAAACTGTCTTGCACTCTGAAAGCCACAGTCCAAGGTCACATCTTTCATCAATGAAAGCAAAGTCTGTTTGGAAATTATGATCTCCCCAGGTCACTATATCAAATTAAGGTAGCAATTATCAACAGTCCAACCAGAAAGTTAAAGTCTGCCACCAATTGTTCAGCATTCTATTACGTGATATAGTAGCTACCACTTTTCTCTCCCAAATGCCACAGGCTATGAAATTCTAAGCAGTTTTCTCAAAGGCTTCACCATAGCTATCCATGTCTGTCATCTGCAGGCTGAATTGCTATGATGTACCTTCTGCAGAGCTACAGACCATGCAGAGTGGCTATAAACACATTCCAAATTAWATGTCTGTCTAATGAGAAATCCATCTGTCTATACATTCACGAGCACCTATCAGCTAGCTAAAAATGCATCTGCCTACTTTTCTTCCAGCATCCACTTCAGAGTTTTTTTGTTGTTATTGTGGTTAATAGTTGTCTGGTATGATCTTAGAATTCTATTCATTTCTGGGAGGAATACATGCTTAAAATTTAAAATAGGTAAGACATTATTTACATTGTCTGCTCCCTGCATTACATATGTTAATGTAACTAAGATTACACAAAACACATAGCTAGCCAGTTCTCAGAACTGAAATCAAAGTATTATCAGTAGGTTAATGAATTCATCCCAACACCYGCCCAAACAGAATCCACACAGGAGATATCCAGAGAACAATAAAAACTCATTTACAAAAACACCTCCAAATTATTTGTGCTGCAAGCTTTTTAAAGCGACTAACACAAAAGAAAAATCTTAGAATACTTAGAGCAGCACACTTTCTCCCAAGATGCCTCTGAATGTGAAACAGGCTACTTTCCAAGGCCCTGTTTTGATCTCTGTTACATCCCTTCTCTTGACCCAGTTATATCGTAACAGCTGTGGCAAATGCCAAATCATAATGGCCAGGCAAACACTAAGGATACAAACTGCTAACTGTGCAAATATGAAGAGATGAAACTGAGGGCCTATTTCTATGACTTAACTTCTTACATCCTCCATCTGCTTAAATTAGTGAAAGACTCAAAAGAGGGGCCATGTACTTCTGCATAATGTCTCAAACTAAGTGCTTACACTGAGGGTTACCTCACCAGAGGCACTAGTGCTTCAATTTTCCTAACAGTACTAAAAAAAAGCAATGTACAAGAAATATTTTCATGATGGAATCTGTACCCGATATCCATTGAAGGTGAGAAGCATTTCCCTACCTACGTTCATGTTTAATAATGTATTACCAATTCAAGGAATTAGTAACAGTTCTATGTTCGGACCCCATTTTTAGGTCCAATTTTTAACTAACTTTATAGTATAGATACCTAGCATGTAAAGTCTGACATGCTAGTTCAATRTTCCAATACAGTTTTAAAAATCTTTCCAAATAAGGGCTTCAATAGGAGGAAAAAAGAACAGAAAAGAAAAAAAAAAGTGGCTATTAGCATATTTCTAACTTAGTGCATGTCTTTTTCTGATCTAATGGAACTTCCCTCGTGAGGAATGACAGCAGAGATTTCAAGTTTTGAGGCTACAATGGCATTTACAAGTAGATGTGTCAGAGCAGGTTAAGTTAAGGCAAAGTCACATAAAGGATTTTTACTGGAAGATAAAAGAGAAGTTTTAAGAGTTTGCAGTGCCTTGGGAAAATATGAGTCCAATAACATTCTGCAGATCAAACAGATGTCCACAAAAGTTAAGTCAAACAAATAGCAAGTCATACAAGTGTATTAAACATCAACCATTCAAATGTAATGAAAAAGAGAAATTCCTCAACCCTTTCAAATGGCCTCTTCTTCCCCAAGTGTTTTATTATCAGTTCAGTTAAAGACAGACTCAACATATGTAACTTGGGATACTTAGCCAAGTAGTAATGCTTTAAAAGAAGACTTGTTTATTACAAAGCAATGCAAAGGTTGTATCTACACACGCACACATATATATATAACGTAACACACATAGAACACAAAAAATGTGTTTATGTGAGTGCGTAAATATATATAAGTATATATCAATCCTTTTCCTATCACAGACCTCAACTACCTATTTTCACAGAAGCAGCTGGAAGCATGCTTAAAGATACGTGATTTCTAATGCTAACAAAATTTTTTTATTGAGGCCATATTACTTCAGCTGCTGCCACCAATATAAAGTCAACTCAGCACTACTGCTGTATTGTTTGTCCCTTTTAAAGTAAGTGGCTATAACGCTGCTCCAAACTGTCCACTGTGAACATAGCCTTGGAAAGTCCTTTGCTTATACCTGACCAGTGAGAAAGACAGCATACGCATGCAATTTAATGCACCGAAGTGGAATTTTCAGAATTTTGGAAGAAGGACAAAACATACGACTGATCACACACCTTGCCTTTGCCCTGCAGCAAGTTTGCAGTATATTGAGGCTGAAACACACAAGGCTTCTCTCCTCTGAAAGGTAGAGCCCAYTGAGATGGAAGTCACAAAGTTATACAACAAAGGCTGAATGACTACACATTATGAAAGTGCATCACATAATTCCTCATCCCAAACGGTGATAACAACAGTATGATGCTTTAGAGTTACTTCACAGGTGTGAAATAYGTAACGGGTGATGATTCTTCCTGAATTCAAGACAATAAACTAAAGAACAATACTTTGGAATGAAGAGGAAATAGTAAGGAAGAAAGTGGAAAGCAGAGAAGAAAGAAAAGTATTAAAAATACCACAGAACTACACCAAAATGTAGAGAACAACATCCATCATGGACAAATTGTCCTTGATTATCTTTCTTCTTTTTGGTACTCTTCAGTCCTACAACGTTACCAAAACAAGCAAGAAAATACGGTCATTGCTGTATTTTTGAAATAATTTTAACGTGGTCCTTCATTAAGATCACTGTCCATTTTCAACAGGCCACGTCATTAAGTCCCTTTTACAGGGACTTTAATGTAATTCTAGTCTCAGAGTCAAAATAATCATACTGTCCTGCACTTACAAGAGGTGCTTAAAACACTTCTGGATTAGATTTCATCTTTTCACTTCAGACCTCACAAAAATTGTTTAATTTGCCATCCACGTACAAAAAGGAACACTTCTGCTGTCCCGGCTTTATAGAACTCTTAAAATACTATCACATAAGAAGATTTCTGAAATGCATTGTAACTGCAGCATTCTGTATGTTCTTTCTTCACATCCATTCAGCAGAGACACAGATAGCCTCACCTCGCATCCTTCACATATCTATCTGCTCCCCATGCTCCCCCAAAGTAAAGCAAAACCATGCTTTGATCTTGAACCAGAAATGTGCTGGAAAGTTAGTAAGCAAAAACCTTTTCTTGTGCTATGTTCCCATCATTATTTTTATTAAACACAGCCCTAGTAACAGGGTAGGCTTCATAAGACTAGTGAAACCAACAAACAAGGAAAAGTGATTGCATTCTACAAGGTACAGCTTGAAAGCAGCGCTATCTGAAGTTGCTCAGGTGGCAAGAAATGACTGATGGGGTGCCATACTTTTAAATTGTATTGCAAAAAAAAATAGATTTAAGATAATACCTTACTTTGATGACTGTGATTAAAAAAGTGGGACTCGTATCCAGCTGATCTAAAAAAAATGGATTTTATCAACATGCAATTTAACATCTTAACCCACCTACTGCTTCAGAACTCTCAGATGTAACTAACCATTCCTTCACATTTGATAAAAGGAAAGTAAGAGATATAGATGCATTTTCATGCACATCTTATACACTACTAATCAACATACATTAATGACTTTTGTTTTCCGAAGTTAATGTTGAAACTACTGTGGCTAATGCTCTTGACTTAAGCAAAAAAAAMCTTTGATTTATAATGAAGCCTGACTCAAGAATAGCAAGAAATTCCAATCAAAGAATGGGACACAAAAGTGCTAGGTATTCTATGCTGTAGAAAGATCTGTGTTAATTCATTACAATAAAACATTAATGAAAATCATATGTATTATGATTCTTAGAATGTTTCTTAAGACATAGAGCAAGAAAAAAAAACAAGTCACTGAAATCTGTAACTACAGAATTCAGACCTATTTCATTTCCTATGAAAGGGGCAACTGTAGAAATACTACTCTGATCACGGTTTAAAAAAACCAAGAAACTGGGGTTTTCTCTCTTGAACATTAGTTCGATTCTTAGGGTAATTTCTGACTTTTAAAATAGCTGGATGGTTAGCCAAGTGAATTGGAGAAGAGGAGGAAAATGGGCTAAGGTACCTTACTATCCAGACACAAAGTCTACAAGGCAATGAGCACTTTAGAAGACAAGATCAGGATGGTCAGCATTTATCTTTAAAAGGTCTGATCAAAAGGTGAAAAAGAGAAATCAGGCTTGTAAATAAAAGCTGGCTTTAATGGGTTATCAAGCCAGATAGAACAACTGGGTCACCTACTCTGACCCCCTTTAATAGTGGCCCATRCTCCATTTCATAAATTTTCACGTGCACTCAGCTTGATAACGTCAGGTCAATTGAAGTATATCGTGAAAAAAAGATATCTGGTCCCGTTCTGAAGATATAAATACATTAAAAAATCCAGAAACACATGATGAACTGCTAGAATAAATTATATCCATGCAGCTTCATAAAATACACTTTTGGGAACAGGGAAGAGGAATAGTAGAAAAGAAAGTTATGGTTGCTCCCAAATCACAGAAAAACAGCTTATTTCAAGTGTTCTTAATACCTTTAAAGATTTTACTCCATAAATGCCTGAAAAGATAAAACAGAGCATCTCTCTGCAGGTATGTAACATCCTGTTACACAGCAACAGTCAGCATGAAATCATCYTTCTTGCAACAGCACAAATACGAAGACGAAATATATATCTCATTTATGTAATGTAATACTTTGCCAGGTAGCTGAATTATGTTTGAAATATTATAAATATATAGAGAGTCTAAGTTTTGCCATGATTTCATAACCAATTAATTTTAAGGATGTTCATTTCAGATTCACGATATAAAACCTCACGTATAGCAACATATTTTTCACAGTAACTTGAAGCAGTATATGAAATTTAAGCAGGAAGGAAGAATGCTATCTTTGGCATTATATGAAATGTGTTTAGTTTTCAATATTAAATTATTTAAGCTTGAGGCAATAATATTATGCTTAGGATGCATTTAAAAGCTTTTCAGCCRAAGTGTTTGCTATTCATTGCATATTTCAAAGATACTGAGAGGGCTGGATTTTAAATGTAGAAACTTTGGCTTAATGTCTTAAATAAGGAGCACACTCTTCCATTGAACACATCATATTTTAGAACTTTCACACAGGTTATTGAAGTACAGTATATCTATTTGCCTGTGAAACTCAAAACTTTTATAGTATTTGCATAACAACTTAGCTATGGACAAATATGTTGTCTACAGATTATTTTATGAGAGCAAATCAATCATCCAGAAATTATTTTTCAGATTCAAAAGCAGGTAACTACATGAATTTATTTAAATTTTGCCTCAGTCAAGATCAGAGACGACATAGCCTAATTATACCTGGACTACTGCACTTTAGAAAGCCATTTTAAAAGCAGGAAGCAACAAAATTTAGCCATAATACCCATGGGGGGGGAGGGGGGGAGGGAACACAAATACAAACTTCAGGCCAGTCAGCTATGTTGCAGGATTTGACTAATTGATACTTTTGTATTAGTAACAGTTTGATGCATTCAATTTTAAATTATTTTGTAAATAATCCGTAAGTTAGAACTTCAGTTTTATTTTCTAAACATCACTACAAATCCAAACGTTGGAAGAATGAACATAAACAAGAGTAGTGACCACTACCTTTAAGTGGTAGTTTTGTTAATACTTCAAGTATTAAAGCCTGTTAAATGAAGGAGCGTACTTAACAGAAATCTGCCTCTTTCACAGCACTTTGTTTAAATGGATTTTCATTCTTTTCCCAGTTGCCTGGAAAAAGGTTCTCTAAGAAGTACCAAATCTGCTAACAATGTTCCCAGAAGATGCAATGATATTATATGAATTCACAGAATGCATTTGCAATAAAGCAACTGAATCCTGTGACTTTCAAGAGTTGAAGACTTCTTTCTTCCTATGTAAAAAGAAGTGTCCAAAAAATAACTCCTCCTGCCCTTTTTTTGTTTTGTTTATACACATATTTATTCAAACAYGTGCACTGTATACATAGTAAGTGGCAACTCATTGTAACAAATAAGCAAAAAGAATTATGTAAAGGAAATCTCTTTGTAACAGTGGCATCCATGAGATGCTGAAAAAGGAAATAAACAGGTACATCTAGCTGTAATTAACCGACAGCAGAAAACATTCTTCCAACTCTCTCCACATCTTCAAAGACTCAAAGCATATGTGAAGACCAAGCAGCTCCTCATCTTGAGCAACGAGACAGAATGGAAACTAATACAGGAATGCAGGAAGAGCACATTGACCAAACATCTCATGAGCAACTTGCCACACCTACCTGCAGCTCCTTTACAACTCGTTTGATGAGGTAAGTCCCAAGTTCAACACCTTGAAGTCCCTGCTGAGTCAAACTGATTGAATAAAAAATTGCTGTTGTAATTTTGTCCAGATCTTCTGTTTCTATAGGGGAAACTTCCTTCACTATGGCCTGGGAAAATAAGAATTAAAAAAAAGTTAGTAGTAGTTATTAGTATCATTAAGGGGGACAGCGTTGTTATTCTCAACTTTCAAATGTATTAACACTTTTCCCACTGTTTTATTCAGTGTCCTCTGTGAGAAACAGTAAAATTCTAGTCAAAAATAAAAAGTAGAAAGAAGACCTGCTTACCTATTAGCAAGTACGAAAAGTAATAATTGTACAGATTTTTGAAAACAATCATAATTTGCTTTGAAGTTTTAATCTCATTTACTATCTTTTCTTATACCACCTGCACTTGAGCAAAAACCCATAACAATTTATGCAGTATAACAGATATTCAGAGAATCCCTGTAATTTCTTAAGAGGAAAGCCACCTCTCATTTCTTAAAAAGATAATGCTAATTTGACAGCCCTAAAAAAAATACTTTCTGCAAACAAAAATGCCTCCATTTTCAGTTTCTAAATACTGAGACTTCATATATAGGCAATTTTACCATGCACAGCAAAGAAGGTTGGGTGCAGTAAGGAAAAGAAAAATTTGTACAATATGGATTAAAACACAATGATCTCAGAGATGATTTCTCAAGAAAAATACATCCATGGAACTAACTACAACACAATCATTTTTTTCCCTTAAATTAGGACACCATCAGGACCACATAACACACACTGTTTTTCAAAATTATAGGAGTAACAAATATTCCCAAAGCATTCGGAATTTTGGTTTCTAAAAGGTACGTATTTCAATTTGAGCACTTTGCTGTGAACTGAACATATCAGTGACAGTACCTGGATGCTGCTGGAGAWTTCACTGGTTAGTGCCACATGCAAGACTATCAATGGTTCTCCTGGAATTGCACAGTGAGAAAAAAAGTAGCACCTTCTATATGACCCAACTCGACGCTTCATATCAAGCCAGTTTCTAACAGGATGCACGGCTTCAGAACTCAACGGAAAAAAGAAATTATATTTTTCATTTTAAAAYTGAAGTCAGCTGATCACCATACAAGCTCAGTACTCTTCCCGATATCAATGACTATCAGATCAAAAAATGAGAATCAGGCTATAAGTGAAAAAAGTACAAATCCATCCCAAAACTGTGATGAAGCTGATTATAAAGTGTATCTTGCATATCCAATTCTCTCTAGCTTTCTTTAGGGTATGTTCATTACATATCTCAGATCTCACTTGCACTTTGTGTTCAACACATTATACCAGATTCAGATCACTATATCACTGAAGGAGTCTGGACATACTTCTCTTCAGGAATTATTTTTCTCAACTACAAAACCAATAACACAATCATCCTTGTAAAACACTTCAAAATTTTCATGTGAAAGCGCAGTCTTTTCCAACAGTAATACTGTCTGGTAAAAGTTCAATCTGACATGCATTTCAAAATATTTCTGCTCTCCTACTCCAAACTATTCTAAAACATGTTTGTCACTGGCACAACAACCCCCACACTATGGTGTCTTTTTTTTTTCCTGAAAGGATCTAGATGACAGTCAAGGGTAGTTTGTAAATTATTCTTTCAGAAGGTTCATGTAATGTACTGTGTAAAAACAAGAGGTGACATGTTTCACTTCAACCATTTTTAGTACCTTATCCAAATGCTTTAATATATCATCTTCAACAATAAATACACTTAGTTGAAATTAAACACATTCAAATTTCTGTTAGCACTCSCACAATCACGTCTTCAAGGAATCACTCAGTGTTCTTTTCCCTATTACTTACTGAAAGAGTCTAATGTGTATGCCAAAATACCCTGAAGACTAAGTGAGATATTACTAGTTACTTTTGTTTTGAAAATCTAGGTTATGTAAGCATTGTTTTCTTTACCTCACTGACATTTACGTCATATACCTTCACAACTCCTTCTTTAGAGATTCAAGTTTTTCAATGACAAAGCATCAAACAGCGTAATTTTTATTCAGTCATCTACTTGATCAATACAATTTTGAATATTTTAAAGAAAGTTAGAAATAAATGTTTTAATTTTAAGACATAATTCGGGGGCAGGGGGGAGGGAGGTGCTCTATCCATACAGAGTTCACAACTGATTCTGGGCAGCTCACCTGACTGTTTTCCAGATAGGATGGTAAGCCTCACTACGTTAGAAGTAAAAAATGCTATGGAGTGTTCTGCCTCCCAKGCTGCATCAGACTTCGTAAGTATTGGTTCTTCACCAATTTTGTCACTCAGGGATGATGGAAGAGAGAAGGTGGCAGTGGTTATGGAGGTGGCAGCAGGAGCTGAAAGGGAGCGTGAGAAAGCAGTGCAGCAAGGATCTTGCTTTGCAGAAAAAGTAACAGCGGCACCTCTGGGAATGTGAAGAACAACTAAGTAGGAGGGAAGGAAACCAACCTAATTGGAAAACGAATCAAATTACAGGACTATGGTCCTCTTCACTGTTTACTTAATTCAGATTTAAAAAGAGTGCTCTTTAGTGAGTTCAATGTGACTATTGCTTAATGATATTACTGTTCAGTATTGAAAAGCGTATCTTGAAAATAGCGGATCTGTACAATCATGTCTGCAGAAAGTTCCCATCAGCAAGTGTTAGCAATTTTTAGCACTTACTCGCTAATTTTTTGGAGTACTTCACAAGGTGATTGCCAAGTGACCCGTTCCAAATTTAGGAATCCTGTTGAAAACCATTCTGAAAGCATGTTCTTTAGAACTCCATTCATTTCCTGCAAAAAAAAGAAAAATTGATTCTTTTGATAAATCAGCTAGGTGGAACCTAAGAACGTGAGCGAAGACAGTCTCGATTGTTTCAAAATACCACTGAGAACTTTGGGGAAATGAATGCTTCTGAGAAGATTAATTGCATAACAGCTCAAGCTTTCTTCATACAGAACTAAAACAATGCAAATATTTACCAGATACAATGAATTTACAGTCAGTAGTAAACTGCAGATAGGGAAATGGAAGAGAATGCAAAACAAAGATGAAAAGAAGATACTAAATAGAAGTATYTGAAGTCCTGACAATCAAGCAGCAGTTACAGAGCTGCTCAGATGCATTAATTTAAATGCTATGAAATAAATCATGGGAAATTTGACCAAAACAGGGACTTGAAATTTCTGCTACCTGTATTACTTTTAGTTGTCTAAAATTTCTCATTTGAGTTTAGAAAGACTTCTTGAACTCAGCTCAGCATGGATACCTCTTTAAGATAGAGCTTCTCTATTTCTTTCTTATGTTGCTTTGCCTATARGATACAATATGATACTACCAACAACTCACCAGCAGCTTGGTCAGAACTTTAGGCTTACCTGAACACAACTTTTAAAAATCAGAAACTCCTAAGGTTCTTTTCAGACCTTTATTAAATAGCCAGTGCTACACAAGAGAGACAAAAATTATGTTCCAATGTACTTTGCTACATTTAAGGAAAAACAACAGAAGCAAAATATAAATCCATCCAGAAACTAACAATTACTACTTGAAACATCCTTCCAGGGTTGAATTATAGTCTCAGAACTTTCCTATGAAAGCAAAAAGTACTTCATATTACATTCTAAAAGATGAAAGTCATAGAGGCACTTTTTAACAGACACACATCAAAGAGGGCTCCCGTTGGCCAAAAGTAATTGCTTTAAATATTCCAAGATGGAAAAAAAAAATACTTCAATACGAGACACACTCTGACAGTACACCTTAGGGTAGCAGTAATCTACACAGGCAAAACAGTATTTTGTCTGATGTTTCTGCGCTAGTGGATTAGAAGAGAAAGTGGCAGGTAAAACAAGCTGTATTCAAAAACCAAATAAAATAAAAAATAAAAAGCCCAGAATTGTCTGCATTCAAGCATGTACATGAAGGGCTCAGCGCTCCTTCTGGCATGGCTAGGTCACTCAGGAATTGCAACACAGCTTGCATCACCAACAGCTTTATTGGCAAAAGTTGAATCTTAGCTGAACTGTCTCACATACTGAGTTGTCTGTTTCTTTTTTTTTTTTTTCCTCCCCCCCACCCAAATACATTTTTCCACTCTACCTATACAGGTGTAACTCAAGAAGTGCATTCTGATTGCTTTGTTTATTCTGGCTTTAAGGTAGTTCCCTTGTGAATCCTTGTTTCTGCACAGCTCTGAAGTTTTTCAAAATAACTATAAATCATTTTGAGCAGATATCCCTAGGGGTAGTGAAAGTCTCTATGTATTTCAGGGTTGTTTGTTTTCTTTCCTTTTGTAAGGGCACTCCGTGAGCCAGAAAAATAAGCTAGAGTTGTCAGAGCCGGGGTCAAACTAACAGCTTCCTATAGCTCTCCTGTCATCCATCTGCTTTCTGAAACACCAACACTATTGCAAGCTGYAGTCCAACAGCTGGTAAGGAAAACTGCTGATGGCTGCACTCCTGCTAGTCACTACTTCAAACACACCGCAATGCATCTACTGGCAGTAACATGGCTCAAATGGCAACAACCAACTTGGGAGAAAGACAGTTACACTACAGGGAAATTGGTAGAACTGGACAACWAACGAATCTGATACATTTTGCTTTTCTGAAGCAGCTACAGGTTTAAAAAAAGCACACTCCCTACAAGGGGATGTAACGATGCACAACTCTGAACTGAAGGTTATTTTTGAAGGTGTAGGATATTATAGAAGTACTTTAAGATACAGTGGTATAAAAACAGTGCAACTTTAACCAYAGAAGAAAGTAATGGCATGAATATTGTTTGTAGATTACTTAAATTGAGCTSTAATTCCTATCAGTTGTAAATAATAATGCTTTATAATACTACAGTGCAGTCTGAAGCTGAAAAAATTACATCTGTTGACAAAATTTAGTATAGAAAGACATTAAGTACTTTACACTATCCAAAATCATGTTTAATACAAGCCATCTGAACAAAATGTTGTGTTTAATATCAAACTATGTCCTAAGTCTCTGAAAAGTTCAATTCGAATGTTAACATTCTCAAGTTAGGTTCACTTATTTCATAGATTTAGTGGTAAGTAAATTCTTACTTTCATCTCAGAGGCCTTTCTAGTCAAATTACATTACATTTATCTTTGCAAAGAAAAGAATTGGAGATATTTTATTAAAAAAAAATAAAGAATACCAAACATTTGTTATTCCACATCCCAATTTTAAAGTTGTGCAATGAGGCACACTCAGATTAGCATTTAAAATTACACAGTTATATTTTGGTTTCTATTAGATGAGTATAGTAAGTGTGATTTTTTTTCATTCCATGTTTTTGCTRTAAGACAGGAAAATACAGACTTTTTGATCTTCATATGACCTCCATATTTTGGGGAGCAACAAAATGGGAAAACTCTTAGAGAAAATATAGATTAAAAGCTTTGATTAAGACAATCTGCCTCTCTGATGAAAGAGCTATTTCACTTTCCCTCTTAAGCAAATAAAAACTCTATAATGAAAATTCACATACAGATACTCATAAACGTAGTATTAAACAGCAGTAACTAACACTCCATGTATATCAAATAGCTGGCTCAGYTACTGCTAGTTGCTCATTAAGTATCTGACAATACTATATAAAAAACAATGGTAATTGTCTAACCTTTCACAATTCAGGAAGCTTTTTCCACGGCCTTGGAAAGTTTGAAGTTTTAAGCCTGATCTGCCTCATTCAGGCACAGTGATCTATATACCTATTTTGATTTTGCTGAGTATTTCAGAGTTTCTTCAATTTTTTTTCAAATTAGTTTCAGCATATAGATACAGAATCCTGTTGGTGAGATACTGAAAGATCAGCTCATCAGCAAAATGGCATTATACAATGTCACAAAAATAAAAGTGGATTGTTTTTCTGCTTCCTGCATTGCTAATACTACTTCAGAAAAAAAGAGCCATAGAAGCTAGTGACGTTTTCAGCACTACCACTGTATTTTTCATCTCCCCTTTTTTCACAGTTTTTCTATGCTTTAGACAATGAGTAAAATATGCAGAAATATTTTCAAGCGACTTTATCACCTGTAAACGTTAGTTTACTGAAATCTGTTCAACAAACAGAACACAATCAACCAGCAACAGGTGGTTCATCAACCAGCATCTAACAATGCAAACTGCTTGAGCATATATAAGAATACTTCATGCTACAGTAGTGGCTAAACCTCATTTTAGCAGCYCTTTCAACATGCAAAGTAGAGATTAAGGGTTGCCTAAGAAATATTTTAGATAGTTTAGGCAAAAACAAAATCCCAGTAGGCTTGATAATGCATTCTGTAATTTTCCTCCAGCATCAAGAACAAGTCAACGTGCTATCGAGTGCAAAAAAAGACTACAAGAATAGTTACAYGTAACAAAGCCTGATCATATTACATGGCATGAAACCAAGACTGTATTTTGAGAAGAAAATGCAACAAAATGCTTATGACACCCTTTATATTGAAGCTYTAATTCTGCAGACAACATTTTCCCACATTCAAATGGATTGCAGTATGTTTCTGAATATACTGTATCAGCTGATACCTATGCATTCAGCTGTTTTATACAGATTTTTATCCTGCTAATTTTTGCAAAATTCATTTGTTTTTACTTAAGATGATACAACGGGATGTGGAAATTGATTACAGATCATTATTAAGTTATGTGATGTTTGTTACCCATCTTAATTGGCAAATAATCTTACCAACTTTTGCTGCCATTTCAGTTATATGGTGATCACGTTTAATTCACAAATACACTGTATTTTCCTGSCAAATTTAAGAACCCAGCAGCGACACAAAAACCATCTTTTTCTTGTTCAGCTTATTTTGAGTGTGAATGTTGACAAGCCAGTTGTGCTCAGTGTATCTGCGCAAGTCACTGTCTTCTTTCACTGCCTGCTGGGAAGCCCTATCACCAAATAGCTGCCACTACCTTCTGCTACACTGCTCCTGCTGTCAGAACCACAGCATCACACTGCTTCACATCACCTCCAGCAATGTCCTACCTCATCCATTTCCTTCACAGGCCTAACCTGAGTCCTGACAACTCCTTTCTCCTGGTGATATCCTTCACCCCCAGCACGAGGTGGTTGCTCTGTTGCTTGTGGTGCTATATGAGGCTCGTGAGTCACGCTGGTGCCCATCGCTATTCTGCTGAGCTTGAGGGCAYGTCACCACCTGCACGACCTTATGCCATGCTGCGCCAGTGCGGCGCTTCTTCCCTTACCACAACACGACCCTTTGGCAGGTCTCCTACTGCCTGCAAAGCACCTGGGACGCCCCAAGCCGCGTCCCCTCCAGCCCTCACCTTGACGTGCGGCCCGTCCACCGCCTTGGTGGCCAGCCCGTCCACCAGGTCGCCCCTCAGCTCCACCAGGAAGCGGAGCCCGCCCTCGAGGCGGCCCAGGTGCTGGAAGAGGCCGCGGTACCGGGGGTTGAGGTAGTAGCGGAGCCGGTCCTCGGCCTGCAGCAGGGCTCCCGGCTCCCTGCCCTGCTCGCGGGCCTGCAGCACCTTGGCGCTGAACTCCGCCACGCGGCCGTGGTCCACGCCGAAGTCGCGGGCCAGGCGGGTGAGGAGCTCGGCGCGGCCCGGCCCGGCCGCCAGGCCGCGGTAGTAGCGCACGAACTCGGCGCCGCGCAGCTCCGCCGGCGGCGGCGCCTTCTCCTTGGTCTCGTAGGGCGGCAGCGGCGGCACGGAGCGGCTCAGCAGCTCCTCCATGCCCGCGGCGCCCGCCGGGCCGCGGCGCGGGCCGGCCGCCATCGAGACGCGGCGCAGCCCCCGCGGCGCAGCCCAGGGCCGGCGCAGGAGCCGCCGCGGGCTCAGGCAGGGGCCCAGGCGGCTCATTCCGCCTCTCGCGACAGACGGCGAAACGCCCGGCACCCGGCCAGGCCGCAGCACCGCCTCCGGGCCCAGAGGGGGCGGGCTGATTGGCTGGCGCTGCAGACTGCCAGTCCTGCCCGCCAATCGGAAGCGAGAATGGGAAGCGCGTGAGGTGCGGCACGGGGTGTAGAAGAGGGTGGTTTGGCCGCCATTTTGAGTGTGGCACAGAGCGCGGCGGGCCTCCCTGAGGCGTTGCGCAGTCTTGCAAATTCTGTGCCCTTTAGTACGCGCAGCGGAAAAAAACTCAGGAATAAAGCTAAATAAATACATATCGTTCCTGGTTCTAGCACTCCAAGCTTACAGAGATGTCTCCTGCTGACATCCTTCCTGCCTCCATCCTTACTGTTGGTCCATGCCCATCAAAACAAGCGCAGCAGAAGGTCAGATGGATTTCAGTGAGATTAGGACTGAGCGCCAATTCTCCTGATCCTCCTGAGGAGCACAAGGAATTCTTGTTTCTCAACAATTTAAATAAAAATTGAGGACAGAATCAAGCCTTTTCTGCCAGTGGAAAAAACAGACATAAAAATGGAGCATTACTATTAGTATGCAGTCTAATTAAATTTTTTTAGAACTTTATGCTGCAGCATCCACGGAGCAAAATAATAAATTATTCCAGCAGTATAGCACTGGGGAAYTGAGGGTCATAAGCTTGAATACCTGTAAGGAAGGGAAAGTATGACTCAGAAGCATTGAAAGATACAAAAAATACTTAAAAATTTGGATTCCAGAGGCAATGAACTAGGTTTCAGAAATTCCCATAACAACTTTACAACTTCATTTTCAGCAAAGGTAAAAGCCCTTAAATTTAGCTGGTTAGTCRTTCGCTCCTAGGGGAAATGTGGACTGTCACAGCAAGCTTCTGTCTGTGTGAGATCTCAAGCTGGTATTTTCAGGTGGGCAAAGGAACCGGTGAGCAAGTTCTTTCACCAGCTAACATGCTGGTGCTTGTACATGTACTGCTTACAAACAGCAATGCTGCACTTTTTAGTGGGTATCCGTTACCTAAGCACACCTTTTTTCCATTTGAAAACCAAACCAAAATATTATTTGGCAATGCTCTGTAACAAGATGTAAACAGACCTTTTTTTTTTAATCAAGGACAATTAGAAATTAAGCTTTTCTCTCCATATGTTTTCTAAGTTACATAATAATGATTTTAGTATGCTTATCTGTTTGTCAGATGTACGATAATATAATAAACCTCTCCTAAAAACCATCATGTACTAATTCTGTTAAGATAAGCCTCAAATTTGTGTCAAAGGTCTACTTAAGCCTAGTTGGTCCATCTGGCTGTTTCTGTTAATGTGCTTCAGCTTCTGAAACAACAGTGTGGAAGAACTGCTTTCGACTCATCAGCCAGAAAACCTAGCTGCCTTATACACACAGCGGTCTGCAGGAAGTCACCTCAATCACAATCCTGTAACCACGGTGAAGAAAATGAAATCAAGTCATTAAGGCATTTACCAAAAGGCTTGTAAGAAGCCTTATGCACCAGTTCACCCTCCATATGATTCAATGATCCCTGGAAATTTCGAGAAGCCCAGGGCTGAGCTGTTAATACAGGGAGGGCAGCGGTGGAAGTTGATGGCTCACAACCTCCCAAGAAACAGGCAGCATTTCTGAGGATCAAGTCCAACATTTTCAGCTTTGAAAAATCCTAAGTGGAATCTCTTTTATTCCTTTCATTTTGACAACCCTCTTAAATTGGCCTCAGCTACTATTCTTACAATAACATAGTTTTCTTGCATGAACCACAAGGCTATAAAGATGAGCTACCTATATTGTTCACCTGCAGAAAACATTGTGGTGTGAGCTATAAGGCTTTGTGAAATAAGACATTCATTTTGAAATCTGCTGCTCCTTCTTTTTTTACCCAGGGAAAACTATTATCTGCTTCAGCAGCTGTTTGAAAAAGGAAAAGGCTTTTCTTTCTATCAGGGCCTTGAGGGCACTAACAGGCCTTAATGGCCATGACCTGCTTCACCTGGGGCCTCCTCCATGGGCCCATTTCAGTTCAGCCTGGGGTAGTTAGTCCTTTTCTGGGCAAGCCTACAGGGCTGCTGGTGTCCAGCTTGGCTGTAGATCCTTTTGATTTGGCCTTCAGTCTGTGGACTGGTTTCCTCTTGGACCTACAGCAGCCTTGCCTGGCCATCGTTGGCTTTGTTGGACCCTGTCCTCCGCTGCTGGACCTGGTTCTGGCTCATGTTCCTGCCCTGACCTTAGACCTGCTTCATTGCTATGGACTTGCCTGAGAACCTGGACTCCTGGCTGAATTTGTCTGCTGCCCTGCTGAGGTGCTGCAGGATGAGTCCTGGCCATCAAGGTCTTGGGCCTGCGTCCCCCTCAGTTACATAGTCACATAGGCAGCCACCTCTTGCTGCTCCCCAGTGTTGCCCATGCAAAGCTGGCTGGAGATCCAGGGGGGAGGTAAGAGAACCATTTAGTCTAAACTTTTTTTCTTTTCTTTTYTTTTTTTCCCCCCCCCCCCCTCCTTTAAATTGCAAAGTCTTTGCTAAGCTTGGGATGCTTGGAGATGGATTAATGATGTTCTTAAAAACTAAATAGTCTTTGGTTTTGTTGAAAACCTAAATGCTGTTATCTGGAAGCTGGAGAATGAAATAGGCTAATTACAGCTTAGCAATTGTTAAGTTTTTGTCTCCAAGCAAAAAGATAAGACTATAAAAAGGTAGAAAGTCAATCTGATCGTTTGATTTCTTCTCTTAATCAGTTCAAGTGTTAAGCTTTTTTTTTAAAAAAAAAAAAAAAGAAAGAAAAAAGATTCTCAGCTCAAGATTTCCACTCTACTGGAAGTAGACTGATTTGTGCTAGATAATAGCCCAAACACAGGCCTGTGTTTATTTTAGTATTTTCACTTGTGTTGAATGGCATGGAAGCGTGTATAAGACAAGAATCTTAAATGAGGAACAAAACATGCTACCATTTAATTTTTTTTAAAAAAAGCAAAACTGTTACAAACTTCAAATAAAACAAAGCTGARCCATGCATTTTCAATCAAACTTTCTCTGTAGCTGTATGCTATTTCTAGGGAGGCTTATAACCCAGTGTTATATTCCACACCTACTGTAAAGGTGTCGTGACTTTGATATTTACGTATGCAAACRAGTTCTGAGAAGTATATGCAGATTTTCCTGGCCTAAGTGTAGCTGTCAAACTAGACCTTTTTACAAAAATAACTAAGAGAATGTGTTAAAAGGCTTAATGATTTAGTTAATTGAAAACAGCCTATTTTGGTTTGATATTAGGAAAAAGGCTAAGAGATAACAAAAGGCCTCTCTTCTGCTGCCTTTCTCTCAAGGTTGGTGAATTAGCACTGCTTCCAGGGTCAGAGCACTGTGGTAAGCTGTATTGCAAGCTCTAAATGCATTTGGTAATAGCTTTGCAAAGAGTTTATAAAGTGACTTTAAATGAGAGAGAATCTTGTTTTGAAGATTTCATAAAATTCATAATGCTGCTACTGGGGAAAAAAAAATCTGCTGTAGCTATTTAGTAAAAGAGCAGAATCTTTTCAGCTTTGGTACTATGTCTTCAATTACCTAGGCCTTCTGGATAAGCGATTTTGAGGGCTGTTTTGTTACAGCTCCCAAAGCTCTTTGTTTAAAATTAGATAGCGAAGTTCTGTTGTTAGAGCTGTAGCCAGTGTTTAGCTTTAATCTTAATTCTAGATAAATATGATACTGTTTTGTAGAATTAAATATGATATTGTTTTGTAGAATTAGCTGGCTGTAAACAAATGACTCGTATGCAGAGGCTATGGAATAAATTTGGTGCTCTCAGCTGAGCCGTGTGGCTGGAGCTTTGTTTAAGGGCAGCTGAGTTCAACCTTTTATTCCTGGTTCCTTGGATCTTAAAGTCATCGTTTAACTCATCTGCAGTGAGTAGCCTATTAGGCAATGAAATGAAATATTTAACAGGATATATGTCTGTCTTTAAGACCATGAAAATACTTATTTCATGTGATTAACTTTTCTGTGTTAAGTAGTTCTCTGAAATTATGAAATTAAGGGTGTACTTAGGTTCTTGCAGAACTAGGACTTTTATCATAAAACTCTGGTTTTTGAAGTCTTGCTTGTCCTGCCAACTTTAATAATATTTATCATGACTGTGGGATATGTTGCAGACTCAAAGGGTTCCTTTTAAAAATACTTACATTTTTCAAGATTTCAGTCTATACTTAAAATGAATGTGAACCTTTTCATTTTCAGTCAAGGCTACTGAGTGCAATGTTGGAAGTTGCTAATGTGCATATGACTGACTTAGATCTGTTTTATTTTTTCCTATTTTTTTTTCTCTGAAAGAATTTGATCCTTATAATTAGTGAGGAGATTGGAACCATACTCATGAGGGAAAAAGAAAAAAACCAACAACAACAACAAAAAAACTCCAACCTGCAAAAGGTTTTCCTTTTCCCCCTCTTCTCTTCCTTCCCTCCCTCCCCCCCCCCAATGGAACAAAATAGGGAGGAAGAGGAGCAGAAGATGGGAAGAGGAAGCTGCATAATTCACATGTGGAAGAATATGGAAGATAAACTTATCGTTCAACTTCTGTGACTAAATGTGTGAATAAAATACTAGTTAACTAAAAAATTCTCATTCTGGAGGGGAGCACTTGTAACTTGTCATCATGTCACGACCCGGTTATAGATCTTGGGCTGAGCGCGCCTATGTTGTAATTTAATTTGAGCAATACAGAATACTATGTGAATTTGGTTTTTGACTTCTCATTTTTTTTTTCCTCCCCTTCTCCTAAAACAAAAGGTTAGGTCAATACAGCCCAGCAAGGCTGAGTGAGCTYTGTTTGGAGGAATAAATGACCTGAAGCAGTGACAATCAAAGCTCTATTTTGAAGTGAGGCCCGATTTCTTGTAACTGGCATCTGTGCGAAGTGTTATGTTGTCCATGAGCGACCTTSACGTCGCCCTGGATGGCCAGTCTCTCTGTCTCACTGAGATAACAACTTTTTTCCTCGTGTTTCAGCTTCAGGTGTTTGGGTTTAACTAGATCATATGAGGAGCAGTTCAGGATGCAGCATTGTTATTTA
Organism: Rhea americana; assembly: GCF_003343005.1. Taxonomy (NCBI): domain Eukaryota; kingdom Metazoa; phylum Chordata; class Aves; order Rheiformes; family Rheidae; genus Rhea; species Rhea americana. Next base: position 1,584,740 of record NW_028186357.1, on the reverse strand, counting down.
CTCTAGTGTTGCTTCTTTTACACTTAGTGCTTGAGTCTACCAGGATGAGTGTAGGCTGTTTACTATAATCTAGCACAACTTTGTTTTATAGTTTCTTCTATGCTGAAACATTCTATGTTTTAGTAAAGATTGGGAAATTAAGAAATGTGATAATTGATTTATGCAACATGGCAGTTAATATGTAGGAAACAAAGTTTACTTGAAAGCTTTTATACTAATGGCAATGAATATAATGCTTTAATATTATAGTCCTTCTATGTTGCTAGGGTTTCTCAGAGGAAATGATTTTTGCAAAAGGCTTGGTGGAATAGTTCTAGTGCCTGGATTCAATGTTTTTGTTGTACCACTGACTTGCTATGCAGCATTGAAACAGACTTTTGGTCATATTTCATAAAGTTACCAAAGACTTAATCACATGTATAGTGCTAAAATCAGTGCACCTAAGAGTTTGCAGAGYATAGTTTCTTTCTTTATAAAAACTCAGAACTGCAAACTTGCCAGAAAGTCAAAGCTTATGACCTTGGCCTGCTAATCTTTGTCACCAGTGCTAAAGGCCTCTAAAAAAGCCTCAAGTCTCATTGAGGTGTCTCCATGTTACTCTCGTGATTATGCATGTGTGAATTGCCTGTGAGAAAAGGTAATGCTTAGTTTGATAATTTATATTGTTTCTGGGTACTTATTGTATACCTAGATCTATACCTAGATCTAGTTTCTTAAAGTTGCTACAATTGTAGAATGGGGAGGACATGGGGAGTCTAAGTGAAAGTCTTGTGAGATTCATTCTGGAGTGAACAGTGTTTCGCTGAATAGATACTTGAGCCCCAGACAGGAGGGCTGCTTGTTTSGGGACACCCAAGTTGCTTTGCTCATCAGGTGGAGTCTGTGTCCCTAAGGAAGCAGTTGAGAATACTGTGGGAATAGAGGGGAGCTTCTCGGTATAAAGTGTAACAGGCAGTGGGAGTTGCTGAACCTGAGCGACACTGGGCATATGGACCCACTAGCCAGGGCAGAGTGGGGGCTGGGATATTTCTTGCTAAGCCTTTTAGTCTTTCTTGCATAGCAGATTTGTGTTTTCCCTRCTTAAACATGATCTTTTCCTAGTTTATGCTGTAATAAAATATATCTTAATCTTAAAAGCGCCTTGGTGTGCTTATGTCTGAGTTGCAAACAGTTTTACTACCAGACTCTAGTCATCCTTTTTTCCCCATCAGAGAAGCTCACTGTGGTAAATGAGAAAAGGCAAATCTAACTGTCTTGCCTTTAATAGTATGCTTCTCGCTACACAGWTTTCTGGACTATTTTTGCTTTAGTATCTGTGCTGTATCTCTGCTTAGCAGTGAGCAGTATTTGGGAGCTGTCTTGTTTGCTCTCAATACCACTGATCTAAGGCAAGGAGGAGGTTTTGAAATGTATGAGGGAGCCTTCAAGTATGAACACCTTGAATAAGGAGGTAGTAGCATACCTGTGGGCCTGAGCAAGTACTTTATACCAACAGGCACTTTGGTGTCAATGGATCCAGGGTCTAAGGCTCAGGTGTAACGTAGGGAGCTCCTCCAGAGCGAAGCTCTGGCTGTGATGCAGTGCTTTTTCCTAGACCTGGAGTTTTAAGCCTCACTACATACAGGTGGTATGATTAATGTACACAGGAGATTYGTGAGCAGAAATTCAAATGCAAGTGTCTGTACCTGGTTTCAGGAGGGAGGGCACATTCTAAATTTTATACTAAAGTGTGTGAAAGTGCAGTTATGCTATTACTTAGAGAACTCAATGGAACTGTAGTATAGTTCATAATTTTCACTTAAACTTTTATTGATTACTGACCCCAAGAAGTTATCCACKAACAGGAGCATGAAAAACTAAATGTGTGCTGTGCAGAGGTTTATTTCAGTTAAGGGGATAGCAAATATAGTTGTACAAGAGAGAAGAATTTTATGGAGATTTGTTTGATGCTGCAGATGCTCCTTGCAAATRCTGCACTGGTGGCTGGTGAAATCTGCCAAGTAGAAAAATGAATCAAGGCCACAACCTCAATTTACAGTGTAATAAAACTAGAAGTTGAAAGGGTGTGTGTGGGAAGGAATGTTTCTCTTGAGGCCCGGGCCGGGGGTTACCTCTCTTGGTATGCGACTCTATCTCCGCCCTTGTGATTGGGTGCTGTACTGAGGATGTGCTATGTTTCTGGGCTTCCTCTTGTGATGGGTAGAGGCTAGGGCACACTGCAGTAATGGTGCAGAATTTTTAAATATAGGYGTGCGCTAATGTGCTTGTAACTGACCATGAGTTAATACTAAATGTGTGCTTGAAGAATTCATGGTAATGCTGTGTGTTTGAAGGAGAGGGATGTGTGTTAGGTATTTGCATTGATAACCAAATGACCCCTATTCCTGTGTATATGTAATTTCACATCTACCTGGAAACGCATATTCATATTTCAAGGTACTCATGTTATRGTTATGAGTGGCTGACAGTATTGGAACTAGAGGCTGGAACAATTAAGTCTTGTTTTACATGTTAATTGCTGTACTACTTGGTATTTTCTTCAAAGCAAAAGCTTTTATCGCTGGTTTAAATTCAATTTGTATGGATTAACAAAGATTAGTATAAGAGTTTAAAAAAAAAAGTATATATAAAATGCTTTGTATAGTGTTGTTTGTTTGGGACCATAGAACACTTAAATTGCAAACTACTGATTAACTGTATGGTGTTTTGTAGTTAACAGGATTGTACAGGTTTATCTTTAATACATCTAATAAGCAAGCATCTAATCTATAGATGGGTTGTAAGAGGAATGCCTTAATTTGATATCTACATCGTATGCTAGCTGAGATCAGCATATGGATGTCTCATGGAAGGTCTCAGAGGATGGTGGACTGGGTGTAGCTTCCCCCCTTGCAGGTGAAAGGAGGAAGGAGATCAGGGCTGTGATTCCTTCAGGGATATTTTGTTTCCTTTGGGCAATATTTAAGTTCCTTTTCTGCCTTCTTTTTTTTGACTGTGACTTCATGACTTGCAACTTGAAGCGCAATTGATTCCATAGCTGTTGTGTTTCCTTGTGGATGTTAAGAGGTCTGTGAGAGCCGACAAATTCACTTAATGTTGGCTGTTTGGGACATCTGTGTCATGGTACAAATGCAGGGTAGGTCATAGAATCAGYAAGGYTGGMAGGGACCTCTGGAGATCATCTAGTCCAACCTCCCTGCTCAGCAGGGTCACCTAGAGCRTGTTAGMCAGGGTTGCATCCAGRCGGGCCTTGAMKATCTCCAGAGAAGGAGACTCCACARCCTCTCTGGGCAACCTGTCCCAGTGCTCMATCACTCTCACAGTAGGTAGTAATGTCTTTCTGCTCTAGAGCTTGCTCTGTGCAGAAGCTTCCTRCTTGGTCTACTGTTGTGCTTACCTTAATCAAGTATTTCTAATTTGAAGGTCCCTTCCCATTTAATTTTTTTTTTCCTTGCATGCTGACAAGATGTGACAGAGGGTAGCAGACTGGTAAAGCCTGAAGACCTGTAGCTAAAGAAGCTGTTTCACTTTGTTATACTTGTGCAAAAATTAAACTTTTGTATGCTATTGGATCACTTTTTCTTTGGGTAGCAGATATGCTGATGACAGCATTTCAGATTTAATGTRTCTTTAATGTGTCAAGCATAGTTCTTTTCCTTTAGATTTGTCATTTGCACTTTTTAAATGAATTTAAAAGTTTCTCTTATTATTCCACATTTAGAATGGACTCATTCTTATGTCTCAAATTAAGCTAGTTCTGTTTCAACTTTTTTGTCAATTATTCCTGTAATTAAGATCTGTAAACTCTCAATAAGGTTAAAAGAAGTGGCACTCCTACTATCTAGCATCCTTAATAATAAATTGCTTAAAACTTCTGAAACAGCCACTACAAAGGAAATGATTAAGGAACTTGACAGGCTATATGCAGTTGTGAGAAGAGCAAACTCTTCAGAGTAGTCTCATCAAGGATCCCCATTGTAAAGTCTGGAGTGCGCCCACTTAATTATGGAAAACCTGGTGTGGTGCTCTGAGGAAGAAGTGTCTTTTTTTTTTTAAAAAAAAAAAATGAATCCCATGCCGAAGTGAAATAYTTAATTGAGTCCAAAGTATCATTGTACTCTATAACAAGCCAGCTGAAATTTAGGCTGCTAAATATTTTATTAGTGTTGATGTTCATTCTAGCCATATATCAGATCATGGTAACAACAGCTGAAATCTTTCTTAGAGAATATAAGATTCTATTATGTAATTTTCTTTTTTCCTGATGCTTATGGTGGCTGATATGGAAAGGGGCCTCGAGGAAAGCTCTACTTGAGATATGAAGCACCCAGGCTGAAATGTTTAAGATGGCCTGGATGCCATACTGGAAAGAATTCATAAATATGTATAATTCTTTATACAGCTAGATACCTTTAAAAATATTCATATAAAAATGAAAGTATTGTATTAAATCACTGGCACACAAACTCTTTTTTCAAGCCCAAGGACACCTATAAAGAACAAAAAACTAAAAGAAAAATGTTCTGTTCTTTAAAGCAAGCTTAAATAACTTAAATACATTTTTTGTATATTCTAAACCCAGTTATATTAAAATGATTTAGGTTTTTGCCCTCTTCTACTGCTCCTGAAAGTTAACTTTAACTAAAAAAGTTTGTGTTGTAGTTCAGGTTAATGTATAGCTTTTATTAGCTATAAATAATTTATGTAATCAGTATTTTATGGCGCTTGTAGTGMAGGGCCACCATAAAAGCAGTTATATGTACAGAATGTCAGAAATATTTTTTGTACTTTTTTGAAGTCTTCTAGAATATTTTGGGGGGATTAATGCATGACTACATGCTATAAAGTTTTAAATATTTTAATACAACATAAATATTTTATTATAAAATGCATTAAATGCAAATATAAACACCAGTCATTACAAGCCCACTGTTTGCTTCAGCAGCCTAATATGGATAACTTAAACTTCACTTAACAGAAAAATAATACTTTTTAGTAAAAATAAAACAGCGTAAGCAGCATGTAAGAGGCTGCATATACCAATGGCATACGTAGATTTCCACTGASTTACAGATTTCATTCCATTTGCAAATTACTTTGACCCTAAGTCAAAAAAAAGTGCTTTAGAAAGGCTACTTAATTCTAAGTGCAGGTAAGCTATAAGTAGATGAGAACAGTACAGACCTAAATCCCAGTTTGGTAACTTACTATAGTATCATTCCTGTGCTCTGGTGAGCCAAACATGGGACTGGGGCCAAGAATTAACAGAGGCCTTATTCTTGTGCCCGCATTGCTTTACTAGYRCAGTGCTCAGCTTTCCTTAGGAAGRAGGATGCCAGTTGTGCTTTATCCTCCTGTCACTTGATGCCTTTTGAAACCGCCTCTTTGCTCTAATATTCTGCTATAATGAAACCTCTGCAGTAGCTGCTTCCTGTGTGTCTGTAACCTTTTTATCTGCTAGTAACTGCAGATAACCTTGTTTATATTCTACAGAATAAGAGCAAATTTTTTGGAGGTGTGTGTGTGGGGGGGGGTGGGAAGTGATTCATTATTTCTATCTTGATAATCATGAATACTACATTAAAAATCCCTCTAACTTTGCTGCTTTCAGAGGTGAATGCTTCCAGTTATTGGAAACCCTGAGGCACGTCCAAGTCAGAGTAACCAGGTTTCCTATTTGGCTACAAAGCTGTTGCACTTTGTAGTGTAGGTGGTATCTAAACATAGGGCAGTAATATCTCCTAGCCCCTGAACTTTAAAGTAGTTACTGGGCCTTCTGTCACTTTTTTTTTATTAATATCATAAGTTCTCCAATTCCACTGCATTTCTAACCTATGTTACCTTGTTACCTTTGTCAACGTTAACTTGATTTCTTAATTTCTCGAGTTCTTTTTAAAGGACTGTATATTCCACATATTTGTGTTTTATGAATGCAGTGACAGCTCCAGCATTTGTACTAGTGTAAGCTGACTCTGCTTCATCAGATATTCCGTGAGTTATTGTAATTACATTATATGTTTATCATATTAATTCAGTCCTTTATATTATGAAAAGTTATTTTGCTTTGTAGGCAGGTTATATTGCAAAAGGTATATACTGTTTAAACTAAATACTTCACTGCATATGCTTCTGTGAAATGGTATTGTCTAATGTTTATAAATAAAAGCAATATATTTCTGAAAGCCTTGGATTAGGTAAACAAGTAAAATACAGTATCCAAAGGAAGCCSTTTATCTAAAGCCATTTGCTTAAACGTGTCTCTTGCTTTGTATTTACAGTTTTGTAAGCTTTTGTTCTCTGCTGCAGGCCTAGACCCTGGATGATTGTTCTTTCTGTGCTGTTACTTGGTTTATGCTTGTTGGCTTCCTAAACCCTACAGTATCAGGAAGAAGGCTCCGAACTTTTTCCGTCCAAAATKTAGAATTATTTTGTGTTTCTGGCTCACTCTATTTAAGAGGAAGTTTTGGTAAATATTTTCCATGTGTTAATCTTGTAAAGCTATACGTTGCGCTTTTTAGAGTTATATAGTTTATTGCTTTCATCTTCGTTCTAATTCCATAGACTTTAAAGTCAATCTCCATGATTTCCATAGCATTGAACTAATGCAGAAAAGGCCTTAATGGTAATAAGGGAAGTTGCACTGTTCACTTAGTGTTCAGTGGACTTCTGTTGAGTGCTGCTTGTTTCTTRTTAGTTCTCAGTCTGTCTGGATGTAATCAAGAGCATGAAGTAGGCCTTATACCTTCATACGCTTTTGTGCGTGATCTAGCGCATATCTGTAATGACTAATTAAATCATTACATGTTCTTATAGTAAAAATTACTTACCTGAATGTTTTTTCACCTTCCACTACATATTTGAATTTTTCAAATTTCTTTGGTTTAGGTTTGTAATACTTCTGTATTTTTTTCTTACCTTTCTACTGTCCAAGTAGTGCAGATGTGGCACATGCTTCGTTTTGCATGGAGTTAGCATAATGGTAGGGCTCAGATCCAATTCCTTACTGGGGTGAAGAAATTRATATTTTTGGTTTTCTATTATTGAGGTATGATAACTCTACTTTCTACCTGCAAGAGTTCCATTAGTTTAAAATATGTATGTAAGGTATAAATAAACAGATGGTAAAACAGAATGAACAGTCCTTGAAACACAAACATCTTGTGTTTAAAACTTGATGACATAATTGCAGTTGACTTCTGTGAGAATATAGAGAGAACCATCATCAGTCTTATGGCCAGGCATTAAATGCTTCATGCTTACACCAGAAAAAGTAATTTGCAGAACGTTATTCTGCTATTTATGCAGATCTGTCTGCTTTTGTCACTATCAAAGGTATTTTTGAACACTTCTTATTCAAGTACCTGTTACAACCCCGTTTGAGGTTTTCATGTCAGGAACTAATCAAACATAGCAAGATGCAATACATTTCTGTTTAGATAGTAGATCTAAAAGACATTTGAAGAATAACGGGGAGATGAAGAACCTTGCCCAAGGTGTTGCAGCTGTCAGAGACAATACGGCTTTTTTGCTTCTTATTTTGGAATCATATTTTCCAAATGTTGTCCAGCTTCATCTCTGGGTTTACTATTCTTTTCCTATGGACAGAGATCTCTGCTTTTCCATTCTGTAGTCTGGAAGGGTTTACACTATTTTGCCTACTGGTTGCATTCATCCTCTTGTCTGCCTGTCTCCTACTGTGCATCTCCCCTGAAACAAACATTTTATATCCAGATCTTTTATTAAAATGCACTATTAACTCTCTAAGATCCTTTGAAGAAATTTGTAAATTGACAAGAAACCTTTTTCTGATTTACGTATTCAAACATGTGGGGGCCTTGTAAGCTCTTCATAAGCACAGTTCAGTTGATTTTAATCATAATACACTGTCTGAGGACACAAGTAACCAGGCAAATCAGCTTTTTTTCTGARTACAATTTTAGATTTATCCTGGTGTAGGTATCGTGTTTATTTTTCACATCTTAGTGATCAGATTTCCCTTTCACCATGCTTTGGTGTGCATGGATATTAGGAAACTTGTCAGGTTTATCAGATGTGTTTTGTGCAGTTCACCTTTTCCCTGATGGAAGTGCAGTACTGTCTGGCTTCACTAATGAAGAAATGCGTACTTATTGCCGTAACCCTGAGCTTTGCTGGCTCCTTCCTTACAGGAAACCAGCGCTGGTCTGCAGGCAAGCTAGTCTCTGCTGTTGCGTAGCTATGCTACGAAAGCTGTAATTTAAAGGAAATGTTATTCTAGAATGGCTGTAGAGATGGGGAAGGCCACTGAGCTGGTGAGCAGAAGCTGATGGAAGTGTGTTTTCCTGTTTCTCTAATTTGAACATAGCAAAGGCTTGTAAGCATGTGCAGGATAACTAGTTAGAATAAGCCTTGGTATAGTAGAACTGCATTAGAAGCCTCAGGAACTCATTATATAAATATGTTTGTGTGTGTATGTATACGTGTGTGTGTATATATATATATATATATACACACACACACGAAGCCTCTACCTGTCTTGAAGATTGTGCAATTGAAATAAGACCAAACAGCATTTAGCTAGATGTGAAATAAATGCTACGCCAGCCAAACCACTCAAAGACATTGCCTTTAGATTTAGGGCCGTGTTTTGTGGCAGAATAGAGGATGCTGTTTTTATCCAGCAACACAAAAAGCAGCTTGTAAAAAGGCTTGTATGTGATAGCTGATACGCTGATTTATTTTTGTCCAACTCTACAAACTCCATGAGTTTCTTAATAAAATGTGAGAGCTTTTCTTGTATTCAATCTTGTATTCAGTCTGCWGTGCTTCACTCTGGTTTCATTCCCATTGTATACCTTTTAAATTTTTTTTTAGCAGAAGCCCTAGTGAATCTTTAATCTGATCCTTTTTGTTGTCCTCCTAGTTCTTGACATGTGAATACTTAATGAGGAACTACAGAATGCTTTAGGATTATGAGGCTTAAGAAAAAAAAATCTTTCTAATTACTTTCACTCCTAACGCTCAAGTGTTTTATTTACAAGCTGTTAGTCATCTTTTAGTTCTTCTGATGGTGTCCACTTTTAATAGAAAACTCTCCTAAAAATAGAAGAACTAGATCACTTGACAGAATTAGGATAAAAGCAGTTACACAAGCATCCATCAGGAGATACAAAGGGATGATAACATTTGGCAGGGAAGGGGATGGGGAGTCAGAGCTGCTAGGCGCAGTTAACTTGCATCCAGCTTGGCTGCAGCTGAAGAGCATTTCTGTGTCAGCTTCCTTTGCTGTTCCCTTGAACCTTAAAAACCTTCCTGTCCCTCAGGAAGTATATGAAGCTGCACAACTTAAGTGTTCTCTTCAGTTAGTCCCAAAGACTTTTTTTAAAAAATACAAATCACTTAATCTCTTAAATAAAAGTTTTTTATTTCAGGGTCTTGTTAGCTTTGTATTTGGCTGAAGACCTTTGATGCAAGTTGACTGTTGAGGCTCTCCACCTTATGAATGCTTCCTTTCACCTCCTTCAATAAACGATTACGGGCGTAACCTCGGCTGCCGTACGAGTGTCCTGCTGTGGATGTACTGTCAGTACATCCACAATAAAATGCAGCCAAAAAAATGGAGTCTCAAAGTTTTCCTTTTTTTAAAAAAAAAAAAAAAAAATTACAGTTCCTTGCTTACTGGAATCTCCAGGAGGTGAGCAGCTCTCTCCATGCTGAGGTATCGGAAGAGCAAGGCTTTGCTTCACCCTATATAAGCTGTGCCTGTAGGAAATGTAGCTTTGGTTCTCTAGCATGCAGTGCACCTTCTTGGATAATTAGAAAAAAATAAATAGTAAAGCCTGTAGATGCTTACTGTAGAATAGGAAAAAATCTATATTCCTGCAAACATATCTGTGGGTATGTATGTTATTCCCCTACGTAARTACTTGAAGGCTAAAACCCTGTAATCCTTTGGAACAGTTTTTTCTCTGCCCAAGCAAACGATTGACACTTAATAATTTCACTGCTGTAGGTCACTGTGATGCTTGTGTGCTCATTTATGCAAAGGAAATAAGTTTCTGATAAGCAGGTTTGTATCTTTTATGAGCAGACACGGTGTTAGCTGAATTGGGAGTTTCCTGTGAAAGTGTCATTTTGATCTATGAATCCTCACTGTAATGAGAGCAGAAAATAAAGCCACCACAAGAAAGAAACTAATGAAAACAAAATTCAACTGTAATAAGAGACTAGCAAGAAGAACAGTCTTTAGATAACTCTGGCTTCAAAAAGCTGACAGTTTAATTAAAATCCTTCTTGGGTACTCTGGGAAATATAACTTTGCATTTAATAGGAATATTTTCCAAAAAACGTGTGAATATATTTCAAAATATAAATTAATTGGTTACTGGCTAGAAAATAAGTATGAGATTAGCAGGTATTTGTGCTATGATCTGCACTGTTTGCTGTCTAGCTGTGTTACCGGCACAGTTAGGTATTCTATTTTTTTTTTTCCATGAATAGCTTTGCAAAGTGGAGCTATTTCAATATTTTGCTTAGAKTTTGGATACTACTGAAACAAGGCTATTGAAGGAAAGCATATTTTTAGTTAAGTCCAGAGCATTGTGTCCTGGAAGAAAAAAGTATGGGTAGTTACTCCTATTGCTCCTATTAGAAGGGATCAAAGATTTGCATATTGTCTTGAATGCTTTTGGTAAAAATGAGCCGCATTTAGGTGCAGTTGATTTGTGGTGCAAGATGAAAACCTTTTTGAATAAGAACACTGATAACTTCTCAAGCTTCACAGACTGTTTCTAAGTTTATCTTTGCAAAGTTCGTGCAAAGCCTAGTGCGTGTCTTGCTTATCCTTGTGTTGCAGCRCTTCGGAGCGCTGCATGACAATTGCTTGCTTTCCGCCGCTCCGCGTGGGTTAGAATTAGCCCAGCTTTGCAGCTAGGCTGAAACGCAGCTAGAACACAGGCTAAGGGATTTGCTCAAGGTCGTCCACAGCTAGGATGAAAATTTACAAATTCTCATCTTTTAGGATTTAAAAAAGTAACAAGGCCTGAAATGGGGGAGGAAGAGGTGGAAATATCTCTTATGAGCTTAAGCAAATTGAAACACTATTTTGCTTCTGTCTACAATAACCACGTAGACATGAGGGGTGAAAAAGAGAAATCCGAAAGAGAAAAGAACTTAGGTTTCTTTTTATTTATTCTGCTTAAAATTAATTGTTGAGGTCAGATTTTGTCAAAGCTTTCTTATASTCCTGATCACCATGGAATCTGCGTGCCCCTAAATGGGGAATGTGAAAACTTGTCTGAATCAGACTTGATTTATATAGAGATTATATAAAGAGATTTATTTTCTAACCTTCATGCAAATCACTAATGTTCCTATAAAATCACTAACGTAAAAAGACTGGAWTTGGTGTGGAAATGAGTTTTTAAAAAATGTGTATGCCTTTTTTGTGCACTATCAAATAATTTGTTTCTGGTAGTGATCTGCTTCTGAACAAAATCTGAAATACTCTTTTTTTWAAAAAARRAAAAAAAAATCCTGGAGGGAATACATATCACAGTAAGAGGTATGAGGGGCTTTTCTGTGATGTGTATAGTGTTTTGTGTTTGTTCTGCTGCAAGGGTTAAATGCTAATGGTTCTTTGAGTGTTACTGCAGTGTGATGCTTTATGTATGCTGTGAAGCATGTTCAAAAATCAGGAAACCAGAAGAATAGTAAGATTCCAAATTAGCACATGTTACCCCTATTTTACCAATGTTTTCCTGGGCAGGCAAAGAACAGCCAATTGATTAGTTCAGGCAGAGTCCTTCCAACTTAAAAATAAACAAAAAATGTAAAAGTGAGGTGATTGTTATGCAGGTGAACATGCCAAACCTCACACAGTCTTCAGAATACCAATGAATTTGAAAGCACTGACACAACAACAGCACTTAGGTTATTTTGCATTCAAATTTTATTTGCACTTATCTCTTGGTAAAAAAAGACATTTGAGATTCAGACTTTAAAAACTTTTGTAATAAAGACTTCTTGAGAAGATCTTCAAAACAAGTTTTATGTTCACTTAAAGGCTTTTAAAGAGATTCCTTTTCAACCTCCAGAGTTTATTCTAGTTGACTGCCTCATTGTGCATTTTTTTTTTTTACTCCCTCCAGAGTCCTGGAGCACAGATTTCTCRTTCTGGTTCTGAAAACAAAATTTCAGTCTTGGTACATCAAGGTACTAAGGGAATTACTTGAGTATTTTCCTGCTGTTCCATGCAAAGGAATTGCCTTTACTAAACCAGAGGCAACATAAATCATTCTTAACTCATTTGATTTCTGGGTGAAGTTAACTGCCTTCATAGTTCAGAAGCAGCAGCACTGTGAACTCTTTAATAATATGTACCAGTTACATTATCTATATTAAATAGCTTGAGATTATCACTGTATATTGGAGCCAGTGTCCAACACAGACAAARATATTTATGGATCTTGTAGATCACACTTGCCTTAAGGTTATGCAATAAACAGGAACCAGTCCTGAAAGAATAAATATTTCTGCAAGTAAAGKAAGTGTGTGGAATACTTATTCTGTCTATTGTTTGAATTTACTGTGATAGAATATTTGGGACTTCTGGTAAAGTGAACCCAGGAGGAGCTCTTCRTCTCCAGACTGGTGTTGGTTTATAATTTTGCACATAAAACCCCYATTAGTTTGTAAGTGCAGCTGTATTAGCAAAGGTTGCCAATGTCAGTAATTTCCTGGGGTTTCCACCACCTCAGCCTAATTAAACAGGAGGTGATTTGAGGATTTAGTGTTCCTGGTAACTTAGTCAAATGATGACTTAGGGCCTAGCTGTGGTGTTTAAATGGRTAATGATGATTGCAGAACAGAATTTTCTGTATTTTTGGGGGGACTTTATGGCAAATTTATGGACTTTATCACATTGTAAGTGATGATGAGTACATGCTTGTTGAACTCCAACTGAAAGTTCAAGCTCCAGTAAAAAGCAATGTGGATCATACCTCACTGTGCTGAAACCAAAGTGTCCTGCTGAGTTTTGTTTATACTTAACATGGCAGAACCTTGCAATTATAGTGTTTGGGTGAACCATAGGGTAACTGCCTGTGACCTATATACACTTTTTTTTTTTTTGAAACAGTCAAATTGTGAAAAGAGCCAACCTTGAAGCCTGTCTTAACAATTCTTTAAATGTATCAGAAACTTTCTGATTTCTACAGGAAACAAATACATGTATGGCTTAAAGTTTTGGACAAAAAAGATCGCTGAAATGCTTCTGTGTTGAGAGATGGATTTATGTTGGCATATGCTTATGTAATATTTGCTTTAATTCATTTATGAACCTGCTTTCCATCCTTAAAGAGAATTATAGCTGTTCTGTCCTTTTAAAGCTGTGATGTGTATGTTTGCCTCTTACTGTGTTCTCTCCAAAAGTGATGGAGATCGTGACAAAATAGGAAAGAAAAGGCAGAGAAGAAAAATCTTAAGAAAAAGGTACTTAAGTCAGGAAGCTGTCAATAACATCATGCAAACTAAATTTAACAGCTAACTTAGTGGTGACAGAAATATAATCCATATAATTTATGCATCTAATATAATCTGTCATTTGTGTTTAAGGAGTAGAACAAGGCAGCATCTAATAAAATGAAGAGGAAAAATGAATCTGTAAGATGAGTGACAGGAATATTCATTACCTCAATTCTTTCTTATGGTGTACCTCCCTTTTCAAGCAGGAATCTTAAGAGCTTGATCCATGTGAAGTATAGAATTATTACATTAAAGGACATCTCCCCCTTCTCCCCTTCTTGTCAAAACTTACAATTGTTCCAGTTCAAATCCAATCAAAGAAGAATCAGGAGATTCTGACTTCATCCTGTGCAAAGACAGCAAAGGAAGAAAACAGGCCAAGGACTGYTTCAGAGATAACTGATGTGAGTGCAAGTTAATTTAAAATCTCCATTTGTCTTTCCAGATCATGTCCAGGCTATGTATTAGGTACAGGCAGGTGAACAAAGGAGGTCAATCCACCCTGTCGTCTGTGGCAGATGAAAGCAAATCCATATACTATAAAAGACAACTGTAAATATGCAGAGCTACAGAGTAAATTAATACAAGACAATGTTTGAGCTGCAGCTGGAAATATAAAACAGGGAAGAAACTGTGGCACACCGAAAAAAGTCTGCAGCAAAAACTTCCGAAGGCTCTAGGCTCATGTGTTCCTAGTGTTTCAGTTGCTCCTGTAAATGGRGAATGGTGATTAGCGATGGCTGTGTCCTGAAGAAGCGGTGTAGTGCAGTAGCACAAGCTGTCATAGGTTTACCAAACTAATCCTAGCATAGATGGGAGGCCTTGATAATCAGATGTTGACTTCAAGGCGTTGAGTGTAGCTAAGGAATAAGATGGGGTGTAAAAGTAGCTGCTGTAACTTTTATTTCAATGGTGTGTTTCACATTGCACTATAATCTAGGCCTTTTGCTGTTTTCAGATTGTTGGAGGAGTGGGAAAAACTGCAGCATGCAACAGCCTTAAACCCGGTTGTAGTTCGTGAAGACTGAGATTGACCGTTAACGTGGCTAAGGAAAGGTCTGACTCCTCCACTGCAGTACATCTTACAGTGTGGAAAAAAGTAGTTTGCCTGCACAGCTGTGGGAAGGGAACTTTTGAAAAAATATAAATTTAGTGCAAAATCCTTCTTACTGTGTGAGGCATTAGTTTCTATAAAAATATTTTCTATTTAATACATGCTGGTATTTGGGAGTTCAGAGACTAACTGTAGTACATTGCAGACAGTGCGATATTTATGTGATGCGATGAAGACATTTATCCACAGGCATTTTTTTGTTAGCTTAGGAGATGCTATTGATCTGAAAATGGGAAAATGTTCTGTTTGCAGAACAGCCAATGGTGCAAACAATGTATTACCTCTGCCTTTTTGTTTGTAGATCGTAATCCTGTGCTATTCTTCTGTTAAAGCAGAAGGCTAACTCCATTCCTAGTTGTGTTTGTGGTATGTGTTAACAAAGTATAGTGAAAACAATGTATTCTCCATAAGCTGTTCTGCTAGATGTGGTTGAAATGCAAAACTTGCTTGGAGGTTTTTAAAGCAAAATATTTCYCATCAAGTACTTAAAATTTAAACACTCCAAAAATACTTTCCAGAATGTGCACATTTTAATAAGCAGTTTGAAGTTTAATCTCTCTATTTGATACATAAGAATGAAACTAGAGAGAACTTTTCAGCAAAACTGTGGATATATTCCTTCATCTAGGTCTGCTTCAGATCTTTTGGGAAAGAACTAGCTCATTGGTCCAGATTTGCACAAAACCTGTATTTCCACCATCATAGCCTAATTTTATATAGGTTCTTTTCATACACATTCCTGGAAAACATTACTTTTGAACTAATTTCATATGTATCTCAGTGATAATTTAAGATTAATGGTTATTAAGTGATCACTTATTTATCATTGTGGCATTTAAAATCCATGGTGAAGTTTGGGGCTATTCAGTGACAAAATAAGGAATATCTACTTCAGACCTTGAAATCTAAGTAGTGGTATAAGAAGAAAAAAGCAGCATATASAGTGTAATCACCACTACTTGAAACTGTCAACAAAACATTGTCTCATGAGAGAACAGTTTTGCCAGACTGAAAACTTTTTGTAAAAACTTGGTAACTTCAATAAAACTTAGTTGTGAAAGAAAGTCAAAATGAGACATTTCAATACATGTCAAAACACTTCAGCATTTCTGGAAGAGAACTTCTTGTGTTTTTTTTTCCAAGTGTGTTAAATTTCATGCTACATATTTTAAAATACACTGAAATCARATGTTTCTTTTACTCAAAATACCTATAATGCTAGTTTTGTAGGAAACTTTTCAAGTGTCAAATTTAGAATTGGGATGAAAGCTGGTTTCATAATGAAATTTTTTAGTGTTTTTGACCAGATGTGGGAAACGGCGTTTGTTACACTCATATGGGCTCTTCAGGTGTTATTTATATATTTATACTGTTTTTTGGGTGCAGTGTGTATTTGGGATGTACACAAAGGGAAAAAGCCACACAGGAAGCAATCAAATGGTCGTGTTGCATGGAGTAGGACTGGAAAGGTAAAGCAGAGCTTGAAGGACAATTGGAGTATGGAAGATTTAGCAAATCAGCTGAAGATCAGTGTCAGAAAGCCAGTGCTTTGTCTTGAATCTCCTTTCTCTGTTTTGGAGACTCTCCATTCTAAACTGCTTCCCTTTCCCAGCYTGAGTGTTTTATTGTAGTGCTAGAAACTATTTCATATTTCAAAAGCGCTAAGCCCCAAACTAATACTAAACTGTATATTTTGATTTAAAGTTTCTGCAAAATGTCTTTTTCTTGATGTAATGAAAAGGATGAGCTCATGTCTTGCTGTGCCRTCAGGTTAAACCTTTAAACATAGATTGCTAGGTTTGTCAAAAATGTTGCCAGTGAATATTTAGTATGTCTTGAGTGAATTAAGTATATGTGACAACTGGATATTAACTGTTCTGAGAGAGGCCAGACTAGGTGAAGTCAGAATTCCCCCGAACCTTTTGAGTGCACAACTCTGCCAAAGCTTTTCTGCCTGTGTTTGCTTTAATCCTTGCTATTCATGCTGTGCTAATCATGCCAACAAGGGAAGAGCTCTTATGTGACCAAGTATTTTAGGGACCAAAATAGCTCCAACACCTTCAAGTTTACTTTAAATCAGTCTGGTGATAGATGATAATGTGCATTGATGCTATTTCATCAAGATAGCTTCTTTAGATTTCTTCAGATTTGATTATCTTAAAATAGCGTGGAAAGTGCTAATAAATGGTTATATCTGCTTTTCTGTGAAGCTCTTTGTTTTGCCAATTATTTTGCGTATGTTTTTCAGTAGGAGGAAAATAAAGACAGAAGGAAGATCTGGAAAAATACCATTGAGGCTGCACTTTTGAGGCTACGCTGAAGTTTGTAGTCATTGTATTCATCAGGACTTTCCAAATCTTTTGGTTTCTAATATATAGTTTGGATAAAAATAATAYGTATGCATTTCCCTAGCATTCAACTGAAATGAGATCACACTGAATTAGAATTGCTTCTGACTGGGGGAAAAAGCACTTTCTGCTAATGGAAGTGATGGGGAAATTTAAAGTGTGTACAGTTTTATCATTGATTGGTTCATCTTAAATAGGGCTGCAGAGAAAAATAATCTTCAGCTCAAAACTTTTAGGAGAAAAGTACAGCTGTATGAACATMTTTAAACAAAAACATCACACGCATCGCTACCAATTCTTCCTTTCCTCTTGCTTTCAAATAGCCAATATCCAAGTTAACTGATTTGCTTTGAGTCTAAGGACTTGATTAGTCTTAGTTTGTTCTATAAYTTTTTATATGATAACCGTGCCTACTGATCTTTTCAGTTTATTTAAATAGATGSTAGCCTTTTCAAGAGTCTAAGAATCTGTTTAGGATTCCCTCTTTTTGAGAGAAGTCCTATCTCCATTTTGACTTAAGACGTTGCTACTTGGCCAGATCTGTTCMGTTCGCATACTAAGCACAGCATAACAGAGGTTTCAGATGTATGGAAAACTTCAAAAGACTAAAGACGAACCTGAAATCTCCTTTACATCTCCATGCAGTACAGCCAGACAGCTTTTCAAATGGCGTACTTAACTGAGCTTCAATAAATGAATTCAAAGAAATAAACTCAAATTTGGGAAGTTTTTGCAACTGTTTAGAACTAGTAAACTTCCAACATTCTCAAGTCAACTGATAACTGGTACCCAAGTCTGAATGGRTGTAAATGAAGACTTTCCTCTTATTTCATCATTCTCTGCCAGTCCACAAAAACTGATCCTCTTTAGTCTGGGATTGCAGAGGCAGACTTCATATTCCAGCTCTTTGCTGGACCTTTTGTTGTAATATCAGTAACTGTCATATAGAGAAAATAGGTAACTTGAGTGCAGGATGGTCGTATATCCAGAACTGYGATTTGAATCTGTTGCAGCTATCATGAGCTATTTATTCCCCAGTTTTTGAGTTTAGTACCTTATATTTTCTTAAGCCATTACACCATTGGGGAATGGTAAAAGGGCAGTGAACAGTGATTGGTCTGTTAGGATTCAAATCAAGAATGATTTCTGAGAAAAATACTGTAGAAAATCTGTATAAGTAAATTGTAAGATTTTCCAGATGCAGTTTAGCCAGTCCATCCTGGGAAAAGTGAAATTCTTCTTAAGCCACATCTGGTACAGTAATGAGATGTTTTTTCATTGCCAGTCAAAGTCCCATTAGGTTGTAGAATTCCAAAGGAGCAGGCATATGAAATTCAATACAGTTGAGGTTTTTCCTGTAGGTTTGGAATTGGAGGGAATAAACTATCCCTTAGCATTGTTTGCAGTGTACCCAAGGCCTTTCTCCAAAGGGACTGGTTACTAAAAATTTTGGAGAGCAGTTGCCTCAGTGATCATAAAGTTCAGGAGATTAAAAACTAAATAAAAATAATAACCTCCCTGAGAGAGCTGGGGAAGTAAAGCCAAGTGAGTCATAAAAGGCTTTCCTCATGACTGCTCTAATTTTGTAAAAGTGTTATACCCAATAAAAAAAGCTGTCTTGCATTCAATTCACACCAAGTGTTTTAGTACCAGACCAAGAGAGTTATAATTCTTTCCCCAGAGGATAGTAATCTCCCAAGAAAAAAATATAATGAGTAGAAATAGTAGTGCTTAAAAAAAGCTAAATAATCAGCTTTTGCACCTTGGTATGAAAAAACAACAGACACAAACTATGTTCATATGAAAAACATAGCTACCCGTCTTACTAATTTCCTTTTTCTGGGCTTTTCATATGTGTGTTTCTCTCTAGAGAGAGAGAGACTGGAATACTAAAGGAGTAAAAAACGAAGCTATGGGATGAACAGAGAATGGTTCTGTCTTGAAATTAAAGTGAGCAGAAGAACAACAAAAGAAATGGAAATGGTAAGTACATATTAGAATTTACATTCTGGTTCAACAGTAAAGCACCCAAATGAGAAAATTTAGTCTCAGATTCTTAAGCACTCTAGGTAAACACATGCAAACTGCCATTTAAAAGACTCAGTTGTCTTTTGTTGACAACGTAATCTGTTTTTTAATTGACAATCAGTTACTCTTTTAAAAAAAAATAAATAAATAAAAATAAAAAAAGCTTGAGTACACTTACCTCTCCAAATTTATCTCTGATCAAAGTTATCAAAGCAATTGCAGAAACAGTTATTTAGTACTTCAAGTCTAATTACTTCTACAGATTTAAATTGCTTTGTCTAACTGGAAATAGTGTTTCTTCCGTTGTCTTTCAAACAATAGTCTCGATGGGACCAAATTTCTATAATAGTAGGTTTTTACCACTTCATAATGTTTTTGTAAGCAGAATCTGAAAACATTGCAACAAAAATTCCAAGAGATTTATGAATTCAGACATCTTAATACTCTGTTTTCCTGTATTTGTCATCTCCTCTAAGGAGACTATTTCAGTGTATTTTCACTACACAGTGTAGGGTTTGGGGACTTTTTTTCTCTCCAGGAGGTTGTAAGTGAGAATATCAAAACTCTAGACCCGGATACCATCTTGGGTATACTAGAGTTGGAGAACTAATTTATAATTCTGTATGGTTTGTAGACATCACTGTTCAATTGTGGCTGTAGCTACAGCTAACAGCTTGAAGATATAGTAGACAACTCTGAGGTTGAATATTAACGGAGAGAAGTCCAAAAGTAATCTTCACACAAATTTAAAGTTGGTGTTCTTATGTATTAAAGGATGGGCAAATGAAAGTGTTGCCCTAAAAAAGGGGGTTTATCCAATGCATAATGAAATATATAATTGATCACTGATAAAGAAATTGTATATATACATGGCTTCCTTTTTGATAAGGAGTTCACGTGTTGTTCCCTCATTATTTTTACATTCCTGGAATACTGCTCTGTCAGTGATTGACAACTTGTCAGACAATACTGAAGAATCTGACTGTTCCCCTTTAAATATTTTGCTGCCCTTATATTAATTTTGCAATTCAGATTTTCCACTCTCCTGATTTAGCTTACAGATAAATGGTTTGCTTCATGTCATCTTAGATTGATAAGTCAGACTAAAAAGCGAATAGCAATAGGAAAATTGGAAGATTGCTTTAATGGCTAGCACATAGAAACAAATGTTTTTTTTTTCCTCTCGTATAAAAAATATCTAAAGATTGAGGCCAATGGTTTCTTTTATCTGAATTGGCAGCAGCAAGTTCACTGCTTAGTGCATAGAGGGAGATGATAGCCTTTTACATGTAATGGTGTTTCATTAACTTCCCTATTTATTCAAATTATGCTTTCACTGCTATAGAACTGTTATGTTTATATTTACATTTTATAGTCTTATGTTTACTTAAGAGGATAACTTGAAAACATTCCACAGATGTAGCAACACTGAAAATCTGCCACAATCCAGTGAGAAAGTGCTTAGTTAGTAAATGTCATTTAATCAAAACCAGCCAGGCTGTTAGGGGGGAAAAGACCCACTTTCACAGTAGTTGYGTTGGAATAAAGGAGATGCTGCTGCTGCTTGACCTGTGCGCAATTTGAGAGTCAAAGTTTGTGCTTTCAGCAACCTTGGTAGGTAGGTCAGTGAATGCAAATAGTTGATACTGCTGTAAGAATATTTTAGTTAATACAGCTGCAATTCTTGTTTTAGCACCTGTAATGGCAGGAAGCTGATCTGGTGAAATATTCCACCCAAAGCTCTTGCTGGTGCCAATCAGTGGTAGGCTTCAGAGGTGGTAGAGGGGAGCCCTTCCAGCTCAGCCTTCACTCTCTAGAATCCAGAGCTTGGAGTTCTGTTTGTGTGCGCCTCCTCTCCCTTTCTTTGCTCTTCATGACCTCTTAATACCACTTAAAAATACTTGTGAGGAAGGAACATTACTGCTTTGGGTTTTTTTTTGTTTGTTTGTTTGTTTGTTTTTTGGTCACCTTTAAAAATGATTCAAGCCTTCTCTGATTTAGTGGAAGTCCATGACCCAAAGACATGACTGTGGACTGAAGACTGGTTAACAGGTGGGATGCTGATACCCAAGACTTTCTCCTGCTATCTTATCTATTATTGTATGAAGACTCATTTATAAATGTCTTGCTTATTTAAGTAATGTATTAATACAGATCACGTGATGAGCTTAGTATTCTCTGTGTGAGCTGTGGTGGCATTAACTGTCTTACTGCAGAATGAAGTAACCTCTTGTGAAGTTACTTTCATGTAGTCAGGCAGACCTGCTGTCCGAAGTACGATACCTTAAAATCGGAATAAATGCATCTTCCACTCATTCAGAGACTTTGGGAAAATCTTTCCCATTTTCTGCTTGGCAGAGGGGACCRTCCTACTTGTGGGAAATGAGAATTTCATAAGTTTTTAGGGATTGTAAGTCGCAAGTCACACATCTGGTTGATACTAATGTGCAATAATTTGACAGGAATAGTGTGTGGCTATAAATCAGGTATTTTGAACTTTGCCACTTTGGTTTTCTTTTTAAATTAATTTCACCCCAAATCGTGGTTTCAACAGCTCTGTCTTTGGAGTCAAGTTTGAAATTAATGCATAGTACTTTCATCTGCGTAGATTCTGTACTGCCTGACAGTAATGGAACAGCGGAAGGCATAATCCTTCTGTAGAGTAAACGTAAATAGCAAACTATAGAACACAATTAAGATGGAGGAAATCCTTGTCTCCTAGTATTAGATTTATCACTTACTTATCAGCATTTGCAAATATAACAGTAAAAAGATCTATTGCTTTTCTTTGGATGTTCAGTTCTTTCCACTTCAGAAAGCTGAGTGCTTTACAGCACTAATTTAGGATAACTGCTGGCAGCCTTACTATGGTACTTTTTATTGAGTACTCAATTTTCTCGTCTTGCCTATCATTCCACCTTGCTTTTTTCCTTGGCTTGCATGTGCTGTGCAGTCTCGAGGTTTTTAAGGTTAGAACAGTTCATCTTTGATTAGCCTGAAGAATCAGTTCAAACTCTGTATGCTGAAGACAGTGTTAGAGGATGCTGAGATTGCAAAGTCAAGATTCCTCAAATTAAAATGTACCGGATTTAAGGTAGCTGATGTAGTCTTAATGCATAAGCACAAGCTGAATTATGATACCTTCTACTAAGATGAAGTCTGTACGCTGCTTGGAATAGAGCTAGAGCTCCTGAATTTCACTTTGATTTGGATATAAAGCTGAAACTTGAACACGGCAACACTTGCTGCCTGTACTTGTATTACTAGGTCAAGGTTTGCAAGCTTTTTCCATCCAGGACACCTAAGTCCCTAGCCTTCTTGACAACAGGGCTCCTGAGGTCTGGTGGCTTGAAGCTACCTGCATGAAGGGTTTATCCTGTTGCCAAAGACTTTGGGGCTCCAGGATTTAGGTGGTCCAGGTAGCAAATTTGTCAATGCTTCTGTAAATGTTTTGGTTTTGTTTTGTTTTTTCCCTCTCTGTTTCTAGGGGTTCTGATTGGTGATAAATAGTACAAGCCAGAAATGTCTTTAATTCCAACCACATCTAGCTCTCTGCTCTTAATGAACTGCTTATGCATTATTGGTGGTGAAAAGAGCACTTTCTTTAGAGTCATTTTGACTCTAAAATGAAAAGCCTCAAGAATCTCCTTGATAAGGTTTTGCACTGTCAACCTTATTAGTACCGGGAACTAATTCCTGTTGTATGCCCTGGTAGGGATGAGGAGGGGGGACTCTAAGTAAACTGTCAAAATCATTTTGCCAGACTAAATTTATATACTGGACCTCTGTAGAGTGAGGATCCTGGAAAATTCTGGGTTTTGTTACTGACCTATATGTGGCTATCTAAATAGAGATTTCTTGGATTCCAGTTATCTGTACCAATGTCCATACTGATCTGATTTTTATGTTCCTGAGTTAAAACATATAAGGGGGAGGTTTTGGATTCTCTTCTGCTTCCTGCTCTTAACTCATTTAAAAGGTATATGTACAAGTGTGAMTGAAGGACAAACAGGACCAAATGTGTAGTTAAACAGAAGTTTYAATATCTAAGGGAGTATTTTTTCTAGTGACCATGTACAGAGTGAAAATGGTGAATTTTGCATCTGAATGTGTAATTCTGTAGACTTGCTTTTAGCAAATGTTAGTCATTTGACTGAAACATTCCCCATGTATGAGATRCATTTAAAGCTCAAATGAATACAGAAAGCAAACTGATTTCCTCATACTGTGAAATATTGCATGGTAGCCCACCAAATTCATCTGAATATGCAGTAACCCATTTTCCTGGATTTGTTCCAGTAGCATCCATAGCAGGTAAGTGATGGTATGTTGAGAAAAGAGGGCTGCATTCAGAGTAGAAAAACGCTTACTGTGCTCACATGTGAACTAGGACMGATCTACTGTGTTGAAAGACTCTCTAGGGCTGGCTTATGCTGCAGGAAAGTGAGTTTTGGGAACCTTAGTATCTAGCTCTAGAATTATACTTCCAGTTACTGAGAGGTCAAGCTGCTGTAATTCCTTAAACTGTCTTTTCATTTTTGTTCCAAATGATCAAAGAGGTTTTTTGGTTTGGATTTTTTGTTTAGTGGGAGAGTTAAAGCAATGTGTTCMTTTAAAAAGATTGTAAAGGTTTTAGCTGGGTTAGAGCAAGTCAAGTAAAAATCTTGTTGAATAATTCTAAATTTTCTCACTTCCAAATCTTCCATGTCCTGATGCATAAGGAGGGGAAAAGCTGAAAGTATTAACTATTTCTAAGTAATTTACTTCTGTAGAGAAATTCCAGGCTGTGAATTTTGGCCAAACTACCCATACTGAGTGTAACTGTGTGTGTGTGTGTGTGTGTGTGTGTGTATAACTTGTTACTTAGTTCAAGAGATCTATCTTGCATTTTAGCTAGCTTGCTGAGCCTTTTTAAAGAAAAAATAAGTTGAAAGCACTTTTGAAACATGTTTTCAAATGAAATATTCTTGCAGCTTTGGGATTCATAAATGTTTTCAGACAAACTAATATCTACTAGAAAATATTTACACAGACATTATAAATGTAAGTATAGAAAGAATCAGTTTGTGACACTTTATCATAAAGGCGTTTGCAAATGACTTCCTACATTACTCCACTAGCTCTAGTCATTTGTTCTTTTTCCACTGGAGCAGACTAAAATTCTTCTTTCTAGCTACTTGCCGCTATCTTCTGAAAATGAATTGTTCGCCATACAGCACCCACGATCGATGCAAATACGCTTTGACTTTTTTTTTCCTTTTTCAAAACCATTACCCATAAATATCAGAGTTCATTGCTGGGTTAGTACATATTGTACTACTGACTTAAAATTACAGGAATCACTTGTAAACACCTTCATTTTGCATTATCATTCAGCAGTAGAATGATGTGATGCTTCGCTATCCATTTATTTCCAAACACAAACTCTTAATTCTGTTACCTGAATATAAGAACCCCCCTTTTCCAAGTTTCCTGTATGCACACAGCACAGTGTACACACCATGTGGGTACAGCACTTTTCCAATATATTTTGGRTTTTGAGGTCCCTTAGAGAGAATGGAAATATTTCCCACTTTCCTAGTTTAGTTGCACTAAACTGACAGCTACATTTGAATGCTAACATTAGAATTTTGGCYGGGGGTATTCATATGATTACGTGACACTTTATCCTGTACAGCTTGGATTTTTTTGGAATGTGATGACTACTTGTTAGTGTTTGAGGAGCGCTGTATAGTGAACCAGTATGGGGTGACCATGGTGTACTTCAGTACATGGTTCTCAGTATTTCTTTAAGTACTTTTTGACCTGGTGTATTGCCAAACTGTTGAAGACTGTGTTTCTGCCATCAAGGTTAAAGCCACTCACCACATCTTACATTCAATAGGACTTGAAYCAAGTTTTCAAAGGAAGCATACATCAACTGTGAAGAAAATGAATGGCTGTGGTTACCCTCATCTGCCTGGGAAACAAAAGCATCCTGTGCAAGACTTGTGGGCCAGCAGTAACTGAGACACAGTTTTGTTTTGAAGTAGAAAATGGTACTAAAGACTTGGAGGGAGAATTTTGCATGGTTGGCAGGGGTTGGGTGGGGGGGGAAGCTGTCTTTCTGCATGTTGAAGTCGGTTCACATAGTGAATTGTATGTATTTGCATAGCTTTAGCATGTAAGAGAAGTACTTTGAAAAACAGTTGAGAATAGTGCCTGGATTCAATAGGAAAGGTTAGAGCTGGACTCCTATTTGTTTCCCTCACTATTAATAGGCAGAGGCACAACTTCTGCTATCGGTTATCGCTGTCCCTGACTAGGGAAGTGCCACTGAAGGACAGCAGAATTGACTTCAGAGCAGGTGCTACATATGTTCTAGCAACTAATGTCTAGTGMGTGGTGTATTAAGGAGTTGTAGAGGGCCTTGGAAGGTCAATTTGAGAAGGGATCATTGAGATTCAGCTAAAATATATTCAGCCTGGTTGAGGCTTGCTTTTTGGCGTTTCAGAAGTACGGTTTGAAGGGGCTGGGGAGGGGGAGGAAGAAAAGAAGGGATGTATAGTGAAGACAAAGCCTTGCTAATCACACTATTGGTCTTCTACCAAAGATAAAAGATGTATTTCAAAATATAAATGGCTATTTTCCTTTTTTCCCTAAAAAAGATTGCTTTTTAAAATAAATTTGCAGTRTAATATAGTGTCACTATTTGAAGAGAGAAACTGCAGCTCACTGAACTTCTCCAAGCACTAGACTTCAGAGACATTACTCAGTGCATACTAATGGAAATAAGAAAAACATTTTCTTTCCTCAATGGAGGATCTGGGTTTTTAAAGTGAAAAGTTGCCCATTTCCTGAATGAAGGCTTGTCTCTACCAGCTTACAGCTTCACTGAGATGTATTAAGTTATTCTGAAGACTTTTCTTCATCRCTCATTTGCTACTCACATATTTGTGCCTGTTTCATAATGTTTCTTTTTCTCCTGATCTGTGCTATTGGTGATTAATATCTTGGCTTATGCTCAGATTTCTGAATTCTTTTTCAGTAGATGATAACATTCCCCTGGTATTCTATTTGGATTTCTTCCTTAGAACAATTTAGTATTCAGCAGGTGTTCAGTCCCAGCTTATTTTCACTGCCTATAAGCAAAATAGAGGTTTTCCTCTCTGATATCCCTTATTTATTGTGTCAAAGTTGTAAAAGGGACTGATTTTTCATCTTTTTTTTTTTAATTGAAAGTTTTTCTACCAAAACAGATATTGAATTTGGCAAACTTGAGGCAAACGAGTTCCTAGAAACTCAATACAGGCAAAGTTTTGACTTCAGCAAGCAATTTTTCACCTCAGAATTATAATAAGGAAGACAAACGAATTGTATTCTCAGATTAACTTCATAGTAATTTTTTTAAAGCTGTTCACTTAAAGTGAATTCTCTGGCTCTTATTACAATGGCTAAAGAGTACACTACTTCATGTTTCATTCTGTATATTCCAGCATAGTCAACTCATGCTGGTTTAACACCTTTTGTATTTATTTGGAAAGACTTAGATGTGATCTACTCCGTCATTCCTGCAGATTCACTGAGACTAGGAAGTGGTCATTTACTCACTTTTATTCACCACTAAACTTCTTTGGTGGTGTTTCAGGCCTGGCAGTGAATGTAGGTAAATCTTTTGCTGTCCAAATAAGAAGCAAGCTGTTTAATTTTTTACCCTTGACTCCTGTTCAAGAAATTCCTCCTGTCTTAAGAGAACTTCTCCCTGATTTAACTTCTTGACTTTAACTATTTGACTTTTCCTGAGGGATGTATCTCCCAGAAAGTAGATGTTGCTCTGATTCCTCTGATACAGATTTGAAGCCTCGTAAYTGAAGTTTGATCCCTGATGCCTTAACACTCCTAACACTTGATACTCAAAGAAGTTTGACTCTTTCCTCCCTTTCAAAAAAACTTCTAGAATTCTTCACATGGACTTACCCTTTCTTCCTTTGCTGCCCTCCTCACCTTCCCTGTACCAAGTTCTGGGGCCTTCTTGAGGGAARATTTGAGCATGAATAACTGAACTGAAGATCCAAGTAACATATCGTTTTCTTGAACACTGGAGAAGACAACAGGAAGCAAAGCTGTCCCAGGAAATCTAAGGCTCTTGCAATCAACTCAACCTCAGAAGCAGCCCATAAGCTCTTGTTGTGGCTATGCAACCTGGTACTTCCAAGCATCTCCCCTTGCCAATTGTCCTGCATCTATTTTCCACCTTTACTTGTTTTCAGAGGGAGGCAGTGTGATGAGCCCTCCTGAGCTGGAACTTCAGTGTATGGGCCTGTGCTTTAGAGGAAGAAATGCATTTATTCTCTTGCATTTAGTCTAAAAGAAGAGCAACTGTTTTGCTGTCCTGTTCAGTGTGGTTTGACCTGATCTATATGGTCTGCAGCCTGGCCCAGGACTGTCCCCCGAGTGCAGGGAGTGTTGCACTTTAGCCCTCTATTTTACTGGCATTCTGCACAAGACCCATTTCCCTCTTTAAATAAGAGTGAAGTCACAGACACAGAAGGGACTAAAGAACGAAATGTTTTCTTGGACTTGCTGAGCAAGCTCTTGTTGTTGCCAGCCTATGGCAGCCTGAGGGGGGATGATGCTTGGCTGGAGATGATACTGCTGTCTTCACGCTGTCCATGTGCCCATTTCTGGTAACTCCCCCCCCCCAGCCCAGATGCTGTTGCTATCTTTCCTAGACTAAGTTGTTTTCCTTTTTGCTCTCTTTGCAGTGGTCCAGGCTTTTGTGGCTTTTTAATTCCTCATTGCCCTCGTGTCTGAGATGCAGCTCTCTTGGAGACACTGATGCTCGCTTGAACGTGACTGTTCCTGAGAGTCCCTGAACAGTACAGTGGGATTTAATGCATGCTCAAGGTGACTCTCTAGAGTGAATGTGCTTTTTTTTTTTTTTNTTTAATTGAGCCATACGTACAGCATGACTTTAGTGAGGGAAACTGAAAGCAGCCATTGCTCAGGTATTGTGTTAGAACTCCTGCTCCTTTTTTAAGTGGCTTTAAAAGTTTGTAAATAATCCTTGCTTTCACTGTGTTTCTGTGGTGGCTTTTTCTTCCCCCGATCTTGGGCTGAATCTGACCAAATGCTATAGTCTTCTAGCATGATGAGAACCAGAAAGAAGTAGGAGTTGTCATCACTGCAGTATAAAATACTGAGATAYGCCTTTGAACTGACTGCTTCCTGACCGCGTTGTTAGCAGGGCCAGGACTCAAGAGCTCTTGTCCTCCCCTGTGGACGAGGGTCTGTGATAATTGTGGCTAGGACAGCCTCCTCGAACTCTCCTTGCCGCCTTCTAGGTGGGAGTGATGAAGGCCCACGTTTAAGTGAGTAATAAAGTGGTCGGACTACTCATTTCCATAGACGACTACATCTAGATGTACAGCAGCTCAGGATGCTTGTTCTGCAATGGTGTTGCCACAGCACCTACACACACACAAAAAAGAAAAGCAATTCTTTACAAAGTGGCTGGCCTGGCAAAGCTCTGAATGAGGAAATGGAAACCAGTTCTCTTATTTAAGCAGCTGAGTCTTTTTTCCCTGTCTAGCTGTTAAGCTTTCCAGCTTTAAGATGGAACTAATATTCTTTGTAGGTTTTGTACTACCTTCTTTCAAAACTGATGAAATTTTCCATCTGCCCTTGCCTAAGCACTCTAGCTCCTTATTTATGCTAACAATAATTTTTGAGCTGTACTGAAGCACCACTTAGCACTTATTGCCTCGGGGAATGGGTAAAATCTTTCAAGTGACTCTAGCCTCTGTGTATTATCGAGCTTTATTGGATCTATATTCTTACTGTCTGATACTAAGGAGTATCAGATTGCACTGTACAGATGTTCAGAGCCTCACATTGCAGTAATGATATTTTTTTCACTCGGCAGTGTAGTACTATTGTGCCAGTTTAAGTTTGCTTTTTTTTAGGCACATTTTGCACCTGTGTACTGTACTCTTCTTTATACTGAGGAAAAAAGAGAAGATAAAGCTCACTCCAAATCTGTGAAGCAGCAAACTCTGTTTCCTGGCTGTGAAACTTCATTCATGATTTGGACTTCACATTCAAAGGTATAAATCATGTTTTGGTTTAACCTCTGCATGCAGTGTATGTAAATGAATCTACATTTACTTCTTTGGCTTTTATCAGGTAAGRAACTATTGAACTTTCTGAAATAAGTTTATGGAAGTCTATCAGATAAGTGAATTAACACTTACCAACTCAATTCCATAGTTTTTGTGGATTGTTTATTATTTGAATTGTTAGATTATTAAATCAACTTGGTTGTGTGCATAGAGCTGACTCTCATCACCTTACAGAGCAACGCCAGGGCTCCGCATCTTGCCAAGGCAGAGCGGGCAGCCCAGCCTTAGCGCTTTCCATCTCCTTACCTAAGCAGTCACCCCTGCAGGAGACGTGTCTGATCATGGAACCATGCTGTGAGCTAGTTCAGGACAGACATACAGCTGCCTCATTTGGGGGGAATAAAAGCAACAGGTTGCTTAAGGCCAAATTGATTTCCCTGTGCGGCCCCAAGCTGTGTGCATTTGCACAGCCAGAGCAAGGGAACTGCGCCTGTAATGGAGCATTGATACTCAGTGTATCTTTTCTGCTGATAATATTCTATATATARCATTTATAAGGTGACCTGTGACCAGAGTACTTTTCTTCCCAGGTTGTGTGATTATGAAATTCCAAGGTAACTCTGCAAACATGCATCTAAATGACTCAACTTTGTAAAGCGTTCAACCGCCCACTGGGATTTAGCATAATAATCAGTTTAAGAAATTCTGTACTGAAAAATTATTAAATGTTTCCTATATATTCAGCTCCCCAAGGTTTTCTAGGGCTTTTACACTGATATGAGAATAAAGTGTTAATGAAAAGACTGAGGTTGAAAAAGGAAAATTCTCTACAATACAATGCTATTGTTCTAATAATTGCTTTATACTTTAAATAAGTAGGCATTTTTCTTTCGCTAACCTCCTCCTATGCACATTAAAATAACAAATTTCAGAGTGAAACTTTTTGCATAGTGATGGTGGCATCATTAATGCAGCAAACGAATGTCCAGAGCACTACCTGAAGGAGCAATGCTCACAGGGAATGTTTCCCTTGAAATGCTTTTTCTCACAAGGTTTCTATCGTTTGCCCGGTAACAGGAGTAGCTGCTGAACAGAAACATCAGTGTCAAATCACTGACAGGTTGCTGTTAATGAGATGCTACTTAAGAACTTAGATTACAGTAATTCCAGACTCTTTCACTTCTTTAATACTGTCCAGTGGTCTGAGCATAATCCTAGAAGTCAGGATTTTCTGCTGTGCTCTAAATAATAATTCGTCATTTTTGTCATTATAGCGCCTATTTAATATGTTCTGTTCTCTGTAAAATGAGAACACTTTTTCTCAGTATCTACTGTAGCAAGAAAAATGTTGGGCTTTTAGAGATGAAAAACATACCAAGCCTTTACTGAATGTTGCATTTAAACAGGAAAAAACCCAAACCTTGAAAATTAAGCCTGACAAGGTGGTGGCAAAGTGTGGTACGTGCCTGAAGTGATTGATTATGTTTTGGAGCAGAGATTAGACAGTTCTGAAATCAAGCAATAGAGACAAAACCAGCAGTGATCTTGTGCTGGCGGGGCGGGTAGAGGGGGTGGGAATTTTTGTGTTTTTTTTTTGTTTGTTTGTTTTTTTTTTTTTTTTTAGTCCGGGAAAAAGAAATGCTCTCATATGCTATAAGAATAACTTCTTTTAATACCGTTTGGGTAGTATGTTAACATAATGGCTATCTAGTGAGCTTTTTCTTCTCTAGCCTATAAACAAAAACATACAGAAACAGACAGGATTATATTTTGCTTTTTCTATTCTCAAGATTTGTCTTTCTGGGAGTTAGGATTATATCAAGTCATCAAGTCCTTGCCAGAGGTAATGATTAGGTGAACAAAAACTCATTTATTTAGCCCCAGAAATGTATTTGCCTTATTAATGGTTCCCAGTAGACGTCTGGAAAACTTACSTTTCTTATGAAGAGAGAGGAAATAGGAAGATTGGAAAAAAAAAAATGGAAAGTGGGGTTTGTTCACCCCAGCCTCTGACCTACTGTCTGGGGCTATGAAGTTTTATTATGATGATAATCACCTACTTGGCGGGATTATTGATCAATGAGCCTTAATGTCCTGTGTAATGAGCTCATGAGCACTGATTGTTTCAATATGGATTTTTATTTGGTATTAAGGTGGCCGCTGAAACAAGCTTGGTAGTTTATATAATTGATCTACTTARAGGGAACCAAATGCTGAATCAACTAACTACAGCATATAAAAAAAATCGTAATTTACCTCTGCCAAGAAAATTACTTTCTGCTATAGAATAATCATTAATGAAAACTGAGTTATAACAGTTGTAGTGAAATATCTTATTCTAAAGCTTTTCGAAAATCTTTTGACTGCCTTCCCTTCATACTTCATGCTTTCTTCTAAAAATAAAACAGTGCTCATTGATGAATCCTATCATAAAAATGTTTTCTGGCACAATTGTGCGTGCACAATTCTGATCCAGAGCCTATTAAAATAATTGAAATCTATCTATTGCCTTAGTGAGCTTTAGATTAGACCTGTACARTACAGGAGTGGTTATTTGTGTGAAGGAAAGTGAGTAAGGACASGAGGAGGGGGGGATCCCTGAGCTTTTCATTAGAGTAACCTCATTTATAACGGTGGCAGCTACAGCCTTGCACAGGTGGACAAATAAATGAATACAGCCTAAAATGTCAAAGCTCTGACATAATCTGTTCTCCAGAGATGTACTAAAGCATTTTTTTAGTTAGCTTTTGATGTGTAAAATCTAAATGTCTTGCTTATGGAGGGTTTCTGTTATACAGAACAGTTTCCAGTTTGCAGGTTTACCACACACACACACACAAAATAGGCTTCGAGTGTTTTTCAGATCAGGCAGTATAATTGCACATTCCCTGAGTTTTGCTTGAACTTAGCAATTGATTCAAAGTTAAACAAAAGATGTGTGTGGAGAGAGGAAATTAAAATTTTATTAGGTTCAGCAGCATCAATCCTGATATATTTTCTACTTTATCTTTCAGCCTGAATTAAAAAATGCCRCTGTTCTTAACTAATTTTATTATTTTATAACTTGCTTGAAAAACATATGTAAGATTTAGGTGCTCAGCAGTTTTTGCCAGTGTTGACCTATGAGTGTCAGTTTAAATTGCAGCAAGGTCAGATCTACCACCYGTAATTCATATAACGAAATGCCTCATAAAGTTTGAAAAATAATATGCGAGAACTTGCAGAGGGAACAGGACCTTTCACAGCTGTTGAAAAAGCAATAAAATCCTAGTCCTTCTCTGCACAGGAACAATAACAAAAACCTTTCCAGCTGAGAATGTAACTAGATTTTAAGGACTATTCCATTTTCCTAACAGTGAAGACATCACTGTGTGCAGCTGGATGTCAAACTGGATAATGTGGTACCTGTTCTGATTTTTCTATTAAAATTCTGTTATGTTTTCTTGTATTTCCATATTTGAGTGCCAATGACAGTAGTAGTGATTGGGACAAAAAGTGTAAATATGCTGTAGGAAGGCAAAGGTTCCCTAAGGTACTCCTGGGATGTTTCCAGAGTAAGAGTGGCATTTGYTTTATTAGCACCATTTAGCTCTAGTTTGGCCTAGAACAGTTCAGAATCATCCAAAACAATTGCTTTTCTGGCTCCACCTAAAGCTGTTATAGGAAAAAAAATGTATTTTAAAATAGCTTTTTTTGGTTTAGAACTGTTCCGGAATTGTTTTGAAGTTATGAGTTTAGGATGGAACGTRGGCAACTTTTATTAATGCGCTACCTGTATTAAAATGGCTAAATGCCATCTCCGCTTATAGTCTGGATTCACTGGGATTCCTCTGAACTGAGGCCAGTTTAATTGAGATCATTTGGGACTTCTGTTGCTCCCTAAGGATAACTGCAGCACACTGGTTGCTACGTGATGAAATAAATGACCTTTCCCTGCAGTTGCTATAGCATATTACAAAAAAACACCAATCCATCAAACGCTGGCTGAGGTGAATGATTTCATGTACGCATTCTAGTTATCTGTAGGCTTATTTGCAGTTTGGGATTACTTTTTTTTTTTTAAATGTAAAGCATAGATAGGTAACTACTCTTTTGTGTTTGTGTAGATACTGATCTGGCCAAGTGTGCAAGTCCCACGCTGATCCACAGGACTTTAATGTGTTGCTGTCCGTTCTGCTGACCTGCAGCCAGMATTTTTGGCGCTCGGTGGCACTGGGACAGAACTCTGTATTGTAACCTATTAAACAGAAACTTTGCGTTGGGAAATTTGTCTTCCACTTCTCCAACATTTAAAATTTACATTTCAAAGTAAATTTACATGGGTTGCCCCTATGTAAGAGAAATGGGATTATTTTGCTTTGCTCTTAGATTGAGCAGACTGTCATACAGCGCTGGAGTCTCGGACAAAGGCTGAAACTCAAGTGGTAAGAGTATAAATGACACATTAAAGTGGTATGTCATAAAACCTGTGATAGGTTTAAAAGATGAAAGGGTAATTGACAAATGGCATTACTGTAATAGTCACAGTATAGCTGAATAAGGAAAGCTATTGAAAAGATTCTATAGTTTCAGCAGAAATGCTTCCTAATTTAAGATACTGATTAAAGTATATGCACTTGTTACAGCTGCAAAGTTTTAGGATTAAGAAAAATCTCATGCTGCTAAGGTCTTCTAGAGCCCAACTTCCAAACGGAACATTTGAAGCAAGTATGAAAATCTTTTCATAAATACTGAAGTTGCAATAACTCCCATAATATACGTGAAGTGTGTGACATACTGTTATATCACTAGTTTTACATGTTGCCATTTCACCTTTCCTTCCCCAAAGTTTATGCAACATGCAGCTATGCTTTGCATGTGCAGCCCCCCAAGGAGGGAGGGAACATGGACATAACTGGAGTCTTTGATTCTTGGAATCACTAATTTATAGTTGCAAGTTGCTGTATCACAACAGCTGTGAAGTTGCCATTAACCTTTGATTAGACCAGCTGAAATGAGTGTGTTGGTTTTGGGTCAGCTGCCTGAGGCTGCTGTCCATGCGTCACTACATTTGGTACTAGCTGATATGATCTGCACCCAGCAAAGCTACAAACAGGCAAAGCAGCTATAAATATCCTTGTTAATCAGAGGCAGGATGTGGCTCTCTTGTCTTGCAAATGTCTTTCGTTCTTTTTCAAGCTGTTCTGTTCTGACCTGAACAAAGTATCTGTCTTGAGTTTCTTTGTTTTATGAGAAAGAAATCTGTATAATCTGTAGCTCCATAGCCTGGGCCCTCCATTGATATATGGGAGATAAAGGCTGACTCCTCTGACTCAGAGGAATATTTGTTTTATGCAAAGTGGAAAAGCATCAGTAGGAAAAATTGAAGATCTGTCATCTATCTGAGGTTAGACATTTAGTCYGATAGTAGGGCTCTGGTTCAATTCAGTACAACAGAGCATTGAATTTATCATCTTAACTGTGGCATTATTGGGTCTTTTGGCCAGATACTCCATTATGGTGTTGAAGGTCTCAATAAATTGGCATGCATTTTTGCAGAAAGAGTTGTTGACCTTCATGAATTTAAGTTCTGATGGGAAAAGAAGAAATGACACTGGAAAGCTGTGACAGCTTTAGTGTTAAGTTTTGATATGTTTAAGGTGGAGAGAGAAGGGAGAGGCAACCCAGGGGAAATATGAGCTGCTTTTAACAGTATTGTATTTGTTAGCATAAACAGAGAAAGTTTCTGCAGTTGCCAGATCAGCACCTTTTCATGGCCTAAGTTCACATGAGTTAAAAATGGTTGTTTCATTTATAGTGATATATACACAACAGCACATTAAACCACAGAGCTGGAAAGCACAAACTACAAAGAATAAATCTCTGCTTTACTTCRTGCATTTAATGACTCCTGTACAAGTGGCTTTGAGGAGTTGAAATCATTGAATCATCAGCTGAATTAATCTTTGTTCTTCAATAGTCTCTTTTCAGTGAGAATATAGTTTTTAGTTGGAGGTTTAAATAAAATTTTCACATTGCTCCCTGTAGTTCAGATAACAAAACAGAATGAACTTGGATCCCATCCAGATGTTTCTCAGTAGCAGGTTCTACATGTGTGTTCATCAAACTCCTTGCTTGATAATTTGAAGAGAAAAAGTAAATCTCAGAAATATCTCACCCAGCCATCATTTTACAGAGATCAGCTCCCCAGGGTTTTATCTTGGACTTTTGTTTTAAAACAAAAATTCTTGATAATGTTAGTGCTGTATGGCAAGTTTGGAAAACTCTGTTAAATAGTAATTTGGGGGGTCAGGGCGTGCTTCGTATATAATTGGGATAATGGGTGAAGAAAAGGGCATGGCAAAGTGTTGGCATCTCAAAGCTGAGGAGGATGCAAGCATTTCTGAGCCTGTGATATAAATTCTTTGTTTTAATTCTGTTACGTGCTTTGGCTTGCAGACTAATTGAAAAGATGTAGTCCGTTAGAAATATGGAGAATGGATGAGGTGCCAGAAATGCTAGAAAAGGGAACGTTATCCCATGGGCCCAGGGAAATGATAGGCCACTCAGCTTTAAATTCAGTTCCTAGAAAATTACCAAACTACCGTGAAAACAGAGAAGTAAGAGATGAGCAAGAGACAATGTTCTAAAATTCGTTCCTGATAAGTCTGTCCAGTTGCTTTGCTTGACAGARGAAAAGCTTTTTGGCTACAGGAGAAACAAAAGATGTTGTATCTTGACTTCAAGATTTTTGAAGCTATCCTAATGATATTTTCAAAAGGGAAGTGGAAGAAGCATGTACAAGATGATTCTATTTTTGATGAAAAATTGGTTGGAAAAAACGTACTTGGAATGTAGAATCCCATAGTGTCTTTTAATCTTCCATGCTAGTAATGAATAAGGATGTCTGTCCTG
This sequence comes from Rhea americana, assembly GCF_003343005.1. Lineage (NCBI taxonomy): Eukaryota > Metazoa > Chordata > Aves > Rheiformes > Rheidae > Rhea > Rhea americana. Next base: position 1,548,753 of record NW_028186357.1, on the reverse strand, counting down.
ACTCAAGATGCTGAATGAACAGTCCTTTCTCTGGGTATTAATCAGACCTTTTCGTTGGATTCAAGGATTTTGATTTTGATCCATCATGCAGTGTTTTTGTGCTTCCTGAGTAGTTTTGCAGGTGGGAATTGGTGATCTAATCCAGGTACTGCACTGAAACATTTTTAGTAATATTAAGGTACAACGTGTTTTCCAGTGTTTTTGTCTAGGTCTGACATCACTCTAGAAGAATCATGGAGGTATTCATACAAAAATCTAGCTGCAACAGTCATGTCCATCTTAAGAAAATACAAATTTGGGCAATAAAAACAGCCAATGGAAGAGGTGAATATATATCTGGCAAGCTGTGACTGCGCTGGAAATCTCAAAACCTACTCTGTGCTCTCATTGCAAGAAGAGTTTTTAAAGAATCTTTTACTGCTCTGGTAGTTTGACTTTTGAATATTAAACCTGGAAGATTAAAATGAGAGACAAAGCTTTTCTCGGTTAAATCCGTGGACTTCRCTCACTGAGGTCTAAACAGTGTGCCCAGCCCCTCCTGGATCCAAGCAAAAAAGAGCATGTTGACTTTAGCAGATTTCTAAAAGCTGAATGCTGAAGTGCGACTTCAAAGCTGGGTGGCGTGTGTGCAGTTAGTGTCTGCATGCAGACCAGTACTGTGGATCTGAGGAGCCTTGCCTTCTTGCTGCGGCCTCGGTGTTACCCACAGGTACGGTGGGCTGCGGGGCAGGACTGGAGATGACCTGGCTCCAGCAGCGCCGACCGGGCCGGGAGCACAGGGGAGTTCCTGCAGCTCAGACAGCCCCTCGAGGTAGCTCAGCCCCAGGCGGGTTGTGCAGTCAGTCCGTGCCGACCCAGYGTTGTCACCGCTGTGCCGTTGTCAGTCTGAGCAACGGTTTGGGTGTATCTGCAAAAGCTGCACTCACACACTTCAGGCTTAAGATTTTTCTGAATCTAGTTGTTGTTTGGTATGTTTAAGAGCTATGAGCTGAATAATGCAGTGACCAGTCAGCTTCTTCCCTGTGGAGTTTCCCTGCATCAGGAGGCTCTGGCCCTTTCTATCTCTCATTTAGGCCTCTGAACCCTGACGTGCACAGCAGCAATGAGTACTCAGAGCAGGACTAGTGCGAAGCTGCAGGTTTGCTCAAAGCTGTATTTAGTTTGACAGCTTTATTATTCTACCCTCTCTGTTTTACTTGGGCTGAAACACCACCTCACTTCTCAGCTTTTCTTCAGTGATCCTCTGGTATACCATGGACCAAACGGTGGTGCAACTCAAGAGGAGAAGGGAAGGCATCACTGRTGGGAGAAGCTCAGCTTCTGTCACTGCTAGAGCCTTAAAACGTACAGACATCAACAACCTTAAGAAATTCARTGCCTCTTATCTAGATTTAAAAATAGATCTAACCACCTGACTGTGAGAAATGGGAATGACTTCCTGGGCTTTTTTTATGGACTTGAGTGCAAAGTAATTGTTTTTTGATAGGCATAATTTTCATCAATAATAAATTATTAATTTTTTTGGACTTAGTTCTGATGCATTCTTAAAAGCCTTCTTAGCAAACACTTATCTCAAGTTTGTGGAAACTTGGGTATTTTGCAATGGAGTCTTTTATACTGATATTAACAGTTTATGAGGGGTTTGATATATCTGTTTTCAACTAAGTAAGCATTGGTCATTCTTCCTACACTTGCTTATTTGCTCATAATGTCTGGCTGTATGTTTCAAACTTTTAATATCACTTACTGCCTTTAGTTTTTGATTACTTGCCAGGAATTAGGTCTCTGAAATTCAGTTCCAGCACTGCCTGAATGGTTTGATGTTGTCTAATTACTTTGTGCCATGATGCATCTCTGTGAGAAATRGGTATTAAAGATCTTAAGAGTAGAAGAGAGGAACTGGCTTATGCTGAACAATTACAGAGCTTGTAGAGGCTGCTTAAATGAAAGCAATCAAATGCTCTATCTCTTGGCACTGCCTTCTGGTTGATAAGTGGTTCTTTTGTTAGCTATTGTTTTAAACTTAAAAGGTTTTCTTAAAAGTTTCAGGGGGTTGTGATGCTTAAAAATCCAGATAGGATGAGAACAGGCAGATGAATGCAGACTAAGGATGTTATTTGTGGTAAGATTTCAATTCTTAATAATATTTCGAGGCTCTTAAATGAGGCTTATCAATTGATGATGGACTTTTCATCACAGCAGTGTGCTGATGTCTCAAGAAAACTCCAGGGACTTCTTTGTTGCCAACATTTCTTCTCAAGGAATCTCAAGCTGAGATGTTGCTTTTGCTCCTCCTGTGGATCAGGAGAGCAAAGCTGCTCGACTTAATTACAGTGTCAATTTTTATTTTCAAGAAAGGGAACTTTATTTAGGCAATTTCCCTTTCGTGTCAATGTGGATGCTTTCCATGGATCTATCTTATCTCAGACTGAGGCTGGCCAGGCTGTAATTTTCCARTCCTTGATACTCTCAGATATATAGCAATATGTATCTAGATTGTTCTCATAGCTGTTAGCAGGAGAAGGGCCATAAACATTTACCACTTCATTTTCCCTTATTATGGTTTTCTCCTTGAATGATTCTGCATCCTGGGGCTTTTGGGTTCACATTGTCAGCAAATACCATCTGACCTGAGGCCTCTATAGGGAGCATAGGATGCCTCGGGGAAAGACCAACTAAAAAGTATTGCATCTGGCATAAGAGCACTGCTGTTGGGCTTGGATTGCTTTTTAAAGACACCCCAAGGGGACTAGGTGAGCTAGGTATGGAGAAGGAAGCTGGAGGACCATGGCTTTGCCACATAATGGCCTGCTCTGAGCAGCACCACTAGCAGATTTGCAGCTACCTTGTCTTAGTCAATGTTTGCTTCCACTTTGTGGTGGATTTTTCTGCAACGTCCTCTTCTTCCTCTGTCAGTATAYTGTGAAGCAGCTAACCTTATAGTCCACCTTGCATGCCAGATCCTACCGTGGTTGCTGCGTTCAGGCCCTCTGCTTCAGCGACAGTCTCAGGTTTGATGCAGCGACTTCTGCCATACTCTTACTGCTGAGGCACTGCAGCTCTCTGCGTGCGAGTGGATGCTGTCACTCTGTTCCCTCAATACCTACCAACAGCTCTTCTCCTCTGACTTGCCGTTTCAGCCGTTTAAGAGCCGGGCCTTAATGCTAGCATGCTTTTTGAATAACTGTCTGTAAGAACTGTGATCCCTTCTAGGAAGCTGCTACTATAAGGCTATGGAATCACTGTACAAAGTGACTGCTAGCTTCTGAGCTGGTTTCCAATCRCTCTGTTCATTCTGCAGATGGCAATAGCTCAAAGCTTGTCAGACATTCACGCTCTTCAGGCTAACCCTTGTGACAGCACGTTTCTCCTTGACCAAGAATGCTTTTGCAAATCTCGAGGTTGCTGCCTTCCAGCCCTGTGAAGTGCYTTTATAGAAATCTAATGGTTGCCTGCAGCGTGCACGCAATCATTCAGACATCTGCAGCCAGGCCTTGGCTTCCTCCTGCCCCAGTCAGAGGTAACAACGTAATGTTATGCTTTTGCGACCTTTTATAAAAAGGTAAAGGTACCTATTGATAGCAGTAGTCTCCGTGCTGCTCATGTCAGTGTCCTGCGTGGGATCGTGGGAAGCTGTGCCTRAGGCAGTGATTTGGTTACCTAGAAACCAAATTGTAAGGGAAAACTGGCCTTTCAGGAGCTTGAGATGAAATGTAATATCTGACATACTGTTTCAGATTTTTGTTTTGGTGTATGCTGATGTTACTAGTCTGAATGAGATGCACAGGTTTTCTCTGCCTCTTCCCAAACACTTCTCAGTTTGCTAAGCTACTTATTTTTCTTATTCTCCTTAAAGACTTAATGTTTTCCAACATTAAGATTTTTCCGTTAAATACCACTGCAGAAATACACGCTTTTCCCTTACTTTCATTGTATCTTTTGCAACTGGCAGAGGAATGCCTAGTTCTGCCTGCCTGGTGCCTGTGAGATGCTTAGGGTCTTCCTGTATCTGCTGCCTTTAGCATCTGTTCATTGGCTAGGACGTGCTCTGAACTTAAGGATTTTTTGCTACTTTCTTAAATGCTAATCCTTTATCAGAAAGGTTTCAGCTGCATCGTATGTAGCGTGGTARGGTGCTCCCTGGAAAATGTGGTTTCATTCAGTTATATCATAGAAATGAAGGAATTGGAATCCCTCTTTTAAAGGGTGGGGTGTGCGTCTATACATATATAGGTGTGTGTGTGTGTATGTATGCACATATCTTGTGTATGTGTTCCTTCTAGGTTTCTGCCACCTGAGAGTTATGTTGTGTCTTCAGACCATTAAAGGATTCAAGAGAGTAGGAGTAGTTACTCTGCTGAAGGTGTTAGACAGACTGGCACCTACTTCTTGTCTGAATAGCACTTTGATTTTTTTTTTTTTTTTTTTGGGGGGGGGGGAAGGCATCAGCTGCTGTGTGAAATCAATCCTGCAGTCTGTTGTAGGACAGAATTTCTCTTGTAAAGAGTGAGGGAGAAGCTCTCTTATAAAAGATATGTGCTTCATTTTGTGCTTGCTCATTGGTTTCAGTGTCCTTCTTTGCACTTTCCTTCTAACACTGTATCATATATTTAACAGACTAAAAAATATTAGCTGTAATTGGGACCTGCAGCTACCAGTTACTAATGATTTAGTGTTMGCTAAGCTAGTCATTCCCATATTGAGGTGTGATTCCAGCTTGATACGTGCTTCTCTATCTGCAGAGACTATTTCCTGACAATTACAGATTCATACTYGTTTTAAGGGATACTTGAAAAGTGACAGGTATGTTTCTAGCCTGCTGGAATACAAGAAGACCTCTACAGAGTGTCTGTCCATTTATTACCCTTATTAAGCCCTATTGAAGAATATAATATCTTCTTGGTCAATAACATAAGGAATCTCAAGTAACAAAGCTGCTCTATGTTCAGCACTTCAGAGCTAGGGTCTTAATGTGAGTAAATTGGAGTTCTTCAGGTTAGCCTGACTTCAGAAGTCTGACTATATCCTGAAGTGTAGTCCCATAAATACAGCAGCGTAAAATCATAAGGCATCTCTCTCTGTTAGTTATGCTAGGGAGCTTTTTACGAAGGTGGGACCCTCTGTCTTGTCTGGAACCCATGAAGCCTAAATAATACAAGTCCTTAGCAGGAAAGGAAAAGCAGAGAGATTAGTACTGTCTAATTTTAGCCATCTCTTTTAGAAGCTTAGAGAAATTAATYCCCTAATACAATGTATAGAGAGCCTGCTGTATAGAAATGCCTGCTGTAGGAACCTACCTTTCTTCCAGAGAATTGGAATCTGAGCATGGGTACTTGGGTCAACAGTTTGGGTTTTTCCCTTGTGTTGCCTTTAAAGTAGCAATCTACAGTTCTTATCTGCAAAATCCTGAGTAAGTGAATAACTTTAAATAGAGGAGAACTCTTGAATGAGGAGGAATCTCCTCACTGAGAGAGTGACAGAGCACTGGAACAGGTTGCCCAGAGAGGTTGTGCAGTGTCATTCTCTGGAGATATTCAAAGCCCACCTGGATGCAACCCTGTCTAACATGCTCTAGGTGACCCTGCTGAGCAGGGAGATTGGGCTAGATGATCTGCAGAAGTCCTTTCCAACCTTACCTGTTCTGTGAACTCACCATGGAGGCAAGAGTGCTGTGGGTGGGACTCTTCTCTATCATGTTCCTGCGGATGAAGGGTACCTGAATGCTGCATCTGTGCTGAGGCTGATCTGAACCTCCCCAAAGGCAATTCAGCAGGGCTTAACCATGCTTGGCCTATTTCAGGATTTAGCTCTCGGTGCAAACAGTACAGTGCAATGCAGTTCYAGTGATTAGAAGACACCTGAGAAAGTCCTTACTTGCTATAAGTTTACCCTGCTGCTTTTGGTTTCTCTAGATGAAGACCTCTAGATGAAATCCTTTGGTTTGGATTTCAGGTTTGGCAGAATCATGCATGTAGATGGGAAAACTGATGTTAGTGGTATTTATTTGTAGCCATATCTATATAGTGAAAAATAGTATATCGTTTGTTGCAGCATTTAAGAGAATTGCACTTTAAATATTAAAGAAGCCAGATCAGTACTTTAGGTACTAGTTGAGAGCCAATGAGTAGTATTTATAGAAAAATGGTAGGACAGAAGCTGAATAAGATCTATTTACCTTTTTTTGCTTAAATAGGTAAGCTTAATTTTGATATCCAGGTCTGAATAGAAGAAATTCTATAGGCCTTGAAATTGTCTCTGTGCTGGAAAGGTCTATCAAAGGAGGTGAAAACAAGAATGCAAACTCATCCCTCACCTACTTTTGCTGAGGTAGCTTTGAGGTAGCTTGAATTTGTCCTTTAAACATGGCATCCTTCTTGTGACCTTCAGCTCACTTTTCTTCAATGTGTGTAAAATTTCTAGCCTTTCAATAATTTCTGTATTAATTTACTAATATGGAGAATAACTAATCACATTTTTCAAAATGTGCACCAAATTAAGAGGCTAGATGCATCTTCTCTTACTAATTATTTTAGGAGAGCTAATCTACAGTGTGTRTGACCTTTTCTGAATTTGGGTCCATCTGGCATTTTCAAATGGAATTGAGTATTGATTTCCACACTGTTAATTTATTGTTTAATTAAAAAATCATAGTGCAGTGATGTGGTTTGATTGCACATCCTTTTCCACATCAACCAATTAAAGTTGGAGAGCCRTCACAAAACTATCATTTTTTATTATTATTTTTTATAATGGAGCTTCCCARAAGTGTAGGTCTCCTCATATACTGTATTAATGGTTTGGAACGCCTTTTAGCATAAATGACCTGCAGGAACTGCCCTAGAAAGTAAATTCTCAGTTTATGCCATWTTGGTGTGACTGGGGTGCCACACTTCCTGGACTTGATTGAATATTTCTGGAACTTGACTGTGCATCTTGGGTCACTAATACCTAGTATAAAAAGTAGAGAAATGATTATTAAAGATCAGTCATCTTAGTTGATGGTAGTTTCACTGCACTGCCCTTGCTTATTAGGGGAAGAAGCRGCTATATATTTTTTGAATGAGGCAATACCATCAACCTTTGTACTGTCAAGTTCCCATCCTATGGGTAAAAAGTTTCAGGTGAGTTGCCTTGTTGCCAAACTGTCAATGCTTTCTCTCTAAAATGAATAGTTTGCAACACTTAAAACATCTCTCTGTCCATTGACCTACAGTGATGATTTTATTGCCTAGGCAAGACTGACTTTTGTGGTGTGTGTTCTGCAGAGTTTGATCCCCAATGGTGGTAAGGAGTTCACCTCTAAGAAGTGTCTTTTATTGTTTCTACCTTGTATTTTTATGACTTTTTTTTTTGGAGCCGAGGTCTTATTGAAGTGTAATGTCTTTGCTCTTCCTTCCTTTACTTACTGCTTCATCTAGAGTGCCCTGTTTGAATGAGCATTTAAATCTAGAGAGCCTGGCAGGCATACTTCAGTGAAGGAGTTGTCTTGCAGTCAGATATTTAAATCCATTAAAATCCACCTAAAATATTTTATCTTGATCTTCAGCATGGCTGTGTATAATATATCAAAATCAGATACCTATTAGGTGTTTTCAAGTAACAAACCTGATAATGGGAATTTAAACCTCTACTGTCCGCTAATGATGTAAAAGTGAGCCTTTGCTTGGGGAAGGCTGCAGGAGCAATGGCCACGCGGTGGAGCTGACTTCCACTGGTTCATTTTTAACTTGCCTGGCAGGAGGACTCCAGAAAAGATCAAAAGGAATTATGAGGATTGAGAGACTAAGTCTCACTTTGCGCCCTGGTTAGCCGGGCAGCATTTCTGCAGAGAGCTTAAGGAGGAGATTACTTACTGGTTGGCAAGGCACTGCCAGGAGGCATGATATACTGTCTCTCTTCTGTTCAAGAGGTTAAGGGTTTTGGCCAAAGTATGGATATCCAGGCAGGCCTGTAAGAAAAATGTTAATTCTTCTGTGCAAAATTTAAGAGGAAGAAGGGAAGAAATAATCCCCTCCTTCCCTCTTCATCCCATGTAACTTTACTTTTTATAAACTTTTTGTTTTTATGACAGGGAAAATACTATTGTAGTTGCTGCCTTTGTTTCGGTTTTCATCAGTCAGATTTTTGTACAAAAATTAAGAATCTTTAAAAAAAAGAGCAAAATGGAAAGTTGCTGGTGTTTGAATAATAWTAAAAAAACCACTATTTTTCCATCACCAAATGTTCAGTTAGGAATAATATGGTCACATAGCACAAAGGTGTCCAAATAATAAATCACTATGACATTAAAATGAATTTGGTATGGACCTTCAAACAAAAATCTYTATTGGGTGATAACTTCTGCTTTAATTATTCACGTCACCTTTTCTTTTTTGAAGGAAATCCAAAGTAAATAGCCATGGGCTGWTTTGACATGCTAACAGGTCATTCTTCAGAAAGCTACAGGACCAGCAGCTCCCAAATTATGGTGGCTTAGAAATGAACAAATTGCCTGATTCTGAGGCATTTTGAGGCACCTAAATTTGAAGATCGTATACCACMTTGGCTGGGGAATGAAACCTCAGTGCTCTTTGCAGATAAACCTACCTCTAAGCGTTAGCACAATTTTTGTGTTCAGCCAGTCAGAATCCGATGAAAGCAGTCTRTTGAAAGAGCCTGCAGTTTGGTGATATCGTATGATGTCTTAACTGTAATCGGAAGTGAAGGAAGAGGATTTTAATTGTATTCCTCGTGGAGGTTCAATTCTTAAAAAACATAGGGACTTTTTTTACTTTGTATTTCTATTGTGTTCTTCCTTTGCAGTGTGAGTTCCCCCACTTTGGCAACACCGTGACCGAGTATATCCGTAAGGGACCGACAAGGTCCCGGCGAGCCGATGTTGTGATCTGGAGCCTGTGGAAGTGGACAGAGAGCTCGCTTGCTAGCCGCTGCTGGGGCCCTTGGATCTGACACTTACTTTCTTACCAGAGAGGAGTCCTCAAATATCATTTTCAGATGCTRTGTTAAAAGAAGTTATTTTAATACTCCCTAAAGGATGGGAGGGTTAGAAAGCTGCAGAGTGACCAGGGAAAGTAGAAAACCAAATGGTATCTTAGGAGGTCGAAAGAAGGTCACTTGTTTTATGGTGAGAAGTGAGCCCTCAATTGAGAGTGACAGTGGTACTTCTACTACTCCAGGAGAAGGGAAGTGCCACTTACCAGTGTAAAACATTTTTCCAAAACATGTTCACTACAACCACTGCTGTGTTATAAATAAAAACAAAGTAGACAGGTTAGAAATGGGGCGAAAAGCTGGCTTTAAGGGAGTCAGGGGCAGGGGCTGGGCTTGCAGCGATGCCCGGCAGTGGCAGGCTGTGAACGGTTTTCTAGCTGGGACTTCTAGCAGAAGCTGGAAAGAGGTTTTTGCCTTCTCTGTTCCTCAGGTACCTGAAGAAAACAAARCAAGTGATCCCCTCAGTCTGTAAGGCGGTCTGGCACAATCTGTCCTGTTGACCCGTCTGGTGGGTATCATGTGGACCATGGGGTCGCCATCCTCCGAGAGCCCAGGAGGAGCAGGGGCAGGGTGCTCCATGCGCTCTGGTTAGATCTAGGGGTCCTCTGCCTGCCACTAGTCTCCACCCATTTGTATTTATGGAGATGAGCTTTTAATTGCATCGAATGTAATGTTTCTATCTGATCTTCTAGAACTTGAGTCTCTTTTGCTGTTTTTTCAAAGAGAGGTGATTATGAAAGAGAATAACTCTCAGTGGCTTGGCCAAGTATGATTTAAGTGAGTTAGTTGCCTACTACAAAAAAAAARAATCTGTCTAGAGAAGAACAGGTAAAAATTCTTTCTTTTTTTTTTTTCCTCCCTTCACTTCCCCTTCTTATAAAGCTCTTCTGAGTTTGCCAAGCAGGTACAGCAAGACACTTAAGTCTGACACAAATGCCACTCGATTATTCTACCTGTTGGTCCTTCAAACTTTGCATTCTGTTTTCTGTACTCCAAAGTTTCCTGCCTCTCTGAGCGGAGACTGAGCCTGGGACCTTTACCCACAGCTTCCCTTGGGCTCACCTTACCCACAGCTTCCTGCTACAGTGAGCATCCAGATATMTCTCTTCCAAAAAGCAGATCAGGATGTAGTTCAGCATAGTTTCACAGTATTTTCATGGCTATTCCACCAATTTTATTTACCARATATTGCTTGTTTTATTACGTGTGGACTTGGATGGTGTAGATATATCAGTGTGCATTTAGGAAGTATTCAGATCATAAAATTTCTCTTTTTGTAACCATCTGACTATGATTAATTATAACAATACAACTTGTTAATTAAACTTGGGAAGCAGCATAATTGGAACTAGCATTCTCAATTCACTTGAATGAATTTCAGCATTTATTCTGCAGCTATTCTAATGAAATGCTGAAATCATCTGCGTATCAATCTATTCATTACCAAATGAGATAAATGCAACAATCCTAAGTATTCATGGAAATATCTTCATTAGAAAAATCATGTAATTAACCTGGAGTGTTTTCTAAATGAAGCACCTAAAATGTTACATAATTTCTTTCATAATTGCAATTTGAGAATATTAGTTTCTCATTCTTTCTGATTATATTCAAAGTAAAAATAGCAGTCAGTATGACTTAAGGATTTGTAACAATAGAATAAATTTTAGGGAAATGCTGGTGTAGAGAATATTAACCTTTCCTATTAGGTGCTTTTTTAACTATTAATGGTCATTATCAAAGACTGCACGGTAACAAAAACACTTCTGGTGGTCGGTCTCGTCTCTGTGCTGAAGTCTGTCTGTGCTCATGCTGCCATTATTTGAAGGTTGTATCAATACTAAAATACTAAGGATGCTTTTTTTTTTCTTTTTTCTTTTTTTAACCTTTCCCCCCATCCTCAGCTGAAAGGTAAAAATGATTTCTCTTCTGAAATTTGTCAAGAGATGGCACATCCTGAAACTAAGCATGTAAGTCTCAGCTGCCTGCTTTTCAAAATCTTAATTTTAAGGAAACGTCTTATTTTCTATTTGAAAAAAACATAAATAGTTCATGMTAAAATAGAATTGCTACTTCATCTAAGGGTTCTGCATAGCACATACTTGCCCATCTCTTTCTCTTCAGTCGGGAGCCAGGTGACAGAAGGACCCTGCCAAGGCACTGGTTTGAAGCACTCCTGATATGCTAGGACTGAAGTAGCTCATGCAAGGTGGAATATAGATGCAACTGTTCATGGATTATCTGACTAAAGAGTTTCCCAGGAATAGTTGTAGGGACTTCAAAGCTCTTGCATCATGTTGCWTTTAATTCCTTACAGCGTGTTACAGCTTTCCCTAACCTTTACCTTCCATCCATGTGTATGCAAGGAGGTGCACACTTTTTCTTCTGATAYGGACTCATTGGGGCTAAGGGTTTCCTTATGAGGTTTTGTTGACATGATGTGACTTGATCCTGACCTAGTCTCCTAGATGTTAGACTACGTAATACAGCTGATAGAAATAGTGGTGGTGGTATAAGAAATAGCTTTAATTGTGTTAAAGATGCTTTTTTTTTTTTTTTTTTTTTTTCCACTAAGGGAATGAGGACAGTAAATGAAAAGGTTCAGTAGGAATTTACTTATTGTGCCCTGGATCAAAACAGGCTGGTAGCTTCAGTGTAGAGCTTCCTGGATTTTTTTTGAGGCCAAGGGGATCACCCCAAACAAATAATGCTTTAGAGAAGGGGAAGGGAAAAAAAAAACCCAAAATGTGAAAAAACAAAATACACATGGAAAAGATGCCTCGAGATATTTTAAGCTGCTGTATGAGCAAACATTTTAAGTGAATGTGCAAGAATGTGCAATGTGCATCTGTGGGGTTTTTTTTGTTTTGTTTTTTGTTTTTTTTCTTTGCTTTGGGATGTGCGTATAAAAAGGAAAGATACACTAGATACGCTTCCAGATTGTACAGCATGTTTAATATGTTTCTCTAAATCTGACAAATTTTAGGTAGTCTGACAGTTATGCAGGAGTACTAACTAGTGTTACTGTGAATTTTATTCTTCAGAAGTGGATTTGGCCTATTAAGCCTGGAAAAAACTGTGGTAAAGCAGTAGCGCTTTGGACTTTATTATAGGATCTCTGATTAACTTGCCAACTAACTACCTGGCTTTTTCCTCCACTTTTAAAAATATATATATATATATATATATTTCTTATTTTTAAGTATTATTTAATGGACGACTCTGGTATGTTTGGGTTTGAATTAATGTGTTATGCTTGTCTCTGGAAGATTTGGAATTTTTATTATAAAAATGTGGTTTGAGTCTGCACTTATGTATAAGGGTGGTGCATAGAATGGGTTAATAGAGGGAAAATTCTTGTATCCTAGAGGGAGCTGTGCAGCATAGCTTCAGACAAATATGTGCACAGCTGTAATGAGTGCCTGAATGTTTCTACTGTATAGCTGGTAGGTGATTGTGATCTCTGTTTAAACAAAAGATTTTCCTCATCTTGATCTGTCTATTTATTCTCATTTCGGTGAAAGTTTCTTAGCTCATTAGATCAGAAACTGCATTCTAAGAGATTATTGGCACAACACAGCTTAACATTACAACTTGTAGCAATGAGAATCCACCTTGTCAAGGAAATAGACTGAAAGGCACTTCTTAAAATACATGTTATCATCAGTCATTATCATTTTCATCAAATAAAATATTCAAGTTTCAAGGTTTTGTATTCTCTTTTACTTTGGTTTACTAAAAACTCCAAATTTATAAATGTATTCTCTCTCCTATATTAACTTTTGATCGTGTTAACTAATTTCAACCAAATTTTACAGAGATAGAGGCATCCAGGGTATTGTGTTGACGACAACTGTGAAAATAGGCAGCTGGAACCAGGAAAGTCAAGTCAATGGCCATACAGTGAAAAAGGCTGCAGTGTGAGCTCAGCCACGCGATCGGACATCGGAGTCCCCAGGAGGCAGCGYAGGTAACCTACGTTTATCGATAGTCATAGAGTTACTTGATGTTGATAACAAGGTAGGCTTTYTCTTACAAATGCAACAAATGAGTGCCAGCTCCGTTATTTCTATAGTCTGTTTTCTATATTAACTTGCTAAAGAGGTAGTCGCTATTATACTCAAATGTGAGATTCTCTGCAATGCTTAAGTTTCCCCACATTGGTTAGTTTTGCCTTTCTTTGAATATGAAGATTTCCCTAATATAATTATTTTCCATGCATTCAGGGAAATTTTACTTCTGRTGTTGGTGGGGGAAGAAATGTGTTGACAGTGACAGTTGGCTCGTTTCTGCCCTGTGGGAAGTTCAAGTATTTCCGTGTTTGTTTATACTCTGAATTAGGGAAAGAATTTTGTTGATTTGGAGAAGGCTTTGTTTTGACACTTTTCTCATCACCGTGAAGAATTTCGATGTTATGAGTCACAACATTTCATTTGATTTGCTGAATGTAAATGATATGTTTGAATCATTTTAACTTAAAGCTGAATTTGTATTTGAAACTACATAGCCCTGAAGAATTGATGCTTCAGGCTTACACTGCTTACATTTCCATATGTGAACTCTGCAGCCTGACTGAACTGCATCTCATGAAATACCTTGAGACTCAGAGGAAGACTTGATGTTTCATGGGGGTTGCATGCCTGTAGTCTCTTAATGCATATTATTGTCCAGTAAATGAGCCCTAGCCCAGGAGAAAGTAGAATAACAAAAAGACACTGACTCATGGGTCCTGTTCAGATGTTGCAGCTCCACAGGAAAATGGAATTGATCTGGAAGCGATACTTAAGTTTGAGTTTTCTGCTAGCAAATTATGTCTTGCAAAATCAAAATGTGTTTACAGAAAGTTACTGATCTTGATAAAAAGATTTTGTGGAAATGACAATTTGCCAAAAATGGGCAAAGGTTTCTTGGAAAAAATCCTGTTGGAAGTTTTTTTTTCCTAGGTAGATTAGTTTTTTCCCAGAATCAGAGCCTTGGTGGTCTTTTCCCTCCCCGGGTCTGGAGGGTAAAGCTCTGCCCTGTGCCCATAYACAGTGGGAGATTACATTACCTGCCCCCTCTTGAGTGAGAAGATGGCACTTTGYCAGCTTTGTAATTCTAAAGGGATTTCTCCACTGGCCACAGAGAAATGACTTTCCAAGCGGTGGTTTTATCTCCACCCCGCTGCCTCTCATTTTCTTTGGCTCCAGGATTCCTCCTGCGTTGATTCTGCAAGGTTTTTCTGTCTCTTCATACCATGCTCTGTTGGCTTGGACAGCTTCCCCACTACAAATACTGAGCCTGCAAAAAAAGCTGCAAGCTACTGATTTGACATTGTGAAATTTGTTGTGTTTAATGGGTTTTCTGCAAGGGGGATTGTTGAAAGCTTTTTGTCTCTTGTTTTTCCTACAATGTTTTTGAGCTAAAATGCTGCTGGAGCAATGTTTTCAAGCAGCAAGGAGCTTTTTATTTTTAGGGCTGTAGATGGAGCGTTCCAAGTAGCCTTAATCGTATACATAAAGATTTTAGTATTTCTTTTGTATAGCATTTTATGTTGTCAACTGTTGTAGAAATGGTTTTGCCTAAGATTTGAGATCTATCACATCATTGGGTTGAGATGAGTGACTTACATCTTCCATAAAGATTTGCTTTAAAGAGACATGGAAGATAAGAAAATGGTGCATTTTATTAAATGATGCATTAATGAGGCTTTGCACTTTCAGCAGAGCACTTGTTTATGCTCATGGATATACATAGAGCTCATGGATATAACTTTCTGTATTGAATATATGGCTTCCTTTTTTCTCTCATCACAGCCTGATTAGTCTGATGTAAATGCATTGCTGCAGGTATTTTTTTTTTTTTTTTTTTTTTTTTGGTGGAACAGCAGTGTTTTTAAAATCTTGATGAGGCTTTGAACAGCCAGGCAGCATCAAATACTTACAATAGCCAATTCTGATAACTCTAGAATCAGAGCATTCAAAAATAATCTTCAGCAATAAGTGAAACTAAATTGTATCGTGCACTGTAAGACTTATGTGCTGGTTGTCTACGTGTTGTTGTCTTAAGCACCTCTTCCTTCCACTTGCCAAATTTAGATATTAGAGAAAAGATTTTAAAATGGTGCCCTAGGCTCCAGTTCGATGGTCTTAATGATTTAGTGCCACCTTATACACAGTCTTGCTTGCTTAAGTAATTGCACTAAAAATTACAATATTAAAGATGCCTGTCTAAACAATTTGTAGGCAGCCTGATATTTAGAGGCTTAAAGGGCTTCTCTGAAATCTGTAGTTTATTGTACATGCAAAATTACACCTGAAAGAGGAGTGTTTCTGAAAAATCAGGTCATTTATGTGACTAGATCTACTGGTTGTAACCAGTCACTTGCATAGTTACGGGAAAGTACTCAGCTGGAACCCCAGGGTAATTTCATCTGAATTTGTGGTACCTGTCAGATGGGGTAAGATATGTTATGGCCTTTGCCTCTAAAAATATCCCTGTAAGTGATGTCTTGTCTTGATCTTGCGTCTTTCATGTGAGGATCCAATGTTCTCTGTAGACATTAATTTTGCTCTGGGCACTGCTGTGATGARGCTCTGTTGTTAGTAGGAAAGGGTAAATGTGAGCCTAAGCAGAGGAGAAGGCTTTGACAAGCCTRGTCTCCTRTTGACTGAAAGACAGCAGTTCACMGCTCCACCTTTCCTCAAATTCTGCTCCTTGACACCACTCTGCTAAGGACCTCCTTTRACTGCAGGCAGGGGATTAGGAGGTTTGCTTACCAGGATCAGGCTCAGACRTTCAATAATACACTTGAAGTTCATTATCTGTAAGCAAGTGGTATGAATCACTCAAGTCGTTAGTGCCCTGCAGAAAAAAGATGCCCTGGATTGCTGTTGAAAAGACTTGGTCCCTCTGTCTGGAACAGGCACCTTTGGGTCTACTTGTATAGTGACTGCAGATATAATGTATAGGTAAGGCTGAAATGTGGAGGTCTTTTTTGTCCCTGTTAACAACTGGCAGATTTTGCCTATTTGAAAGATCTCAATGTGAGGTATTTCCAGCATGTAGAAACTGAGCAGCAATTCAGCTTGAAGTAACTAGAACTAGTGATTCTTTGGAAAGAGGAGATGGGTGAAAAGTGATTATAGCAGGACTTGAATTATCTTGCTACTGATCTGTGAGCTCATGGAGAAGGCAGAATAGTGTGAAAAGGGGATGGTAAAAAAAAAATCTAGCAAGCTTTTTATTTTCTATATGACATAGTGTTTTTAACACAGAATGACAGCTGATGTTTGAAAACATTTGTTTTGGGTCTTTCAGTAATGCTCATGATCTTACCCAAGACAACAGCGGCTGAAGAATCTGAGCAAAGTGCAGCTGCATGGTTCCCCTTCTGCATATGTCAGGAGCAAAATATTTCAGGGAAAAWTTGAGAGGGTTTATCTAAATGTATGCAAAAAAATTTTCAATAGCTATGCAGTGGCTCAGAGAAGRTGGTGCATGGTGCGGAGGTAAGACAAGGGGCAGAAATAGGAAGCGTGGTTCTCTTCTCTTACAACCGGGTTGTAAGACATATATTGTCTCTGTTTAGTTAGCCACAAAATGTATCTGATAATATTTGTCCATAGCTCACAGATAAGAGTTGCCAAAGAAATCTGTGCGTGTGTGAGGAGGGGGGAAGTGACAAATTGTTCCTACATTTAAAGCAGAGTATCGCCAATAAGGACGGTTCATGTTTAAGGTCGTTCAGAGAAAGAAAGACRGCTGACAGGTAAAGTAATCTGTGATCCCTTTTGTCAGCAAGCTGCTTTTGCACTTCTGTTCAACTTCTCCAAGGTTTTCTATTTATGGAAAACACACAGAGACAAGACCAGTTCAGTTCTAAATTGATACACTAAGAATCTAACCTGATTCAGTTCATGCTAGTACTTTCCGGTGCTGTGATTGTGGAAATAACCAGTGGTAATTTAGCAAGGAGGTTCTCAAAGTATATTTTGGCTTCATTATAAACAAGGTAACTTGAGAGTCAGATTTTTCTTTTGGTTAAAGAATGGCCCAACTAAACTAAAAGTGAAATGATACTCTAGTAACAGTAGTGGAAGTCTTTGCAATGAGTATTTCTGAGTATTTCTTCTATAGCCAAAGTGTATTTTGTGCTTCAACATAACAGACTGGGAAAAATGTTGTGTTTTCCCAGATAATTACTCATCTCCATGATTGTAGTGTGGTTGAAGCTGTGATCTGTGGTATTTTCTATTTTTTTTGTTGTTGTTATAGTAAAAATCCTGTAAGTAGTTTTAAGAATGAGATTCAGAAAATGRAGAGAAAAGAAAAATAAAGTTTTTGCTAACTTAGAGCGCCTTTGAAGGCAAAGACTTTTTTTTAAATACTGGATATTTCTGGTGGAGACAATATCAAGTGGCCAAATAGAGTTTGTAACTATAGCAGCTTGGTGTTTTGGGATAGTGGATTTGACRGCAAGAGGTTTCATCAGCTGCTTCTGTATTCACAATGACTCTGAAGGAAAGTCCAGGGAATTATGGGTTAATCTCTGTGGCTTGAAACTARTGAAATCATTTGGGAAGAAAGAAACTGCAGCTTATTACTCTGAGGCARGTGTTCTTTTAAAAAGTAAAAACTTGCTTTGCCCATGAAAGTGACTCATGCTTTCTGAGCTTGTCATTGCTGCAGGAGCTGCAGGGCTGAATGAAAGAAGATGACACCACTCAAGGCACTTAAATGTTGTCTTTCCAGGCTATTGAAGCTAATGTCAGGGAAAGATAAGAGTRATTCCAAGAATAAAGTACCAAACAAAGAACCAAGGGGTATCGGTTCACTTCGCAGCTGTGGTGCAGGTTTTCTCGACTGTCTCAGGCAAATCACTTAACATCTGTGTCTACCTCCCTCTCTGTAGACTTGCAGTAGCAGTTTTCCACTTGATTTGGGTTGAGTTTTGGTTTCTGTGATCTTGATAGCAGCAGGATAAAATATACAGCAGAGAAAAGGTGTTTAATAAATGATACTTCATAATTAATGGTCATGGTGAAACATTATGGCCTTACGGGATTATCTGGGAGAAGAACAAGACTTTATCCCTCAAAACTTTTACATGTTGAAAAGCTTCAAATTGAAGGGTGTAACTCAACTGAAATCAAGGGAGGATAACAGGAATTGATTTGACTCACTAGATTCAAACTGTTTGAAAAAGGAGCTATTTCTAGAGTAAAAAAAAAAAATTTCTGGAGGGAAAGATTAGGAAATACTGCCAAACTCAGATCGCAGGAATTCTGAAGTGATGGTTGAGCTTACATAAGGTGGGTAGTGAGATCTTCAACTAATTAYTTGATGAGTGAAAGACTAAATTAGTTGCTTGATAGTGATGTGAATTCGTGTTGAAAGGATATATGCCTTGTGGGTGGTGTAGGATTTGTTGTGTGGTGAAAAATAGCCTGTTTCAGTCTTCCTRTGCTTTCAGATGTCTGGAAGTCTGTGGTAAAGCATTAGTGTGAATCACTGAAGTAGAAAACAGTACATGATAATTGCTTTATTTTTCTACCTTTTGCTTCAGTTTGAAGCTTTCCCAAATTCATGGCCTATAAGAAGGCCTCTGGTGAAGAAAAGAACTATTATGTTTCCAAATACGCCATTCTTGTTTCTGCCTTCCTTCCTGAAATCTTGCCAGCCTGTTTCTCCTCTGTGGCCTTTCTGCTATGGCAGTGTGGGGAGCTTCTGGACAGAAACTGAGTTGTGTTAAGCTGCCATTAAAATACCTTGCGATAAAACTGTCCAACAAACTTCACAAGCAGTTTTAACAAGGCTTCTGGAACTGATAGGACTGTGCAGTTAGCCACTGTGACAGCAATTTATAACCTGTGAATAGAACACTGGGCTGATTATATTGATTTTTTGAAACCTACCACCAAGGCTAGTATTCATTGGCATTCTTGTTGACAGTGTCATGAAAGCTCCATCTGTGTTAGAAGTGAGATATATTAATACTAGACTTGTCAGATTTGTCTGGACTCAAATCCAGACAGTGAAGGCTTTGCAGGTCTCATCAAGGTGTTTTATGTCCTGGGCAATTTGGACTCTTGTGACTTTTGTTTGCACTGTGACCTGGATGCTGTGTTCAAGCTCTTATTTTTGGCTTGTCTCTGGGGTCTCACAGGTGCAGCTAGTAGAGCAACTGTAGAGTCTAGTTAGTGGTTTTCCTGGCAGYGTATATTTATTTTTACTGAGCTGGTGCTTGTGTAGACCTGAGGGTTGTCCATTGCACATGTAGGGAGTTCTTAAAGCGTAGTGGTTCAAAGCATTCTGACCGAAGCTAGCTGCCAGCATCTGGCCTATTTCAGCCCAAGTGACGGGTGACTACACTTGGGTTTAGAAAGCAGGGCATTCTGCATGGCTCAGGGCCTCATGGCTTAAGCACCTTCTTCAGCCCACCAGAAACTGCCAGCATAGAGAGAAAAATGAAGTGAAYTGAGAAGTCTTGACAAAACCTTGGGGGCTGGCACACTCCCTGATCTCCCTACAATAAGGAAAGTTTTAAACTTTCTTAATTGCTTCCATTTTTTTCCTCCTTGTTGGAGACATTTTTTCCCGAGTGTCTACAATGGTAGTTCATTTATCATTTTTCCCTTTCCCAGACCCATGTGATTTTGTTTTCCTTAATTTTATTTAATTCATTATAACTAATTGACTCTCAGTTTAGGGAATAGAGGTTTCTGAGCCTGCTGGTCCTGATTTATTTTTGCTGATTTTTTTTTTCTTTTTTTTCCTCCATCCTAGGACTGAAGTACAAGGTCATTCTGTAAAAACCTAAAGATGAGAGTTATTGGGGGTTTTTAATTAAATTAATGGAAAGAGAAACTATGCTTTCAGCATCTTGCAGGGAGGCCTGATTCTAAAAGGTGGTACTGTGGGTTCAGCTGAACACAAGAGATGCCCGACTGAATCTGCTGCAGATTCAGTACTTGGCCTTGGAAGTCACTTGAAGCCTATCTTAACCTCTATTCAGTGATCCAGCTGATCTTGATTTCACTAGACCTCAGATGAAAGTGCAGCTRCATCATCTGCAAACTAATCTTTTACATACAGAAAATAGGTATCTTTTGAAATCTGGGAGCAAGTTACAGTAGCATACTCTAATGCATCATCCCCACAGTACAATGATCATTTTGCCCCTTTAAAAGGGAAGGAAAACAGATTTTCTTGGCAGTGAAAATCCATTTCAGTCTATGTAGGTAATTATGCACTTAAACATGAAACACTTGCTAAATAACACTGATTCAGGAAGCTTTGCAGTGCAGCCACTTCTTTCTTACCATTCGTTGCAGGGAGGAGATGGAGGTGGTCATCTCTGGACACTGGAGCCTCCAGTGAGTGTCCCAGAAAACATTATTTGAGGGCTAAAAGGGAATTGCTAGCGGTGGTATTCATGTTTTACTTATTTCCACTTCCCCGACAATTTCTGGCATATTTTCTACCCCATGTTTTAGAGGAGGCTTGCAAGCAGTCCCTTGATCCTGAACAATCTTGATCAAACTGCCTACAGAAGTGTTTATTTTTGCTGTTTTATGGATGCAAGGGGTGGAGAAGGATTTTTTCAATGGCATAGTGCTGTTTCCATTAATCTGCTTCCTTATGCCTTCCTCTGTGCTGCTTGGTGATTATTGCATGGGTTCCTTTGTGAATTAAGAACAAAGTGTGCAGGAATCCTGCTGTAGCACAAAAGCGGGGGAATCTTTCTTAAACTTTTTTTGTTGTTCAGAAGTTGTGCTTTACCCAAGAGCACCATCTTCTGGATGTCATGTGTCWCCGTTTCTGGAACTGTCACTGCTGAGTTAAATTCTGCTTGAAGGTGAAGATCACTATAGAGAAGTGAAAGCTTGTAAACCTGTGCCTAATGGGGGGCTTGCAGTCACTTTGTTGAGCAAATACAAAAGCCCTCTGGACTGTTTTCACTGGCTTTTGCAAGCACAGCCCTCTGACCTGTATGTGGCAGTGCTTGGGGAGGATCTGGAGCTTCTTGCATTTCTGGGCTGGCTTTGGGTACTTCTCCACATTGTCCGGCTGCTCACTGGGTCCTTGTGCTGGGTTCCCTCTCCTGGGCTCTTGTTTTGCTGCTCAGACTCGGTTCCGTTTTCCTTGAAGGTTGCTTTCTGATCATTAAAATCTGTATATCTTGACCTGAAGTTCCTTTGAAATATTCTGAACAYCTGAAGAATTGTCGTGAGGTCTCCTACATCATCTGAGTCCAATATGAGATTAAATTACTGGCATGAGATCTGGGAGAGATCTGATGAGGGAAGTGATGCTGCTTCAGGTCAAGGGGAACTCGCTTCCTCTCATGTTAACAGCATTGCAGAAAATCTCCTTTGAATCAGTGCTTTCTTCCATCTGTGTACAGCAAAACCACAGAAACCTAGTAAAATCTTTAAAAAATAGTCCAACTGRCAATCAGGTTAAGAGAAATTTGAACTAATTTATTTTCATAGGTGCCCTCTTCTTACAGGCAGTACTTTGTAATGGAACAGTAGAATAAAGTTTAATCTGAAACAAAGTCACAAGTCTGTCATAATACTATCACTTGGTTGGTGTCTGGGATGGACGAGATGCAGGGCTCTGGCAAATACATCGTGCCAAATATAAAGTCTAAACTCAGGACTGGACATGTGGGGGGAAAAAATCAGTGTGATGAAATCTGCAAATTGAGATGGGAATGTCTCTGACCTCGTTCTACACTGTTGTGCCCTTTCATGAGTCCCTTCAGCTGAGGGAGAACTTAGTAGGAGAAACTTTGGAACTGCAAGGGTGATTAAGCACRGAAGAGCTTTCCTTGAGGGGTGGTGAAGTCTTTATCCTTAGGGACTTTCAAGAAAGATTAGAGAAGTGTCTGTCAAGAATAGTTTGYGTAGCTGAGCCTGCCTAAAGCAGGAAGACTGACCTTTGAGGTTCTCTTCCAGCCCTATCTTGATGATTAATCCTCAGGAGGAGTGCATATACTCAGTTTTACGTTTGAGCTGAGCCAGGATGTAAGCACATTAGTTGTTAGCACAAAGCAAACACTTGAGCTGAACATCACTCATAAATTTTGTTTCAAGTGCCTGTACTGCAGAATGGAAAGCTGGACTGACTTGTCTGAGTGGAAAGACCTTAAGGGTGAGGTGGCTGAACCYCCAGAGAAGCTCTCTGTCATAACTGGATGGTGTTAACTGCTGCCAGAGGCAGTAGAATGCCCCTTTTTCGTACCCTAATTAATCATGGTAGATTCTGCTAAACTTTCTCAGCTACAGATAACCTTGCTGTTTGTTCTAAAAGATGGTCAACTCCTTGCCAGTAAAATCTTCATTCACTCTGAGTTATCATTCTTGATGCAGATCCTGCATGTTATACTAGCAAGACTAAATAAGGCTGTATAGGCTCTTCAGAGCTTGTGTCTTCCTAGGTGAATCTGGAGAACCTTTCAGAGCAGACCCTCAGTTTGTTTGGAGGCTTTGGACACTATTACAGGCACATAGCATCACTTGAGGATCTGTAAAATGGAGAAATCAGTTTGGAAATACTTGGAGACTTCCATCACTTTTATCACTCCCTAGCACTTCTGACCCTGGACAGTTGCAGGGAGAGAGTTGCCAGTGACTTCTCTCACATGAATCTCTTTAGATAGTACCTACTGAAGTATTTTTTTTCAAAGTGTCCTTTCGAAGCATACTGCTTTCCGTCTCTTTCATCTCACCCTTTAGTGGAGTCRCTAAAAATGACTCCACCTGAATAAAGATGATGCCAACTTTGTTTACCAGGACTTGCTTTGCATCTTACGCATTGTAAATGAGATTGCATATTCAAAAGGGATCTACATACTAAGAGATAGGATTAGTCCCTTGACAGTAGCCACTGTTTACTCCTCGGCAGAGTGTTTCTTGCAGATGAAAGTTACAGTAACTGGTGCAACCAGTCTCTAGATCTATTTTAAGCTGCATAATGTACTGCTCAATATCCTTTGATTATAGCAGAGATTTAAACCTTATTTGAAGAACATGTCTGTGTGTGAAAATGCAGCAAAAGCTGCAAATGTTTTACTTATACCAGATATACTATTTTTTCTATTACTCTTTAAGGCAATTCCATCTGGTCCCTGAGTCACAGCTCAGCGCACTCATCTGACACCATCTGGTGGCTCTGTGCTGATCCTAGACCTGTCTGAAAGCTGTGAGCAAACCTGTGAAATTGGGATGTTTTAGAGTTTATTTTGGCAAGCACTATTTTGAGACATTGGAACTGTAGAGTAGAGGGGTTTTCTGAGAAACCTCTGAGTATGCTTCTATTCAGTGGTTMGTGGCAGCTGTATAGGGCCATTGTCTACTCAGTACTATATGCAAGTGTGAAAATACTAAGAGTAATTCAAAACTGCAGTATTTTAGTCTGAAGGTTGAGCACCACCAGTGGCAGTGTCTGGGTTTAAATAACTGGAGTAGTGGCATCTCAGTTTCATAATATTGAAATTGATTCCAGTTTGAAGAAACAAATCTGACTAACTTAAATTTGGACTTGGATCCTGAACCTCACAAACTAGAGATACGTGGAGATAAATTCAGCCTAAAYGAACCCCCAAAGTGTTTAAAACTCRAGACTATTTTATCTGCTTTTATTCACTTATTTTGAAGTCTCTTTCCATACTGCATTTTCTTAARGGAGAAAAAGATTTGGAAAAACATGAAGTTATGCAGAAGTTGAGCTGTGTAGCAAGGATTTTGGCTGAACATCATGGAGACTAGAGGTCTAAAGAAGTGAAGTTATGACAGCGAGCAGTTTTCTGTACTTCATTGACATGAGGTAAGGTGGCCAAGGACAATCAGTGAAATTGTATCCTTACAGATCTGCCATCTGTGATGGTGCAAAGAAAGGCTGGAARCTTTCTCTGGGGCAAGAAGGGTGAACTACGGGAATGGGATGTGTTAATGAGAGGCCACTTGTATTGATTTGTTCCCTTGCGAGTAGACCTGACCTGCCTTATTGCCATACCTCTGTAGTGAGTCAGCAGAGCAGTTTCATTCTCTGGCTGTCCAGACAGGACCTTTCATGAGTGCTAAATTTTCATTTCTTTACAAAATGCTTTTTCCYTATCTTTTTGAATATGTAATTACATGGGAAGCATACTTGTAGTTCTCTTGATGAGTGTTTACAAGACCAGCATTCATGATGCTTTTAAACCCAAGATTATTCAGTCCTCTAATTTTAGAGATATCTTTCTCTCTTCTATGTAAACCTGGTGTTACCCATTGCAAAGTGGCCTCAGCTTCAAATTGCAGAATTAAATGGTGAGACTGACTTAAAGTAAATTTTTCTACATTTTCATAGACATGCATTCTTCCTTGCTGTGGACTCCCAATAGAATATAATATATTTTATATTATAGAATTTCCGTACTAGAATCCTTATTTATTAGAATGCCTCACAGGGTCCCAGTTTCCACATGAAGGATACTGTGTGGAGATGTGCCGAAGTGGTCCCCTACAGGCAAGGATGTCAATGARTGGACTAATGAGCAAGCTTTTGAGTGGCTGATATCCTGTGACAGTCTCCATCAGTTTACACATCGGCTGTGATAAATAACAAAGCTCTGTGGTCTGCAGACCTGAGTCTTCTGCTGCCCCTCAACTGAGATGGATGGCAGCACTGAATGAGGAGCTCTCTGACCATCAATAAAAAATAGCAAACCTTTGCACTTCCGGGCTGTGGCTGCATGCAATGAACTGCAAGTGGAAGGTGCTGTCAGGAGGGACCTGATCTACTTCTGTATGACGTGGCTTGCAGAAGCTAGGGACGCAGTGAGTGAGGTGACAGACTCAATGCAGAATGTTGCACCTTTGCTTTGTGTTTGTCCTCTTTGCTAAAACAAATTTAGTGCCAGTGAAAAGTGTCAGCTTCTTGTGCTGGAGAATTATGCCTTCTCTAGGCTCAGCTGTTATAGGAGAAACCTTTTGGTTTTGTTTTCTTGTCAGGTGGATGTCTCAGATCTTGCTTTGAATGAGACTTCTTGACTCAGAGATACCACAAAAGGTTTTTGGGCCAAACCTTTTCACGTAAGACTAAATAATTCAAGCTTGTTACCATTCATCCACATGCCCACAAAGGTGATTGTCTGACTGAACTTATCCCTAGCCACTTTTATTCCCCCCCTTCTTTTGTTCTTTCTTCCTTTCCCCGACTCCCTTTTCTAAAACAGACATTGGGCTCTATCAACTTCTTCATTCAGTTCCACAGGGAACACTGTTACTGCTGCTAGATGTCTTGGATGACTGAGCCACTAATGAGAGAKAGGTTGCTGCTGAACATGCTGGTCTTGAATTGTGCTATAGAATCAGAATTGCTCTCAATGGGTGAGGGGGGGATTTCGTAGCAGGATTGTTCATGCTCTTGAACATAAATGTCCCTGCTACAGGTCAGCAGGGACCAACTCTGGGTTGTTGCAGAAAATACAGGCCTCTGTCAGCTAAACTAAAAACATCTCTGATAGGAGCATCCTGCTAGTGATAGCTTTCCTCTGTTCTAGAGCAGGAGCATAGAAGACTATAATTCTGAGCAGGGAMGCTCTCAATTGAAAGAAGAAAAGATGTGTCTTTTTTGTGGCCAATTTCTGAAGAGGTAAYTGACAGATCATCACTTTGCTCTGCYATCATTCATTTCTCAGCAATCTGCAGTGGTAACAATACTTTGTTAAAGCTCTTCCTAAATTTTCTGTAGGGATGGTTCTGTTTATGTATTGATAACTTCTGGCACTCCAATGGAAGAACATCTTTTGCTCAGTTTATTTTGTATCTTTACTGTGCAGTGCACCTCACTCCAAAAAACCTGTCTGCCCAAACATTGCTTTTTATCATGTTTTAGATTAGTGTCTCTATAGAGTACATTCTCTTCAAACAAACCTTCTTTGATTGCAAAGAGAAAGCAGATACAGAAGCATTAAAAGCTGTTTTGATGGGTCAATTTATCATGAGAATACAGACTTTTTCACATCCCTCCAGCACAGGACATAAGGTAAATCTAGGTCTATTGACTTTATCAGTGAGATGCTGAGTAACTTTAGCCAGCAATGATAGCAATTAGCAGCTGTTCAGCCCAGTGGGAATTTGCTGGAGACCACCGAATTCACATCTGTGTAGGCCTCTGAAAGGCCAGGACCAGCCTGTGCCTGCTGGATTAGGTATGAGTGGGCATATGAAAGGTGAAGTATTCTGTATTCCATTACTTATCCCCTTGGGCAATGAAGTCTTGCTCTGTAAATCTGAACTTTAAATCTGATAGTTAAGGTCTGTCTGGGCTTGAGATTTAGCTCATAAATTCTGACAGGAACGAATGACTAAATTGTGACCAGTCTCTCTCTCTTCCCACTGCCTTGCCCTTTCAGCTCTGCWTTTTTGAAGAGGAAAATGTGAATCGGTGTAGCTCAGGAAGATAAACAGCTGTTTTAAAGCAAAGTTTTCCTAATCCTTCGCTTAAYACAGAACTCCTTTGCATCATGTTGTTCTACGGTTGAAGGCAACACAGTCATGACAGGTACTTCTCTTTTTCACTTTTACTGCTACTACTTTTAAAGTTGGCTCTGAAAGAGGGTAACAGGTAGAGAATAGCATAGTCTGAATGGCTAAGGAAGAGTGAGGGCTCGGAGGGGAGCTTGGACTTTTCATGAGTCTGGTGCCGGTAAAATTGGCAGAAGACCCTTRGCTGTTTTGCTATTCCCACCAGTCTGCTGCTCAAGGCAGCTATACTCATGGCCAGCTCCAGGTGGAGGCAAGTAGGTGGTTACCTTGAACATCCTACATAGCACATTTATCAGTTCGATTAAATTAGCTTAAAAAGATCTCTTTGTGTTAAATAGGTGCAGCTTTCTTGCATGGTCAAGGACTGTGTGTGTACAGTATCTAGCCTGCCAGGGGTCTGATCTCACTGGGGATCTTGAACATCATGAACTGACTAAAGAATTTCATTTAAGGTGAAAGAACCTATCCTTTGACTTAAGATAATGGTACTCTACAAAGCTGCGTGAGTCTGCTGTTAGTCAATCGTCCCTGTAAAAGTACTCAGTGATGCTGCAGAGTGAAAGGGGATAAAACCAAAAACTGTCTTGTGCCAAGTGATAAAACCTTTTGCATATGGTTATACTACTATCCTTTGCCCTTATAATGCCTTTCACAGAAGGCTCTTAAGACATTTTCCAGACGTTAGTTAATTAATCTCCATAACATCCCTGTGAATTAGGTGACTTATCTACTACTTTACAGATGGGTGAACTGAGGCGCATAGAGGTTAAGTGTCTTTCCTGAAGTCAAACAAGTGAATTAGAGGGAAATGCTGGGAGTAAAATGAAGGACCTAAAACTGTTTTTTTTTTTTTTGTTTTTTTGTTTTTTTGTTTTTTTTAACAGCCCTGTTTTCTTGCCAATACTGTGGTTACCCAAGAAAAATACCTCCCTTTCCAGAACATGTCCTGTTTAAAAGGAGAGTGTCTAAGTTCAAATATTTCTGTGGATGTTTGCAAAACACTAGCTCATTAGTAAGTATTTTACTTGTAATTTAAATACAGGACATGGATTCTTGGGTATTAAGCGAAAGATTGTATTATGTAAAACAGCGATTTCTTATTTGAAGCCAATTAAATCCTTCTCATGAGGGAATAAAATTGAGTTTAAAGACACCAACTGCATTTGTATGTTTTGCCAAAAAGCACTTGTATCTCAAACTGAAATGTGTATTTTTGAGTGGCTTCTTCGTTTGGCAATATAGGCTCTCTTGTACCTTAGAGAAGTTGATTTACTACAAATGTTCAGCAGAATTTTTTGGTCACGTGTGTGGCATCAGGAAAAAGAGCTCCTGAATTGCTACATATTTCAGCAGATGCTCTAGAGCTATGGGCATCCATGTTTTATATTTGCAACATTTGAAAACTTGGAAAGAGGAGCTAGGTGTTTAATATCTGTCCCACATATAGCTTGACCAAATCAGTATGTACAGCAGTAAAAGCAGCAATCTTGTAGGTAGCTGCAGATATAGTTACCTCCTGTTTTCTGGCAAGTACTGTATTTACTGGCATAAAGCCTGTTCATTTTTGAAATGCTCCAGCTGCTGCTGATCTACTTTATTTTAATAAGGTGTTTAAAGGTCTCCAGCTGTTCATGAAGAAAAGTACAAAGGAGATGATCTATTTGACAGGCTGAATGCGAGTATGAGCCTTGCAAATACTCCATTGTGACTCTGGTGATTAATACTGATGTTGAATTTGGCAGCTCTTCCTGAAGCAATCTACTGCCAGATGGTGAAAGAAAGGAGGCAGGCTGGAAGGAGAGGCAGAGAGACTTTCCACTTGCTGCTTTGCCCAGTCACTAGTCACAGTGGCTGGCACAACTAGGGATGAAGAGGAGGCTGGAGAGTAGAACTGCTGCATGATGGGTTGGATGGGATGCAAGTTCTAGTCCTGCATCCCTTCTCTTGATGATGACAAACCTAGGATGGGTCATCAGTTCTTCTCCCCAAATGAAACAAGCGTCAATGGCCTCATTCCAACTCAACAAATTACCTTTGTTCTTCCAATTAATTTAGCCTTCTGCTTATGTGCAGCAAATGTATGATTAACTCCAGAAAGACAGAAACATTATTTAAAGAAAAAATTGTTTGGAATTCACAGAAGAGACATTCCAACAGGCTTTACCCAGTGTTTCTTTGTCTCCATTCCCACTTTAATTACCAATGCACCTCCTTGTTAAATGTTATTTTATGGAGCTGCTCTTTCCTCCTCTGCTGCTATTACAAAGCTGCTGGTGTGGAAAAACTATGGAAAGTGTCATGAGAAGAATCATGGCAGAATTGGTTCACTTTGAAAATCACGCTTCAAAAMTATAGTGGAAGCTGTCTTCAGTCTGAAACACTAAGGGACAGGGATGAATATTCCTCTGCAGAAGAATGCTGAAGCTGCCATTCTTTCCTTTTTGCTTGGGGAAGCGGGAGTAGTATGATGGGTGAAACATCTCGAGCGTATATGCAGCCTCTGCACTGGTTGAAATACTGCAGTCAGCAGYGTTTTAGGACGGGAAGTAAAGAGTACCATTCTGCGTGATTTCAGCCCCGTGGGGAATCTGGTTGCATTCTGATTCCCCARCCTTCACCAAGAGGTCACTTTCATAAGGGCGCATTTCTCTTTTAGGCTAAGGACAGGAACAAATTTCCTTAGCAAAGAGCCAAAGAAAGGAAAATGGGTTGTGAAGGAGATTGAGAAAGAAAAAGTGAAGAGGTGATGAAAGAGAACAGCATTTTTTACAAAGTCTTCTTTTGCATGGTCTTTGCCTAATTGTTTAGGATTGCTGTTAGAGAGYTATGTAACTTGCAACGTGCATCCTGTAAGACTAAGCAAGGTATCTTTTCCATCTGCATGTCTTGTCATTCCCTAGGGATTACGTCCACGCTTTGTTTGTATATCCAGAATTYATAAAGTGCAGGCTGAAACGCAATTTACTGGTGGGTTGAGAAGCGATGGCCAAATGCCTGAGGAGTTTAAGACAGGA
Source organism: Rhea americana (assembly GCF_003343005.1). NCBI lineage: Eukaryota > Metazoa > Chordata > Aves > Rheiformes > Rheidae > Rhea > Rhea americana. The sequence goes on along the minus strand of NW_028186357.1, from coordinate 1,519,226 downwards.
AGTGAATGATGTCATTATGCCCAATTTCAACTGCACAGGAATTTTGGGAGGCAGATTGTCAATACCCAATATACAACTGGGCCATTAGGCCATCAGCTCTGGATTTGAAAAGCACCCTGGATCCCACCGTCTGTGAAGCCCTATCAATGGCATTTACTGCCACGGTGTCTGAACATCTAATGACTACAAAGAGCGAGGGTTTTGGCTGTACTCCTCATCCAGAGCCCAGTCCTTCCCTTAACGCTGTGCTGAAGCATTGCTTCATTAGAGAGGGTAGAGTGCCATCTGCTGAATCAGGCTGACAGTGTGGTTTTGTACCTTCTACAAAAATGGGCAGTAGTTTTGTACCTGTATCGATCTGTCCTATTCTTCTTTGCTGACAATATTCATTTAAGACAGCACTCTGCACTTCATTTTGGTATAAGTCTTCCAATGTGCTCTGTCTAGAGCTGAATACTTGTACAATAAGTAACGAATAATATTGTAACTTAATATCATTAGTGCATAATGGTCACACAAGCAATTTTGAAATCATATCCTTTCAGCTACTTTTGTGTGATTTTTTTTGTTTTGTTTTATTTTTGAAGACCATTTGACAGGTTTCATAAAAATACCTAATTTTTATCCAGATCACATACACTTCCATTAGTTTTTAGGCTCTTTTGTAGCTGTGTAGACCTTGAACTCTTAGTTCTTCATGAATGGTTATTGCGTATGTTATTTATTTAAAAGCTTGCCCATTACACTAATAAACATACCCAGAGCRCTGGTGTTCTGAGAGAGGCGAGGAATATGGGATCCATATGGTAGGCCAGGCTGTACTGTACATGAAGGTGAATTCTTAAWCAAATACTGAGGTTTTCTGCTGCTAATGAACTAAGTGGTACCATCCTGGGTGTTYTTAAAGGTAATATGTACATCTGTCATCTAAAAGGGAAAACAGAAGAATTTGCTCCATTCATGCAACCTGGAGCACTTGCAGTTCAGCTGGCCCTGGAGTTGGATGGCTGTAAGACCTTCAGTGCTGCTTTATTCTGTCCCTTCCTGCTCTTTGAAAATGCAAGGGAAAAGAGTTTGCTGCCATCATGACACCCTGATGCCAGTGTGACAACTGAAGATTTATAGGTTGTCACTCAGTTACTGAAATTTGCTAAAGGCTGAATGAGGCAATGAAGTTTGGTTCTGAACCTTACCAAAATTCAGGGGCTAGGCTGGGTCTGGCCTAGCTGTTTGCTCACTGTTGTGATCTCTTCAGAAGCTCACTAGTTCCAACAACCATACTTAAAAAAAAAAAAAAAAAAAAAAAACAGAACTTAGATATTTTCCATGCAAGTCATTCTTACTCTTGAAGCAACAGTGAATAAATTCACACTTAAATAAAACTGATAATAAGCTCTTATGATAGGAGTGTAGTGCTGGTCTTAAGACATCTGCTMGAGAAACAAAGATTTCTGTTGTTGTACCTGCAGAAGTATTTCTTCTTCCTGTTAGTGAGATATTTGCCACCCACTTGGCCATCCAGTTTTACGGACTAGAGCAGTGAAACTCTAGTCAGTTAATGTTGCTGTAAGATTAGAGTTTTAACGAACTTCCACTGTAACAAGTAAGATTAACCGGTGTTTAAATAGAAATAGTTATTTAGGTAAAGATTAGAAAATTGCTGGGCACAGATCCAACTTGTTTAGCTAAGAAAGGAATTTTGGTGACGTATTTGTGCAATAGTTCCTGCACCTAGCTTGTGGCGAAGCATGGCCTGCAGAATCCCTTCTTACGGAGTACACAAGCACCTTGTCTGTGACCAGGGTTGACACCCTTGACCTGTTCTCATTGCTTCTACCCTTAAATTCTTGCATCCACAGCCCAAGGAATTACAGGTTGAGCATCATCCTTGAGGCTAGTCTGGGAGGATGGTGGAGCGGAAGTGCTGCAGGGTGACAGAATCTCACTGAAACTTCTGTCACTGAGCATCGTAAGAACAGTTTAACTTAAACCTGTCAGACCTGATAGCATTAGCTCTGCTTTGGAGCTGGCTGGGGTTAATTGGCGTCTCAAGGTTCTTTCAGGCTCTATTTTTTTACAGTTCTGAGGCCAAGAACTTGGGCTTTTTATCCAAGATATGGCATAGTTGTGGTCAGCAGTTCCAACTTCACATTTAGCAGAAACAGATGGACAGTTGTTCTTCAAGTAGGCTTGAATTTTGTGGCTTTTTTTTTTAAAAAAAAAAAAAAAGCACATTTCCCTTCCAATAATTGTTTATTTGTGCTTTGCTATGAGTAACTGTTCAACCATCAGCCTAGAATCAGAGGCGCTCTGCGCGGTACCCTGGGGTGAAGCACATCTACCATGTCCTTGCACTGGGAGCATGTGCTCGCAGCCTTTTCTCCCTCTGAGAGCTGAAAAAAATCCCTGTTTATCTCCAAATAACAGTTTTTCTACTCAGMCCCAGTTAATACATGCTAACCTCAGTGTAAACAGTTTTTCATAGATAAATTCCCTCAGGAAAACTTTCTGCTTGATTTTTGTGGAGTTACTTAGCTGTAATCATGCAGAATTCTCTGGGTTTCAAGCAGTGTGCCTCTTGCGGAGGTGTTTTGCCTGCTAATGACAGGCACTCAAGCTGTTCATTTTGTTTAGGGAAGGGCACTTGAAGGACAACKCTCTACTTCTACCATCTCTTCCTATCTTGTACTAAAACTGCAGAACTTTTGCAGAATAAATGTTGTAATCCCTTTGCTTAGTAAGCCTACCTCTGAAAATACATGGGTATTTCTGTGAAGATGAGATACTTGTTTCTGTGTTTTCTGAAAGGATGTTACACACACACATATATATATATATATATATAGGGAGAAATTTCCCTTCTCCTTTGAGATAAGCTGCAAAATCATAAGAAATAGACTAAAGCCATACCAAAAATGAAGGCTTCCTGTCCTCAGATTGACAATTTATTCACAAACATCAGGCAAAGCTGTAGGAGTGAATTTAGGATATGCAGTGAAAATAGCTGTTCGCTTCCAGCCAATGCTGTTTCCTCCGAATTATTTGCTACTTTTAATAGGAGCTTATTTAGCAGCTTCTTGAGACAATTTTCTTGTTGTGGCCTTGATAAGGGTGGCTGCAACCTCTGCTGCGCTGTTTTGAAACGTTGCCCTGGTCTTTCGGCTTCTCCGAAGCAGAGARCAGCCCCGTAACTGTCGGTGCCGGTGGAAGTCCCTCTGCTCCCTGCAATGGCACCTGCTCTGTCCTGGCGCTGGATCGTATCTGTGCAGCCGTCTGAAGGGGGAGAAGCCTTGCATCTACACCAACTGTTCTTAAAGCCATGGACATATACACGTCCTGTATGCTGCCTCCATCTCCCTGTGCCTTTCAAGCAATCGTCTGCAATAATCTTCCTTTCCTGGAGGAATCTAGGAGGGTTGTGACAAGTTGCTCCCTCATGCCTTCAGCAGAGAGCACAAGAACATGCAAGTCGTGTGTGTTATATCTTTCTACTAGACAAGTACTTAGTTTGAGGTCTTTGGGAGTACATATTCCAACAGCAGACTGCCTTTATACACAGTATCTTGAGCAATAAAAGCTAATGAATTGCTTTACTGGCTGTGTACATGCAATTAATCAAGCATTAACCATACAGGGGAAGGTAGCCTGCCAGCTAAATTCACATAAATAAGTTTGCAATCAGATTTCACTCATTTCTTTGCCACTGCTCAGAATACAAAATAATGCATCTCGCAACAGTGGCTCTGCCTGCTTGTTTTTCTGGTGTGTTGTTTCCTTTGGTAGCAGATGAATGGAACTTGGGTCAATGTCAAAGCCTCCAAAACATGTGGCTTGTTTCAGTGATCAAAACCCCCTAATATTTTCTCATTGAAGGGCTGTACACAGCAAAGTCAGTGCAAAGAGCAGTGGAAAATCTGCAGTAGCTGGAGGGTAAAAGTAACTAGCAGGAGGAAAGGAACTGAGCAAATAGTCTCAGCACCTTCACCCTGAAGTGGTTGGATGCTGAGATTTCTGTAGTGTGGTACGTGGTGATCGTTCACTCTCTCTGCCCTGCGAGACGGGCTATTGGTCTCTTAACAGTTCATTTTGAAGAGGTTTAGTTGATGCCTGGTAACCTTAGCTTCATTGCAGCAGTGACTGCATCTCTATCTGCTCTGCGCAGGTCCRCCCTTACCTGTTAGAGATGTTGAGTAATCAGTCTTTCAAGGTGTAACACACAGGGCTGTRGTGAGGAAGCAGGAGCTCCTGAGATAAGTTTGGGTATTGAACGTGGTAGAGAGAGACTTCGAGTATTTGTTCTGCCCTATCAGCTAATACAGCGATGGTGCGTGCATTAACATCCAGAAATTGAAACAGAGATCAAGGGTATAGGGTATAAATTGGTTTTACAGCATAACGTTAAATAATCAAGCCAGGCTGGAGCAGCCTCTGTGACAAAATGACTTACATTTTTTGGTGCGGCTTTTTAAATGTGATTATGCACTTTAATTGTTTAACTGCAGTCTATTGAGCAGTTTCAAAGATGTTTTAAAGTAACTTACGGCATGAAAAGCTTCCTGTTTTTTAAATATGCCTCAGGTTCAATAAATTTGTTTTAGTTTTGTGTGATGTGTGAAACAGCAATTTTGTTCAGTGCTTTCAGAGGGAGGAGCAGGATTTCCTAAGACATACTGGAACAAGGAGAATACAACTGTATAGAAACAGTATAAATTTGCATTCCGTTTGTTGCCTTGTAGCACTGGAGGAATGCAAAGCACATATCTCATAGTATCTGAAAGAACAGAACACTTCTGCTCTTCTGAGCCTTAGAAGGAACAGCACTGTGACTTACTGCGACGTGAAGGGCCTCCCAAAATAAAGATGCAACGGTGGTTTTGGATTTATTTTGCTCCTCTCCTTCACCCGTTCATCCCATTGTTATCTCTGAGCTGCAGAACTCTACCCCTGGCTCCAGCTGGCCCAACCTGATGTAGAACCGATGGCAAACCTCAGTGAATTTGCTTCAGCAATGCCCAGATACCCTCCCATGAACAGGGAGGTGGGAGCAGGTTGGTTTGGAAGCACATCTGCAAGCTCAGTAATGTGTGCAAGCTGAGCTTTAAATTTGTGCGCTATTTGGTTTTGCTCCTGACTCTTCAGAGAAGAAAATCATAACTTACAGTGCCAATCCTCAGTAGTTATAACCAAATCCTTGTTAAAACGCTAGAAAGATGTTTAGAGAAAAAAAGAAAAGAAAGAAAGAAAGAAATGGCAGGTGCATCCTGCCAGCAGAATTGGCATCCTGCTAAATATTGTTTACTGCTGCCTGTTGTTTTAGGAATACTCAAGTGGAATTTAAACAAGAGCTTTACTGTGCAAGAGACAGACCTTTCCTTTGAGTGTTTCAACTCAGTGAGTTTCTAGCTAGTGAGTGGCACAAATAATCTGGCTTCAATCACCTGAAACTACAAATTATGTCCTGCGAGCGTTAGGGGGAGGCGGGAAGGCCCCGAGCGTTTCTGGGATCGCTGTGAAGCACGCGCGTCCGGCCGCACTCCGTTCTGCGGTTGCTCGGTGCTCCACGCGCTCTCTTTCGCCAGGCGGAGTGAGCACGAAGGCCGTTTCTAGGGCTGGAGTGAGTCAGTGCACAGGGCTGCTTGGGACAGTAATCCTAATTCTAGCTGTCCTCTGAGTGAGTTTGAGCAAGGTGCTCTGCTTCTGGCTGGATTTGTTTCCGCTCTTTGTCCCGTCCTTTATGGATGTRGAAGTCCTCAGCTGGGAACACTCCCCTGTCCTGGATCGAGGTTCCACACCAGTGATGCTGCTGGGATTGCTGCTGTAGTGGAAATAAGATGGTTAAGCAGGGGAGCCAGAGCCCCCTGCCTCATATGAGCAGCAGAACTCAGGCTACAGATCTCTGCAATTAATACAAAAAAARTCTTAAAGTGCTTTCTTGATTTTTAAATTAAACGTGGTTCTGACCTTAAGGAAAAGCAAAGTCAATGCACAGACCTTGTATAGAAATAAAATTATGAACAGTTAAAACCAGATTATCAAAGGTACCCTGCCAACGGTCCCCCACTGCCACCTTGCAGAGCTCAAAGAATTGAAGAGCTCTTGCCGATTTAATGTGTTTTTAATAAAATGTTCAGATAAAGTGGTGAGAATTGAGGCTGTTTATGAAGGGCACAATTCTGTACCCTTTCACATGATAGGGTAACGCTACCAATTTGGGAGAAGAAAAACACTAGCAAAAGATTTTCAGGGCAGTGAATCCTGTTAGAGGATCTATGGTTAATTGTCTTTTACGATGCACCCAGTACTCAATTGCATAATACACTTGTCAAATTTATTAAAATGACACATCCATTTGTAACCCTCTGATAAGAACCTGATTAAATTTTTTGCCTGACTTGTTGGAGATCCCAGTGTTGTCCCTTCTAATAAATGTCCACTGTATTTGTCATTAATTTTAACATTTGCAGTCCCATTAATTTTTTAAACAGATTTGGTCTGATTATAATGTATTTTGTGTGTTAGCAGCAGGAGGGCTGGCTTGACTGAAGAGAGTCATGTGGTGAGGAAAAAAAAATGGTATTGTAAAAGGACAACATTTGGGAGTTACTGTCTGTGGTGTTTGCATTCTCAGTCAAGAATCACAAGCTGGTCCATTTCTCTGGTCAAAAAATGGAAGAACAGATCCATGACTGACAGAGGGTCTTGCTCTTTGGAGTTCAACTCATCTCAAATTATTTCTCCCTCTTCCCCYTTGGTTTATTTTTGTCAAAGTACCATGGATGATCCAACCGCTCCCCCCTTTTTTGTTATTGTTTTTCAGTACTCCTACTTGTGTTGCCTTAGGGAAAGCTCACGTGACAGTGCTGCTAACTGTTGCAAAAGACGATTAGCTATCAACATTCACTTGGTAAAGCAGCATRTAGCTCAGTTGTGACCCCAGGACATCTTGTGTTACCAAGTGTTAAATATACTAACTTGCTATAAATAATTCTTAGCTATCTGTGTATTCTGCAGTGAAGAGAGTGAATCTGAGATCTGGTGTCTTAAGGAGGTTTTAACTTTGAATTCATGCCTGCCTTTGAAAAAGAATCTCTTGGAAAAACAAGTCTTAGTTTTTCCTTTAAATGAAGTTTTTGACATAATATTTTGTCATTTTATTGGGGGGGGGGGAGACTCTTCCCCGTTCTGGTAAAGTATAATAAGAGAATGGAAGCTTAATTTTCTTTTAATCTTGAGAGTTGCATACTTTACAACCAGGAGTACTGTCTAWTGTGCTTCATCCTGAAGCACAATGAAGTTCTGGCGTTATGAACATGTTGGCTTGACCGGTTATTTCCTGTCTATTCCGCCTGGTAATGAATGAAACAAGATCTATCCTAAGAGCTGCAAAGCAGTATGCTTAAAGCAATATTTATTCTTACTTACCAAGCAGTATCAATAAGCCACTTTAATTTTGATTGCATGTACAGCTGTGGCCACTTCTGATGTGGCTGGAAACCCACTACTGAATAAAAGATTACTATGATGCAATGAATTGGTATGAAATTAGATTTTTTTTATAATTGTATTAATCAAACATTAAGCATAGTTTTTATCGTTAGAAGCTTTTTATTATTTCAGAAAAGCTTTTTCATGTTGCAATTGCACAAAATTTGACAGTTGTAGYGATGAGTCAGACAACCCAGAAGTTCTGTAGCCTGTGAGTGGTCAAGACTGTGGACAGCGTCCGTTAATTTGACAGCTGACCTGATCAGTCTATAATGTTCAGCTTTAAGTTGATTATTTTATTCGTTTTGGAGTATGATGGGTATACTGTCATCTTTTTGCCATCTCAACAGCTCCTTTCCAGTAAGAGAGCTGTGGTATTTGTAGTAAGTACAAGCGTTGATGCCACATTTGTGGCCTGCCCCGAGGGATGCTGACCTCCCTTGATCTTCCATTGAATTCAGTGGTAGGTGGGAATTGTAGTGCATCCTCGGAAAGTACAAGTCGTCTCACTGAAAGAAGCTGTTTCAGGAAGAGAGTTTCAYGTTTGGGTTTTTCTTCCTAATATCACATTAAAATTCATTAAAAATCAGACTCTTTTAGTTACCGGCACTAGGTATGTTTTAAAAAGATAACGTGACTGAAATCCTGTACTTGTGCCTCTATGCATGAATTTTGGCAGGCAACYACTCAGGTGGTTTTATCTTTGGTGACCAGTCATTTTCATTTCAAATAAAGAAACAAGCAAACAAAAAGCCTCACTGCTTTGTGGAGCAAGACAGAAATTCATACACTTTCTCCTCCTAAAAGATGCTGATGATAAGCCTTGAAGTTTATCTTTCTGGTACTTCATGAGGGTTCATAATTCTTGTAAAATCAATCTGTTTGCAAAGATGGATGAAATTTACAGTTTTGGGCCTTCGATACATAACTATTGCTGTGTTCTTTGATTTTTTTTCAATTGAAGAATACTTCTTAGAAGAATACTAAAAAGAACACTTCTTAAGAAGAGTAAATGTATTTTGAAGAGGGGATTTGGCTGAAATTCAGATTCTCGTAGCCTATCTGAATCGAGCACCTCTTCTACAATGCACGATTTCCCCTCTGCCATAGCTGTTGGCAAACAAAACAAATTGCTGTCGTGCCACTGAGCAGCCTTTCGGGAAGCTGGTGAATGCTTCTTCCATATCGCCACTGGGACGTGTCATGTGTCAGAGCTCAGACCATGATGGTCACTTAGCTCATCACACTCCATCTGCTCAGGTGGTGTCTTAAATGCTTAGATGCTAGCAGATAGCCTCATGTCTTAAAATTTGTGTCTTTGTGTTATCAGTTGCTTTAATCTTTCCAAAATATGCATAATTTGCCTGTTACTGATGAATAAACGTTGGCCTCCTAGCTTCTCAGTGTGCATTTTGTTTTTTAAAACTTCCTGGAAAATATCTCGCGTTGTTCCTAACGAATTTGATGTTTCTGTGCTAGTGGATTGAGAATAGCAGATTTCTGTGCTCTCTTTCAGTGCGATGCAGGTTAAAATGCAAAAGATTTCTCCAATGTGGTTTAAAGCCTGAGGGGTTTGGTCTTTAAGAAACAAACAGTTCTGCAGCACAAATAAGTGAGATTAGGGCTGTGTGGAAAATTTGTATTCTTAGAGAGGAAGAATTGGACTGAGGTAGAATGAGAAGTCACAAGAATTAAAWTTTCTACAAATGAAAATATTTGAAAGAATTCTTGCGAGGGACCTGACCCGGTGTTTGGAGCCTGCTGATGGAAGCAGCAGCTCGGGGTGTTGGGTTCAGGAGTAGCTAGTGTTTGGAGAGCTCATGTGCTGTAATATAGAAAATAAGTAACATAATAACAGTAATTTGCCCTGCAGGTGAATTGCTTTTGAGCTAGAGAGACTGGAGATGTCAGTGGGTAGGATACCGCATCCGTAATCTGCCTAGCCTGTGTTGGTGATGCTCCTATATGTACCTATGAGACAACGTTCAGACATTTTTCTGCTGACACCTGCGTGAACAGTACACCGTGCTGCATCAAAACGTAACGTACCTTTTGCAGAAGACTTTTTCAGACTGCACAGCACAAGAGTTCTTCTGATCTGAACTCTTAAAGGATGAGAAAGGTGTGATCTTCATTCTCCAAGGGCACCTTCCTGCCTGCCCGTTTTGGGAGACAAGCAAGTGCTGTCTGWCTAAGGAGCAGTGGTTTTACAGATCACTGAAGGAAGATTTGAATCTAAGCCACGGTTCTGCTGTGAAGCTTCAAGTATTTGTCTCCTCTCTTTTGCTTCCACTTTCCAGGTAGCTCTTTGCCTGTTTGCTCCATTTAGCCTGTGAGAGGATGGATTCTTTTGCTGTACTGATGCAAGGTCTTGCACAAAACTCCAGTCAGAATTACCACACGAACACCTAAACCTGTGACAGGAGAAACACTTAAATGGGTCACTTCCCCTTGCCCATTTGCTGTTTTTACACAATCCTAGCTGGCCAGGTTAAATTGTGTTATTTCCTTTGTAAACTGGAGAAATTGTTACATGTGTATCTAACTACAAGAGTTTTAAAAACAGAAAGGTTGCAAGTCTCTAGGAAAATCCTGCAAGAGCACCTTCTTTTAATACCTGTTTAGTCATTCTTAACTCATCAAGTTTTTATTTCCATGTTTTATTTGCCTAATGACTTAATTTCATTAACTCTACATCAGTCAGAAAAAAAAGTCTTAGCAAGCATCAAGTCCTTTCACAACACAGTAAGGCTTAAAGCTCAGGGAGTTGTATATCCTATTAATTTTCTTAATTGTAAACAAAGCCTGAGTGCCTCATGTAATAACCTCATTTCAGAGCAGCATGTGGCACGCCGAAGTCCTAACATCTGAACTTGTATATTAAAGGTCACCAAATAACTAAACTGAGTAGTATTTCTTCSATTAGTGAGAGAGTGCCCACTAGAAGGCACTATCTGCTAGAGAATTATAAACTTAGGGAAGAGAGTGAAGAAAGAGCTTCATATAAATAATTCTATATGAATACCTCCAGAACCGAAGACATGGACGTAATTTTAGGAAGAGGATGGATAGTGTATCTAGTCTTGGTCCCAGYTATTTCACAGCAAAACATAAGGAATCAAAATGTAGTTTTTTTGATGGCACAGTGCCAAATATATTGACCATATGAAAGAACGCATTTCTTGAATTTTCAGGTTTGGAGGAAGCAGTACTGAATGACTTTGGCAATTCCCTAGAATTTCAAAGACAGGAGGGTTAGGTCTCTACTCTGCCTATTTCCACAGTAATCTTGGGAAAATAGATTTCCCATGCTTCATTCCTTCTAGGCAAAGGAGTCAAAGTTCGTTAGTGGGAGCACTGAAATAGTAAGAAGTCTAGAGGAAGCCAGATTGCACAAATGCTCCCTGTCTCCCCTGCTGACAACATACTGCGAGAATTACAAGGCAAAGTACTAATTATTTCTCACAAAYTCCATCCCAAGACAGGGAAAGGTGCAGGCCATGGTACTTGCCAGGCATCTGAGAGACTTAGGTTCAGCTCAGGGAAAGGAGGGATTTGAAGTTGACTTTTACACACATCAAGTGAGTGTTACAGTTGCGTAGTGGATGTCTCTGGCCTATAACCAGCTTCATTCAGTGCAGGGACGAGATGGTATTAGATAGTTATCTATGTATGTGCAGTTTTATTTACTGTACATTGTCTTTAGGGCAGAGATTAAATGAAAAATCCTCTTAGGGATTCCATACTTCTGCATCACTATCAGTGCRTCTTAGCATTTCAAAGACGGATTCCCTATAACACTGTCACTCTGAAATGAAAGTTGTATTCCTGCTGTAAAGGTAAGAATCGAGACACCAAAAGCATCAAGCCAGAAGTTTCAAATTTATTTTTCACACCCAGCTTGAAATGCTTAGGCCAGAGCTTTTCAGTTTAGCACTGTGTACAACTTTGTGCAATTGAAACACAGCTCCTGTGACCTTCAGCTTGTTTCTGGATTCTCAGGTCTTAAGCCAGGTATCCAGAAAATACTACTACTACTGACTGGCTCTGAGAAGTTTGTCTGAAGACTTGCAGGGTGTCACCTGTAACTTGTCTTAGAAAGAGAGTGATTTTTTGAGGAAGTGTTCGGCTACATTCACCATGAGATACACCTCTTTCCTTTACATCGTTCACTGTGCAACTTTCAGCTCCTGCAACAAATGAAGCCTGACTGCCATAGACGATAGCCACTCTTTCTGCCTTAACATCCAGAGCAGATTAACTGTTGCTAGTCAGAAGGCCTATGTTCTTAACACAGACTACTTATGAAAGAGCTTCTATACTGAGTAAGTTACCTGGAGTCTGCTTAGAAACAAAAGGCTCTTCCCTCATTAGCAGTCATAAATGGGCTCTGAAGAGTCAGAGTCAAGGAGAAACAGGGGTTGAAGATGGTGCTGTTAATGAAAAGTCGGGGTAGAAGGGGTGGGAGGTGAGAGCAGAGATAGAGCTTGAGCAGGGGAGGATCTCTATCTTCTCCATCCTTAGCTCCTCCATCTTTCCTTTTCCTTGCAAATGCAGGGCCCAATGATCTCTCTGCTCTTCCGTGTAATTTCTTCTCTCTCATGCTTGTTGTGAAAAGTAGCTTTGCTATCCCCTTCCTTGCTGCTTGGGCCAATTAAGGAAGGGAAAGGAAGAAGGAAATAGTATGAATACTGTTTGAACAGTACAGAATATTGGAAAGTTTGTGTGCATGGATTTTCCATCCATCTCATCTCTTCCTAGCTGGCAAGTGGTACATTAGAGATGTGCCACCTATTACAGTAGAAACCCTTTCCCTTCTTGTTCGTAGCCAGGAGGCAGAAATAAGCAGATACCCATAACCACTCGCCAAGGTAGAGCAATTTACTGCCACAGTACATGTCTGCTGTGCTTGAGGTCCAGGTCTGGCCTGAGGCCAGATACCAGGTCTGCTCAAAGTTGCACAAATTTTGAATTGCAGACTGGAAAATGCAGCATCTATCATGTCTGCCATAGGAGGAACTCAGAGTAGGGTGTTACTTAACTTGTAAATACTTATGAATGAAAATAAACTTTAGGATGTAAGTATGTCAGTGCTAAAATTAAAGTGTTTGTTACCATGGTGACAGTCAGCAAAGAATTTCTCTTAAATTAGAAAGTGCATATATAGTCGTCAGAACAGATAACTAAGAAAATTCAAGCTGCAGTCTCAAAGGACGGCCTTAACCGATACAGCACTACATAGCTTGGTTTAAATAAACATATACAACAGCTTTATCCATGTTCTAATATGAAAGAGTCCCTGTTCAGGAGCTTGAGCCTCAGTTTGTTTTTTTTGTTGGTGGTGGTGGGTATTTATTTTTCCATTTTGTTGATGCAGAACAAAGCCTTGCAAAAGTGAGGAGGCCCAATGGAAAGAACAGAATTCTGTCAGGTAAGACATGAACCAGCATATTCAGAAAGACAAAGGATGCTATTATTTTCCAAAATGCTATGAAAGCCACAAGAAGTAATACTTCAGTACAGCATTTTTCTGCTTTACTTTATGTATAAAACTAACTGCATGTTAGCAAATTATGACCAAAAGTGATTCTACCTTGTTCAGTTGTGCTGTTCTATATAGAAGTTCTATCATAGGTTCTAAGAACAAAACATATTTCTCAAAAATATGCATCATTTTAAGAGCTACAACTAATACTTTTCTCTCTGAAAGGTATATTTTGAATTAAATTATTACTTCTCAAAATCAGTTAATGTTAAATTTATGAGAAAAAGCTATCCCTACTGAAACATGTTTAGAATCTTTCCAGTGACTCAAAGAATTTGCCTCTCCTCAAAGCTGAAATAATTTTCAATAATTATTGTGACAGAACAAACATTAAGAAAGCAGGCTTACTATTGCTGTATTTAGCAAAGTGCTAGAGAATTCAAGAATGAGTAGAAGGCAACCAGTCTTACAAACCTACCACCTAGGAACTAAATGACCCTCCATTTCAATATACTTTGCTATGGATTTGCTCTGTTCTGTAATTATTTGGTAAAACTCAGATTTGACAGGGCATGAATTGTGCTTACCCTTTTATTATACAGAATGTACCCATATTCTAGATTATATTCTACCAGTAGAGGCTATGCTAAAGCCTTTCCATAACTTGTAACTAAGCTACAGTTCTCACGTATAGTGACATACATATGCTAGATGTTGCTTTAATACATATGACCTGACTGTTTATGTCACCACATAAGAGTTTATTAGATTTTTTTAATGACATTACAAGGAGCCTAAGGCTGATATTACAAGGTATATYGATACGTTTCCTGTGTTCACAGCATTGCCCTATTATTATGAGCTTTTATTACAATTTCCCCTCAGCTTTGAAAAATGACCTGTCTATAGCCTTTGTAATATAGCAGTGCTAACGCAGTGGCATTCAAATAGTAGTCTTAAATGTGGTCTATGCATAACTGCTAGCTGCCACTACTGCTTTCTTAAATTTACATTTCGGACTGGAATAGCACTGCAGTGATTGTCAGCATTATTCAGACACAGGTCATTTTTCTTCACAACAGTGACATAGTAAAGACTCTTCTAAAAACACTTTCATTTCCAAAATACTCTAATGCAATCCTTTAAACTACAGGCCTATACGTATGGGTGCAATTATAAAAGCAAACATCATTCTAAACTGAGTTCCAGCTAGGTGTTACTCACAGACTAGCAAAGTTTTACAGTTCTCCGAAATGGATTCTCTCCATTTTTGTTGCTCAAAACCTCACTGCTTAGGTAGCAAACTTTGTTTTGTACAAACAGCTGATGATTTATCCTGAAAGACCAGGTGCAGACACTTCCTCAATCCCATCCCTGTTCGATCAAGTATCACTATTTTAATAGCAATTACTGTTCAAAAGCAATGCTGCTAAAAGCAACTAAAATTTAAGTTTTACAGTATTAAAAAAAATTAAGTCCCATAATGAGATTTGTCATAGTAGTTCCTTGTTCTAAATATAATASATTTAAATGGCAGTGTTTGCTCAACTGTGTATACATGTCTAATGTTAAATCAGTATTTCTGTTCTGTTCTAACAACACACAGGCAGGGTAATACCAGGAATATGAGATATGATTTTGATGTTCAGCACCTTACTTTTCCAAAATCATTTTATTACAGTTACTAGAAAAAAATCATATAATCCTGTACTAGTCCAGTGACTGATGCTTAAAGCTGAGAGAAATCCTGTTTCAGTCTTGTGCTTCACTCCACAAAGTTACATAGGACAAGTTAAGATTTCCGTTTGATGGAAATCACTAGGTTTTTAGCTATCAAAAATGAAACTTCTAGAAAAAGTATAAGAAACAGAGGAAAAAGTGACTTCACAAAAAATTCACTCAGTAGTTCAGATCCATAAGATCTGTGTTTTAATAACACGACTAACTGATCCTCATAACAAGAATTCAAAAAGTGAAATTACAGTACATGAATCAAAATATAAACTAACCTATCCCTAGATATACATCAGGAATGCAAGCTCTATTACAATATAAAAATGCTTTACACACCGTAGTTGCAAAAAGCTGTTCTGTAATTCCAAGGGCTTGGTTTTTTCCATTAAAAAAAAAAAAAAAAAGTGTTGCAGCATTCTTCTTAAGTTATTGGCAACCTGTTGGGGGAAGATAGAAAAAATTACTGAGAAGAATTAGAGAAGCATATTCATAAGAAATAGTGTTGTTATTGAATTATCAATAAAACCAGGCATCAGCAAAATTTCCACACTCCTGGGGAGCAGGGGAAGATAAATCAAAGTATAAAAAAATGTTATTTGTGGGGTTCAGGCTGAGAGAATAAAATTAGCTTCTGGGGGCAATCAAGCCCATAATAACCTGTATTTTTATCAGAGTACACAAAGATAGGTACTTTGATAAGGCAAGATATATACCTGCCACAAACACGCATACCAGTTACACAGATTGCATAGTATCCTAGAACCAACCTCAGAATTTCAGGCATAAGACAGGTTATTGAGAAATGTCTTATTAGCCACCTTAAAAAAAATATGTTAAGCTAACATGATACATCTTGATTTAACAGCTACTTTCCATGGATTACAAAAATCAAGTTTTGTTTATACTGAAGTGAAATACCACTGCTCATGCCCTCCGGCACACCTTGTTTATGCTCTGATAGCTTTGGCAGTCTTGCATTGTCACCACCCTCTGAAATTCCTTTAGCAAGTCTTGTAACTGTTGTGTGTAAATTACTTGATAACTTAAATTTATTTACATGTTGCTGTACTGGACTTTTACCAGCTGCTTTCCAAATAGATGAAACAYCTTCTCTGATGTTTTTGCATAACAATATAGGCCATGTTATCAATCAAAAAATTGCTTAGTAAGAACAAACATCAGATTCACCTTCCTATATAAAATTTCTTTTTCCAGGGAAAGCTCCCTTTGAATATACCTTGCCTGACATTTGAGTGTTCGTTACATTCACTGCTGGAGTCAGCAGCTGCTGCTTTGCAGTGGTACAAGTGAGTCATGTACACCCAGCAAGTTCCTAACTTATGCAAGAGAAGTTTAGAGGGGATTGAGAGTAACCCATTCATCAGCCCCTGTGCCCAACAACAGGCTCCAGAGGCCTTAGGAGCTTAGTGGGAGCTGAAGTCTACAATATACAGGTGAAGATGAAAAAGTAGCACCAAGCTAATAGTAACTTTTTAGCTACAGAAATCAGAGCGAAGAGCAGGAATGTGCATCAGATTATAGTCCTTTTCAGAAGACTCAAATGAGGGGAGAGAGGGGAAAAGATCAGCCCACTTTGTTATTGATGTTCTAAGTTCTTTACTTCTCTTCCTTTTCCTGTGCTGCATAATAGTCATTATTTCCAGATTATCCGTTCCTACAGATATTACCAGAACAAGTGAGTAACAGAGGATGAATACAGCTACTATACTTCCTCATTAACTAACYAGAAATGGAGGAAATACAACTTTCATCCATTACTGGTAAAGAAAACATCATTGGTGAAGTAGAAGTTTTTTGAGGAGAGCAGATCAATGTCCTGCTTTTTTTTGTATTCTAAAGTACAGAGCTACTCTGCATGAATTTCAGACTGCCTCACAAATCAAAGCAGAAAGTACTGTCTGCTTGAAAGTCAGTAATTTCAACTGAGAAGAGGATTTGTTTCAGGGCTAGCAAACAATTGTCTCACTTTAACTCTTGTTAGTAGCAGGGGTCTTGTTCTCGCCTTCTAATTCTTCCACTCCTGCTTGTGTCATGAGGTCTGCTATGTTTTTCTCCAGGTCATCTATGCGACAGCTCATGTCATCAAGTTAACCAGAGTTAAGGAATATGATTACAAACTAAATTTTTTATTGTTATTATAGCTTTGCTCATACTCTTATGATCACTTTCAATTTGTCTTACAAGTCCTACTGCCGATATACATCAAAAATACTTGTACATCCACAGTGTATAGTAGCTATCTGACTTTAAAAAAGGATATTTCTTCCAATGATTTGGTCAGACATGGTTTGAAATTTGTCCTGCATTTGCTGAAGCAATGTCTGCACCTGAGAGAAAGGAAAAAAAAACTGTTTTGCTTGAACTGAAGGAGTTTATTACAGTTTTTACTCTCATTTTACTAGAATATGTAATAAACACAACGTTTTGTTTCACGGTTGAGCTCAACAATAAAAAACTCTGCAGTGTATTTCTCAAGTTAACTATCATATTATACACAAGAGAACTGAGATTCACAGTAAGCAGTTTTAAGTTCTAGAAAACGCCTGTGCGCCGCAGCCAGGGCTAGACCCACAGCAGTCGCTCCCAGCGCGCTTCGCTGACCATGTGGCGACGCTCCCTTCTGTACCAAAAGAACAGCCTGAAGGAAGAACAAGCCCTTTCCCTCCGCACTCCCAAGCGCCCCTCCCCACACAGCTAACGCCTCCTCGCAGCCTCTCCGCATCCCCAGCGAGCCTGGCGGCCGCTACGAGCGGCACCATTCAGGCCAGCGGGCGGCTCCGGAGCGGCGGCGCCGCAGCGGCTCGGGCCACAACACCCCGCGGCCGAGGCGCCACGAAGGAGGCCGCAGGCGCCGGGCCGGGCCGAGGCGCCACGAAGGAGGCCGCAGGCGCCGGGCCGGGCCGAGGCGCCACGAA
>NW_028186357.1:1319455-1500863 GCF_003343005.1 Rhea americana | reverse complement strand
CGCCGGGCCGGGCCGAGGCGAGGCCGCGGCGCAGCCCTCCGCAGCCCCCCCAGCCCTCCGCGGCGGCCTCACCACGGCGGTGAGGTCCTGCACCGTCTTGGGGTCGGTCTCGGCCATGGTCTCCGCGGCGGCGGCGGCGGCTCCGGCTCGCTGCACCCAGCTCCCGTCTCCAGGGCAGCGCTGCTTCCCGGCCGCTCCCCAGCGCTTCCGGCACGAGCTCTCGCGAGAAGAGCCGCCCCGCGGCMTTCTGGGAAGCGAGGTGCAGGCCGCCCGGAAGTGACGCGCTGCGCAGGTGCSGCGCCCGGGAGCGGCCGGGGGCTGAGGCGTGAGGCGGGTGTTGCCGGCAGGGCTCGGCTGGAAAGTGATTCCGTGATGGCCCCGGGTTTCCTTATGCCTCAGTGAAAGCTGCCCTCATCTGAGATTTAACAACTTGGCCAAAATGCTCTTAAAAAAGGCTTTACGAGTTCGCAGAGGTTATGTTTTCCTGCCCTCGCGACCGGGGCTGCCGGAGGAGGCCTTTGCCCTCTCTTCTCCGGAGATGTTCAGGGCCCGCCTGGACGCAGCCCTGCCCAACGTGCTCTAGTGACCCTGCTGAGCAGGGGGGTTGGACTAGRTGATCTYCAGAGGTCCCTGCCAACCTTGCTGGTTCTGTGATTCTCCGATTATYGTTTAATTCAAGAGGGAAGCATAAAGCAGTGGTTAAGCCCCGTTAGCGAGCATTTACGGGAAATCGGCGCTCACTGGAGAAACGGTGGYGTTCTGGATTAGCGGTGAAAGCCAGAAATGTTACATAAGTGCGTTGATGATGAAAATAAATACATTATTGTGACATGCTGTTTCCATGATAGCAAGCAGAAACAACAAAGTTGTGTGCATTAACCTAAATTCCTGTCTACCCCAGATTAATGGCATAGTCTATCAAACACCACAAAGCTTCACAGAGGGGAGGTTTATAGGCTTTTTCAACAAAAAGCCTATAAAAGCTGCCCATTTGCAGCTTTCTTTAGTGAACTGAGTTGATAATTATATTGCTTTCTTACTCTGCACTCAGATAAGATTTAAGCCGAAGTTAACAAAAGCATTGAATATGAATTTGTGGATGAAGAACRGTCCCGTTGACAGCAGACGGMTCTCAGATGGCTCATTTCTGCTGAAAGCCGATGTGCTGATGCACTCTGCCTTATCCCGTAACAAGCAGTGAATGTGGGTTGCTGGGTATTTATGTTATTAATGTGCCTTTTGGAACTCTGCAGTAGTAATACAAGAACAATTTAGTGCCAGTTTGGGGAAATTTTGCTATCTGTTGTAAAGTAAACATAGCTTCCAGTGTTGAGAAATGCTGCCTTTTGGAATGCTGTCATAGTAATACAAGAACTATTTAGTACCACTTTGGGGAAATTCTTTTGTCTGTTGAAAAGTAAATACAGCCTTTAGTTTTGAGAAAAGCTAAGAAATGAACTCCCATTTATTTGTTYAACATGCTTACAAATGGTGGCTGGCTTTTTACTGTTACTTGAAGCACGTAAACTATCRCTTCAAAAAGATCCTTATATCTGGTCTCGAAGGGCACATCCAAGTGCAGGTTTCTCAACTCACCTGAATGCTGACATGTGTCATGGGGCAGAGGGCGGTGCCTCAGGAGTCGGACTGTGGCTGTGCCCTGGCTGCTTCACACCCCAAAGGATGTGGCATAGCAGGCYTGGGGACCATATTTTCCCCTGTGTCTTTGAGCGTAGGACTGTACAGGGAGAGACATGTTGGTCGCTGCAGTGGTCCCTCTYGCGTGTGCCCGACGTGCTGCTCAGGGTGGCTGAGAAGCTGTGGCAGCAGGGAGAGGTGCACGCAGGGCAGGAGAGGTCTGACTTGTACTCTTGTGCCTTCTTGCTCTGAGCTGAGGGTAATTTTGTTCTAGTGCATGTCCTCCTGGTAAAGCTAAATTGCTGTATGTGGTTGTCTTCTCAGTATTTGCAGTCAAGGAAAAGAGGGTAGCTCTCTGAAAATGAGTTGACACTTCAAGCTGTTGGGCAGACCATTTCTGTCTCTTCTAGTCTCTAGACTGGTGTCTCAAAGCTGTGAGCTAGATGCCTGCCGGGAGAATTCATGTGGTCTAAGGTCCACTACCTGCCTGCAGCACTCTCAGGATTTTTGGCAGGAGGCAATGCGTATGCGTTTATCACTTTTTCCATTGTGTAACAGGAGAAAATATAGACTGCCTCATTCTCCAGCCTTTTCTTCTTCTGTTTTTTTTTTCCTAGATGATATTGTCACAACTTCACACAGAGAATTCAGCCTTATTTTTCTGGCTTCAGACTTTGTAAATATGACCATGCTGCTAGTAAGCGTGGCAAAGTTAGGTGTTAGGTTCAGCTCCTGCCTCTTCTAACTCAAGCATTGCTACACCGTATTCCATTTTAGGATATAGACAAGCACTAGATGTGTTAACATGCCTGTCCACAAAACTGGTATAACAGTCTTTCTTACTATGCAGAGAATCAGATCAAACTACGTAATGGGTCCTCAGGCCATTAAGATTTGTAAGAAATGTCAAGTGGCTGCATAGTCCTAACTTTAAGATTTTTTCTTTAATGGCAGGAGAAAATATTTTAATTATTTGTTTGCTTCCTAGCTTGGCATAGTTAAACAATGACTAACTTAAAATTTGGCAAGGGGAGAGGGGGGAGTTGTCTCCTTTTCTTTTTAAGGCTGGGCTGAGAGAAAATGCTGTGCCAGGAGGAGTGGTAGGATTAATGATCCTTCACAGTAATGTTCAGAGATTACTGAAATGAATGGAGCTGTAGAAGGCTGAATCCTCTTGCTAGCTTTTTAATGACAAAGTCTTAATTTAAAGTGTACAAAGAAGGAGGACCTTTCAAATTTACAAAGAGGCTGATATGTTCCTTAAAATCAAGGGAAATTACAAAGATTGATTTAAAAACAGTTAATGAGCTCATTTAAAACACAGGGACATGTAATTCCAATGCAGAATGGTTGGACCTCACGTAACAGTAAGTCATGATCAGACTTTGCACAAAAGCAGGCACATTTTTAGTTTTCCAAAGAAATTAAAATGAACTTTCCCTATGTGGAAACCTGATAGGAATTTCTCTTACTGGCGTCTTTAGATCTGATTTAACAGCATTCTTTTGTGTCCATTAAAGACAAAATTACCATAAGTAGTTAATGCTGTAGAATTCATTGTATATTTGCTCTTAGGCATCCTTTCCTGTAATAAAACAAGGATTGGGAGGCACCTAATGAAATAAAAAGGTACCTTTAAAAAGGCAGAATAAAATTTTTCCATTTTGCAAATTTTGCAGATATTTGTGTCTACACTGTGCTTACCAAGAACAGTAATGTGGGTTCTTTAACAACCTCAAACAGTTGTGGTCTTAGATTTGCATCTTGTTTAAAATGCAGCTCTTCCTGGTAGAACTCTGGTGCATTAGTTTAGTGTTAATAATTCAGAAAAGATTGCATTATTATGTTTGTGTATTCTGTAAAGCAATAAATAGCAACTATACWTTAATTGCTTTGACTATCAGATCTTCTTTCGGCTCCCCAATGACTTGCAGTGGCTCTGAATGTTATTTGTATAATGACTGTTCACTCAAACTGCTGCAGCTGTTCTTACCTGCTCCCTCATTTAAGTGTGCTCAGTTATGGAGCTTAAGATACTGTCTCAGCACTTAAAATCACAAATACTTTTTTTTTGTATTCAAGCCAAAGAATTGCAATAAAATCTTGAGAATTAAATTTTAATATCTCAATTGCAGCCTGAGTGGCTCGTGGCAGAAATTCTTGAGAAAATATAAAAATTAGCAAACAGAACTCATTTATTACTTTCAGAGGAAGAACACTCCTCAGAGACCCTCAAATATATATGAGGCTGGGACTTATTAAACAAAGAACTGTACTTAGAAAACAGCTGCCAAAGGAAAAGTAAATGCTCAGTATCATGATTCGTGTGAATAATATTTAACTGGATATATCAAAAATTATGGGAACAGCAATACCAGTACTAGAGTAAATAGGAAAGTGATCTGTAGCAAAACTGGGATAATTCAGTGTGCTTTTTTCAGATTGTGCTTCAGAAACTGAAACATGCCTTTTGCCTGAGTCCATGTCTTAAATKAAGTTTCCTGTTACATAATGAAATGATTTTTATTGTAGTTGTTCCCCTCTGGTAATTTCTCATGTATTTTGCATTTTTTCRGTCTTTGATTAGCTTGCACCTGACATCAGAACTGATCAAGGAGTACATCCCTGGGCACTCCAGATATCCTGGGCCACATGAGGAAAGAGAAAGACAAGCAAGGACTCTTAAGAGCAGACTGATTCCATTCCAGGAGGCTGGACGAGAAGAAGCTGAGCAAGATAAAATATGGAGAGATGAAGGATATTATCATACTTCACAGGTTACCCCTTGCACTGTCTTACTCCTCCCTTCCCTCTGCTTCATTCTTGCACACAGGTATTTCGGAGCACTACCTCCTTAGCATGGCTACTGAGCCCTTTTGTGACTGAGAGATGACTTTTTATAAGCCATATTTTCTTGAAGGGAAAGGTTTACTGATGGTCAACAGCCACAAAACCAACARCTTCAAAACTGCTGCTGAGGTGCTGGAAGGTGAAGGATGTTACACATTTCTTCCTTTGGATTCACTAAGCTTTCAGCAGCAGAAAACAATCAGTGCCAAACTGTGCCAAACTGTGACCGTATTTGGCAATATTAGTAATATTAGTGACCTAATAATAGCTGCTTTATAATCTGTGGCAGTGTTAACATGTTGTTTACTCATGTCTCTAGGGCAAGGACAAGGTGTAACCACTGTGTCTGAAGACTAGCCTATAAAAGGACAAAGGATAGATGATACATTATTACCTTTAGTAGTACTGAGGGTTATGTAAGGAGAAGGGCAAGTCATAGGTATAAAAACAGACATTTTATGAGTAGAAGAGTCACCTAAACATTGATATTTCCATGGTCAAGAGGCAAGCCTTAAAAGGAACTGCTAAGATGTATTTTGCCTTACTTCTCAATAGAAAATAATCCATGTAGCCATGTAGCATTAATGATGAGATTTGATGCATTTTACCCTTTTAGTTAGTGATGAGCTTATGAATAAAATCTCCCTTGTGTGTCTAGCATTTGTAAAGACTGGATTAGTGCATATCTCCTCTCAGCCTTTGCTGAACGAGCCGTTACTCCTTTTAGACTGTCAGAGCAGGTTAGTTTTAAGCTTGTCTCAGCTGAGGATTTAGCCACTGATACAAGTAGACCGTAAAGCTGTGCATGGAAAACTCTGGTGTAAAACAAAGGTGCAGAGTGTTCTTGTAYGTGCAGCAGAGGCTAAATCCCTTGTAAGGACAGGATGCCACTTTCTCTAGCATTTTATATTCATTTCTTTTTCAGATCTTACCCGCCTTTTTTTTTTTAAAAAAAAGTCTTTTTAAAGCTCATTTCAGATCAAAAGCTTTGCTCGACTGGAAACAAGTTTCTTTTCATATTTTAGTGCAACAGAAGTAAGAGAAATTTACAAGAATGTGACTGGGGTGACCGTAAGCATGTTAGCTTTCCGAGCAACTGCTTCATGAGAGTATGTCCGTAGCCACCTTCCTCCTTGGGATGTAAAAGTTGTGTCTGAACTCTGTTATCTGATTGAAGATACAAGGTCTCCTAGRGTATCTTCAAAACTCTTTGGAAGGTCACTTTGGTGATAACTAATGTAAGAAAGTAAGATTCTGGAAAGACAGAAGCCTGTTCTATGTGGTGTATATAATGACAGTACCAGTAGAAATAAAAAGGAAACACGTTTCCTTCACAGTCTGTACCTTGGCCTGGAGGAAATCTAAATGATTAGTTGCTAAGTAATTCAGCCCACAGAAAGCTTCACACTGCCATCAGTCCTCTGGTAGGCTCCATGTTTGGAGGTATTGGTCAAAAAGTGAAGGTCGGTATATGTGCAATGCACTCAGCAGTGATCCGTTAAAGAAAATAATTAACTTCATCAAGGGAAATGCATGACTATACAAGAGCAAAAAAGTTTAGTAGCTTTATAAAGCTATTTGAGTTTTGATATTTTACATATTGGGCCATTTAAACAGAGCATGGGAAAAGACTGCAAGATGAGAGAGGTAAGTTAATTCTCTCTCATTTTAGGATGGAAGGAACATTTTGAGGCAGGAARGATGGAGCTCAGAAAGAGACTTTACTTTAAAACTGCAGCTCCCAACTTTAACTCTGCCTTGAGAAGGGTTTTGTGAGGACCATTAAATGCAAAGTCCTGTTAGTTCTGTTAGGCATCCAGACAGGTTCTACCTGCACAGAACAGAAAAATCAGGGCTGAGGAGTCCAGTTTCAGTCAGCTGTGATGGAAGGACCAGGAGGAATTCCTACTGAGAAGAACAAGTCTTTGTTAGTGTAAAGCTGTCTGGAGCTGCGTCTTGATGCTACTGAAGCTAAGGCAGTATGGAGGAGTGAGAAAGGGCCATGCTTTGCAAACACAAGTTAGTGCAGCCCCAGGCTCCTCTGAGCAATTCTAGAGCTAGCTGTCTCTCTGATAGCCCTCTCCTGTTTCACTGCCGATTTCCAGTCTGGCCGTGACCCTCGGCAACAAGTATCAACTGATTTCTCTGTGAAGGATTGCAGGGTTTGGCCTTAGTGGAAGGGAGTGAGCTTTGTGGATTCCCAGGACTGTCCATGTAAAGGTTAATATATTTGCATTGTGGACCACGCACCAAAATGATTTATTTTCATCTCACATACATTGACATTATATGGCCTACAGTGCTTAAAAACCTTTGTTTTTGGAAACTTGAAGTCTATTTTCTTCTTTAATTATAAGCATTCCAGAGGGCATCTCATTAAGGTTCCAGAAAGGAGCAAGCTTGCCACAGACATGAGGAGTAATTTTATAGTGCTAATTAAATGTGATTGGATTTTTCAATCGAGTAATTAGTAGGAATGTTGGCTGAAAGTTTGTGTTATAAAGGGAGTTCTGCAGTGCAGCAGAGAAGAATTCTTAGTGGAAATTCAGTTTCTCCAGGCAGTGATACCACTAAAATGTTCTGTACCTTACTGGGTCTGGCTGTAGCATACTGGTTGCCCTTGATGTTTTTCTCCTTTAATGCAAATGACTATATATGTTAAAAGAAACTAATGGGTTGCTTTCAGAAGTGCTTGAGTGGCTCTGGTCATCCTGACTTATGAGTTGCAAAGAACCAGTGAGATATGAAACTTGTTTCYAGGATCACTGGAAGTAATCTACCTTTGTCTCATATCTCTGCATTTTCTGATGATACACCTTTAGAGCAAAGTTGTTTTGTAGATTGTGCTGTAGGGTGAGAAATTGCCTTTTAGGCATATAGTATTTGTGCATCAAGAGACATTTCAGTGAAGTTGGTATTACAGAGATGGTGTTGCTGCAGAGCACTCAAGGACGGTGATCAAAATAAAGTCTGACCCACTTCAATGAAAGTTTGTTGGTTTTGTAGATGTAGCCAGATAGTTTTGAACTTTGGCTTTGAGCGTACAATCTTACTATTCTCACTCCCATATTAAGCAAAGGCTAGTTGGTGAGTCCTAACTAATATATTTAGATTTGTAGTAGATTTTCTGTGCAAGAAGAACAGGAATAACTTTAGGGCAGCAGACTAATTTACTTGCAGCTTTACATTTGAATCATAACAACATATAACAGTGTAGGAGGTGTACCTGAGCAGAATACTTAGGATGACATTAATTAAAAAACTGAAAAGAATCAAAATGAAATCTTAAATACATTCAAGTCAAATGAACTTTACTTGAATGTTTTTTTAAAGAATTTATTGGCATTTCTGTTGCTTCGCAAAGACTAAGCTGGATATATTTAATTATAAGAAAAACTTCATGTGTGGAGGAGAACAGGTAATTATTTTGAGTATCTGCTCTGCCATTGTATATTTTCCTTCTGTTATTGAGTCGAAAGAAGTTTGGCAAATTAATTGCAAATTTACAACTACGTATCCCAGGATAAGACTAAAGACAATCAAAATTGTTCCTTATTGAGATTTGAAATGTTTCCTTCCATTTCCAACTCTGTAAAGCCACAAGAATTTTTTTTTTTTTTTTTTTTTTTTTGTAAGTGGACATAGATAGCACCTAGAAAACAAATAGACAACTGTGGAAGCCAGCAGGAAAGCCATACGAGGAAAGGGGCTAGTTAGATAGTGTCTGTAGCCATGTCGAATAATGGATTAATTATAAAGGCTTTGTACAATGTGTAAATCTGTAGTACTGGACATCTTGACTGAATCTGTTGCTTCCAGAGATATCAGTTAGGTCAATGCTGAGCTCATTTTCAAAATCCACCCACTAGGTAACAAATAAAACCAACATTTGTTTGTTCCATATGATGTTAGGAGTGGAAGGATTTTCTAACTGCAACATCCTGGGATCCACAGGTCTACATTTAGCCTCCTGGATTACTCATTAGAATGACTTTTTCATTTCCTGCCTAAACTGTGCATCTGTGCTTTCCATCATAAATTTCTGTCTTCTGTTGTGGGCAGACTCTGATAGTCTTCTCTCTGTTTGCAACATAGATATATCTGCTTCAGTGTACACCGTAATGTCTGCAGTCCCCTAGTTCTCCATGTAATTGTCCATGTGCTAGAAAAAGAGCTTTTAAAGATAGACAAAAAAAAAAAAAAAAAAAAAAAGAATTCCTCTTTTTTTTTCATCCTTCTCCTAATTCAGGGCCGTATTATTAGCGATTCAGCATACTGCATAAGCAATAAATACTATTCTGTGCCACAGGTCTGAACAGCTCGTTCTCCAGACTTTGTACAGAACAGTTTTGCAACATATTTGCTTGGCATACAGCACTTCCTTGCTGAATTATTCACTTTGTGACCAAAAGAGTGGACGCTTGTGACATGTCAAATGAAACTCAATCACTATGTCCAATGTAAACAAACTCTCAAGACTTGTCTCCACCAGGAATGAAGCTTTTGATATTGTGATCATCTTCTCTCAGACTATCATTAACACTCCCAAGGGAGGCCTTGATAAAGKGAAGGCAAGATCGTCATCATGAAATGGCATTCCACTCTCTACCTCTAGGGTAGATCAGTTCAGATCAGTTTGGGGTGAGGGTGAATGGGACGTTGTCTGTGCATAGGAATCAGAAAAGCAAAAGCCAGTTTGCTCATGAAAATCCGTACCAGAAACCACTGGAGTGAAAGGGATCCTTTAAATAATCCTGGTGGGATTTGGGGCTCACATGGATCGCCTTCAGGAGATAGTGGGCAAAAAGACATAACACATTTGTGGACAGGCACATCATTTTTTCTAGTAAAATATGTCTTGATTGGAGGCAGTCTCATAGGTTTGGGGGTCTGACTTCAGATTTTTGAGTCTTTAGGTTGCTGACACTAGCCACTAACCATGTCAGTTGCCTCAGTGTGGGAGATACTTATTTTTTCAGTCCTACAGTCAATGTAAGGAATGGGATGGATTGTAAAGGACATGGGCAGTCCTAGTGCCCCTGTCACGGGAAGGAACAATTGCATGTTCAAAAAATTACAAAATGGCATTGTAAAATTCAAACTCTAGATTGAATTTTAAAAGAAATTCTAGATTCCGATTTTCCTGAAATTGTAAATGTGGCATGGGAACTGTGTATGTAACATTTGTTCTACCATGCAGAAAAAGTTGATAGGACAAAGAAGATTTGATATATTTTTTCTTCCTCAAAGAAAACCTTGAACTACCTTAAATAGAAAAAGTGCAGAAAAATTGCTTGTTATCGCAGACAGACTAGAAATAGTACTACTGATAAATAGGTACTTTTTCAAGCACATCAAGACTGGCTGTATTAGGTGTTTCAAAGAAAAAAGATCTACTCTAATTACAAAAGGACTGTGGCAGGGAATACTCTTTCATAAGCTGTATTAGCCAGTCAAAGAGAAAAGATAATACATGGTAAACAACCTGCATGAAGATTTGTGTGGGTCAGACCTTGGATTTTACTGAGAAATGTTTTTCCAGAAAGACTTTGGTATTTTGACTCTAGAAAAATGTCCAGACAAAGCAGAAAACTTCTAATCTCCAAAATCATCTCAAAATTCAGAGCAACTTCTTACAGAGGATAAAGTAGCATTTCTCAGAGCATTGAATAGTGAAGCTTGGCCAAGACAAAACATAGGGCATGTGTGGACTGCTAACATTTGAGTTTTAGCAATAGATATTTGGGTTATGAGTCTTGTTTTCCTGAAGAGAGAGCTCAATTTTAGGTACAAGAGACAATTTACCATGCATCAGTCCTCTTTGTGCTGTTTCTGGTACATCACATGATAGCTCTAGTTCCCCACACTGGTTGTCATTTGTCACAACCTAGTCTACTAGGATTTGCTTTCACTCTTTCACATTTCTTTCTTAGTGCCTCTGTGCTGTCAATCTGTCAATGTCCACGTTGCATCGCTGTGCATATACTGGCTGAAGAACTCCTGTATTTCTAGACAGGACTGAGCAGAGCTTGAAGAACTGGTCATTCCCATAAATGTCATGTTTCTCTTGCTATCCTTTGGTTAGAGAATCATGTAGTTTCTTGAGGTACAGCCAGGTTTTCTGAGATTAACAAATTCACCTCAAATTCACCTAGTCTGCATTCAGCTGTATATTGTGCCTCACACATGCTTAGGTGATATCTCATATTGGCATAATGCTTCTAGMTAGATTTGGCCCCCTTTCCTTTTTCTACAGGAGGAATTAAAGCATTTCACCATCTTCCTGAGCCTTCATGTGACTCTCTCTAAACTGGATCAGACGATGGGAGGAAGGGCAGCAGGAAAAACTGCAGCTAGCAGGTTTGCTCCTTTTAAAAGAGCTCCGTTGAGAATAAGAGCCAGACTGAAAGTCTGCACCCCTTGTTGCCGTGCAAGAGTCAGACAGAACCCTGGGTACCAGACACTGCTCTTTCATATTTTCATGATTTTTGAATATCCTTTTCAAATGTGGCTACCAGAACAGTCTTCTGATCTCAGCCTCAGCTGTGCTATAAAATAACTTTCTTACTGCTACCTACTAGTCGCACATACATACATCTGAAGATCCTGCTAGCCTTTTATGCTAGCACACCTAGTCAATTTTTATCTTCATTTTGAAATATAACAATGCTGTTCTGTCTCTTTTCATTCTAATGCAACAGAGCTGGCTGATGCAAATGTAACAGCAAATCTTTCCTAACATTGGACTTACACCTCTGCTAGGATAAATAAGACTCTCAGAAATCAGCACAGGGACAGCAGTTAACACATGGCTGTGAAGCAGAATGTCCACTGATCCAAATTCCTTCTCTGTTACTGTTTCAAGGAAGCATTCCCTATGGGAAGATTTGTTTTTTGCCATTCAGTCCATTGTTATACCCATGACACAGTGCTGTGAGTATAAGCAGCATACATGTATACTATAAGGCTATTTCCTTGTCTGGTATGATGAAGAGCAAATTTAACAGCTTCTTGATCTATTTTCCCCTTACATCTCTGTTATGACAAGCTAATATTGGCGAGAACTAGTTCTTTCTTTATGCTGTTACAAAGTATACAAGAATGTTTGGAGCATGTGATAAATGAGAGCTGTACTCTTCTGCATATGGGAGAATGTATCTGTTCTTG
Organism: Rhea americana; assembly: GCF_003343005.1. Lineage (NCBI taxonomy): Eukaryota > Metazoa > Chordata > Aves > Rheiformes > Rheidae > Rhea > Rhea americana. The sequence continues at coordinate 1,489,208 of NW_028186357.1, read as the reverse complement.
AGTCCCAAAGCACTGCCTATTTTTAGACAGGATTGAGAGTACATAATTATTTTCAGTCTTTCACTGAAACAATTCTTAGATACAATATATATTTCCATTTGATGTTTGATAGCAAGTACTTACTTTTACAGGAAAATGCATAACAATATAAAATATCAAATTATGAAAGTGTACACAGGACTGTTGTTAGAATCCCATGTTTATATGAATATAGTTTGTCCAGCTCTGTGCAAAAATGTGAAGTCTGTGACAAGCAGAAGGTTTATTGGAAGGTTCACATAGTTGTAGCCCGTTTGGATGAAACAGCCAGCAAGTTTAAGAAGAAAAAGAGTTAAACTTTAACAGCACCTTACTTGCACGGCAGTGAAATAACTTATAACTCTGGTTAGATTATCTTAGAAACATACTTCTACCCTGTTTTAAGCTAGAGAAGGAATTTATTTGAAGCATGACCTGAAAGAGACATCAGGAAGTCATCTTTCGTTTGCCTGCTCTAAAGCAACAAGGTCTGAACAGCTCCAGGTGATGTACTGTTTTAAAAATTGTGTATGTGTGCTTGATTGTCAAGGGAAGAGTTAAGGATAAGCACTATTAAGTTTCCTACTTTCAGATTTCAGACTGTAACTTGAGCAAGGTCAGTAACGCATAGTTACATGATTTGGAGTAAGATGAAACTGGAAAATGGAATCGCATTCAAAAGTAAATTAGAGCTGAAAAATGATCCAAGAAACAATGTGATAAAAACTTATGAATCAATACTTCTCAACACATTATTTGTACACGTTATGATTTCTTGTTTCAGCCAGCCATGATGTAAACACCATCTAAAGCTAGCAGTTATTTTCTTGTGCTTTTGATAATCAAAGACTGTTGAAATTAGTTGGGTGCAGAATTAACAATGCATGCTGACCGTTTTAGTTATCACTTCTGTTCAGAACTGCATTAGTACTGTCTAGGGAATAAAAACAGGAATAGATGTAGAGCACCTGTAATTATTACTGCAAATTATTAAATTGAGCCTGCCAGAAACAAAAATGGAGTAAAGTTTGCTTGTTAATTAATTTCCTCAAATGCGTTTGTTACTTGTGCACGTAGTATGACAATAGGCCAGATAAAGGAAAGGCAGGCACAGAAGAGATTCACTTACTGCAGTGAATGATAGACGATGTACTGTTAACAATTTGGGCACTGTGATTCTGCGTGTACTGGATCTGAGGAATACCACAACTATTAGGAGCCAGCGTCTCAGTAAAAATTGTTAAAGTGTTCTAAAAATATTGAAAAATGATGGCAATTAAAAAAGACTTCTGTATTATAATTTGCAAGTGAGGGGACTTGTGGAAGATTCTTGCTCGAGTTGGTTCATCTTKGAATAGAGTAGTTCCCTTTACCTGCCGCTGGCTTGCAGATTACAGTGTAGTTTGAAAGCAGCGTCTGCAGGTTATACCTGTCCTTCTGTGAGAAGCAAACTTCCACTGCTTTGGGCCTTAGTACAGCTAAACAAAAGGGAACAAAAGCTGCACAGAGCAAGAGAAGAATGTATCATCTGACTGTGCTTCTGAGCTGCAGTTCAGTTTCTGTTCTGCTTCTGAAGTTTACAAGGTAATATGTTAATCAGCTATAAAACCCAGTGGCTGAAAAAATCCTTTGTCATATTCAGAAATGCCAAAGGTTCAAAGTGGGTCTTCAAGTACCAGAAGAGGTGAACTGGTGAGATATTGTTTACTGGCATTTCTTATAGGCATAATTCCAATGTCCACAGTATCCAATAATGTAGCTTCTGAGGCCATAGGACAGTGGGACCCATTCTCTGAGCTGTGGAAAGGGCAAGTACTGGTTGTTTAGCTGCACTCGGGAAGGAGAAGTAAGAGGAAGAGCACTTTTTTAGTTCTTCAGATCAAAGCCAACCATGTGATTTCATCAGGAAATGAGTGCTACTCTCAGCAGGAACTCTAGGGGCGTTTCTTCCCAGAAGCTCCTTTGCTCTAGAAGGATACAGGAGTTACTTCATTTCACAAAGGTTCTTGTATTTCACTTTCTGCTATGCTCCATTTATACAGAAGGGAGAATATTGAAATATCATCCCTACTCCTCTGCTCTGGAATCACCCTGCCTCCTTTGCATGTCTAGGAAAGGGCTAAGGTCACCTGAGCCCTTCGTGTTATTATCTGGGGCAGAACTGAATCAAGTAGCTGCCCAGATGGGTACTGAAGCTGGTTTATACTTGTAGCAGAGTCCTCTGCTTGGCAGAGATTTCTAGTGCTTTGTTAAACTGCCTGCCTGCATCAGTTAATTGCTTGTTAGAAGGTCAAATCAGGGTGCTTAAAGAGCATGGTTCACTTGTTAATTTGATTTTTTGAATAGTTTAGGAGAACCCAGACGTGTTGGGATAGCAGAAGAACAACCTTCCAACAAACCTGCAGCRTGCTTATCTGCCAAAGACAAGGATACTCAGCGTGTTGCCACTGTGATTGATACAATGTGACATGGAGTTTGACTAGAAAGATGAAGAGGAAATTAACTGCAGCAGAATGATAACAGAATGATCAATGCTGCTTGCTGCAGAATAAAAATAGTCTTTGCACATGCATTGGAAAGGAAGATATTCCATCAATGCTGGGTGCAGGTACTGGTGTGTAAATAAGGTAGTAAATGTTAACTGAAATACCAGGCTAAAGTATTAGTAAGGTGTTGTTAGCATTAGTGCTTTACTGACAAACCAAGAAAAATAAGATGAGAGGAAGTCCCAAATTTTTGAGAAGGCGCAGACCCTTCTGGTTGTCATCAATTTTTTTTTTCAGTCTTTGAATCCTAATTCTGTTTTCTGTTACAATCATTGAGTGTAAAGAAGTAATTAGTTCACRAGAGGAGAAATAATTCTCCTCTAGCACTTGAGTAGCCGGAGTTGTCATCTAGAAACCTGTTATCATAAAAACTCTTTCTTATTATTAAATGATTGCTTTTGATAAAAGAATATGACAATAACAGTCRTCTGTTTGGGAGAAAATTTTCCTCTTCAATAGAATATTCCATGGAAGGAGCTTTCATTCATTAGCAAAACTTTCACTAAGGGTCATGGGCCTCAACTTCATCTTGTACAAAGCCTTCTGGTCATCAGATCCTAAATAATGACCTTGAAGAAATGCATTTGTTAAGTGTCTCACCTTGGGAATGCTGCACAGTCAATAGGATTGCATGCTTTTGTTGAGGGTTGTTGCTAATGAGGTAGCCTCATCCTCTTGCATTTTCCAGTGTTTTTACAGAATGTCAAGTTCTCAGGAAATCWTTAAGGGTGTGAATTAGGGCACTCCCTCTGTTGCCTCCTTCCATGTGTGCATGTAAGAGTTTCGATGCTCACCCACAGCTATGTTATTTGCAGCATTTTGGCTTGCTGTGGATTGCACTGAGTGCTGCAAAGACTAAGGAATTCCATACCCTGACCTTTTTTCATCAAGCAGAGAGAACAGCCCTTGAGGTCCTTATTCACAGAAGTGTCTAATCCACTCTCTGAAATGTCTTTAGCTGCTTTCCTCAGTAGTCTTGGGTGATGAGCCAGGTAATGGAATTGCCATACTTCAATCATATGCTTTAAAAAATCTTGCATGAATTCTTTCAATTCATAGTAATTTTCTCACAAAACTACMTTACCCAGTAGTAGCTTATATGAAATCTTCATTTTCAATGTCCTGGGATAATCCATAGCTTTTTAGTACAAGATTTTGTTCTAAAATTTCCTTTTCATGTAGTAAACTTTTATCTCTTGCCATTACTATCTGTTCAAATTCCAGTGACATTTACCTCTTTGTTTTTCATTTAACGTTAATGGGTTTAAACCTATTCATAGTTCCATCAACACTTAGTTGTAAGTCTTTAGATACATTCTGTGGGACTCCCTGCAACACAGAGGCAAGACTTCACCTTCCCTCCCACAATAATCATGCCAATGTGCCTCCGCCTTGCATCGACTGAGAAGTGTATCTTCTCTTTGTGAAGGATGTGGACTTTACGCCCCTAATTTTTAGTGTACTTTCCGGTCTTGAAACGTCTTTGRTAGCTAATAGAAATCTCAGAGAGCTTCCATAAAAATCCCACATCTCAGAAATGGGCAAGAAATAAAGTACAACAGAAATCACACTAGCTAGATGACATATTCTAACAGAGCTGAGTCCTTAGAAAATTAGTCTGGTGATTACAGAATAACTATAGCTGAATGTCTTTTTAAATCAGGTGATTTGAAATTAACCCTCTTTTCCTTATCTAGTTCATATAGTCCATTGTTCTGAATATATGGCTCAGGTTGCTATCTGATACTAAAAATGCAGCATTTCCCAGAGTGTCTTCTCATCAGTTTTATGTAATTTGAGACCCTTTCATTCTTGAATGCTGCGATTGCAATGAGATTAGGAGGCAGAGTGGTTAAAATTAGTTTCTATTTCTAAAAAATATATTGGTAGATAATTCAGGAGAACTTCTCAAAAGAGAAAAAAAAATAAAAGACTTGGAGGCTGAAGGTAATCCGTACTGAGAGACTGCTAGCCAAAGCAAGCATGGACTGCAGCTTSWWSAAGCTGCAGTCTCTTTGCTTTCTGGTGATGTGCTAGATGTAACACGAAAGGGTCCTAGGTCAAGTGTTGCTTGATTGAAATGRGTTAGAGAAAAGAAATAGAGTCAGAGCTTGCCCTGTTCTACTCCRTGAGACTCACCCAGGTGAACAGGCAGCAGAGCTATTATCATTCGAAGAACAGTAAGATGTGTGATTTAGGTTTTTCAGGTCTCTGCCTTTTATACTCTACTAATAGAAATCATTAGGAATCCACCGAAATAYTCCATTTATCACAGTAAATTTAGATGACCGGTGACATTAAGTGCTGTTATTGGTCTGGATCATGATTACTGCCAGGCAGAGTCCTGTTCTGTCTGAGTGAGTAGGCATTAATGCCAACAGCTAGATCATTATCCACCAGCGCTGTTGCATAAGGCCCAGTTCTTCTAGCAACAGAGTGTGTAGGCCAGCGACCAGCAGAAGTCTGCCTCATCTGGAAGTGAATTCAGGATCAGTCTTCATGATTTTGCTTGGGTGATTCGAAAGTCTTTGAGCTAGTTTGGCATTTCTGATCTGTTACTTTCAGAGCGATACTCATTCCCTTACTAAATTCCAGTTTACTCTTCTAATAACCCAAGTGAAATCAGTGAAATAAGTTGTAAAGCACAACTGAATAGGAGTATAGCAGTATTTTACTGTTTGTGTGTTCATGGTCTGATCCTACAGCAAACATCAGATTTCCCCTTCTTGTGCCAGTCTTTACTCTAGGCTGTAATTGTTTTAATAGCTTCCAGACATTCTTTCTGGCTGTTTCAGCTCACAGCTTTAATTGTTCATTTGTCTGAGCTTTAACTTTCTCCTCAATACAAGGAAACTACACTCTGAACTAGCAACATCCAGAATTATCACTTACCATTAAATGTATTTCTCTTCTGTCGCACAGTTTAGGTCCAATCTGTCACAGCTGTCTTCCCCTGGCATTTAAGCAAATCTCAGTCCTTGACTCCCATCCTCTGCAGACAGCTCGGCAGCTTGACGGCCAAAAATCAGGTARCTTTCAACATGAATTCATTGTCTTGAGTTCCGAACACTGGCTGTACAAGTTGCATGTTCATTATGTAGAATAAAGCAATTTATGTCCACTGTCAGTAGATACAGTGCTTCAGTGTACACTGTTTGCCTTGATGTATTTGACAGCTTGAAACTTGCTGCCTTCCAAATGTCCAAGTGCTTGTCCTACAGCATGTTCCTTGTGACTCTAAGCACTTGCCTGCTTATCTTACAGATACAGAATGAAGTAGGGCCATTTTAAATTCTGAGTTTACCCATTTTAACTTGGCTAGAATGTAACATTTTGTTGTAATTAAGCAAGAAGATGGTATGTAGSAGAAAAGTCAAGCAACTATAAGTACACAAGAATAAGAAATCATTTTATCTTTAAATAAAATGAAAGCATAAATAAACTAATTTGTCTTGCTGGTAAAGCTCAGACCTGTTTCTTGTACTTGTCAGAAATAATAAATTCATGCACTTTTTCTACTCTGAAACACTGGCAAGGTACAGTTATATTATGACTTACTTTACAAATTCAAGACCAAAGCCTGCAAGATGTACTCAAACAAAATTAGTAATCAAAGAAAGAAATCTCATTTGCCACTAGGAAATTGCAGTGCTTATTATGTCCATTTAGCAACTATGCACAGAAAGTCCCTGATCGTTAGGACCTCTGACAAAGCAGAGCAAAGRATAAAACTCATATTTCTTGATTTCTAGTACCTTGTCATCTCTGAGCTTTATTATTAATGCACTTTGCCCTCAATAACAGTCATATACAGAAGTCTAGTCTTTACCRGATCAAGGATACAAAGCATCCGTGGAAGTGGTGATAATTTGGTGGTAATAATAAACAGAAAAAACTTACCATATTTAACTATGTGGAAATATTAAGGCAGAACACAAGTAGACATTGTGTCCAGGGTAAGAAACTGCCCTCGAAGAAACTGTTAGCATGTAGTGAAACAAGCTGATCTGTATAGAGAAAGAACAGTTAGTAGGTATCTTAGAGACACTTAGGATTATCCCTGTTTTAAGTCTGAATCTTCAGGTCACTATAAATCAGTATGTAGGAAGTGAGTTTTCATGTGTGATTTAGGTATAGAGAAAATACCATAGATGTGCCCAAATTCTTCATTCCTTTAATTTCTWTCTCAGAAAAACTTTGAGAATTGTCAGCATAACTTTAAATCTTGATGAGAGCAAAACTTTGTAACCATCATTCCATGTGTCGATTTTTCAGCTTCTTTMTTCAAGTGAATTATGAACCCAGAATAATAAAATACGATATGATTGGTGTCAGGAGCAGGGAGTGAACTGCTTAGCTCAGCCAAAATGATTATTCAATGAGAATTTAAATAACTGAACAGGCATGTAACCGCGGCTGAATTACAGAGGGAGGTCAGCTGCTGAGATTTGAGGCATCACTTTTTTATTGATTTCAGATAGKTGCTTTGGGCTCATTATGTAGCCAGTTAAAAGAAGGAGACACCATGATGTCATATTTCTTGTCCCTTAAGAATGAATTGCACAAAGAGATAGTTTCATAAAGTTTCATTTAAGAAATTATTAGCTGAATCTGAAGCTGTTAGAAGTTGGGTCTGTTCACTTCAGCAGAGTTCTGCTGGTTTATATCAGCCGAGGATATGGTGCRTATTTCCTTGTTTTCAGAAAGTCTCCCACAAATCACTTGAGATGCAGTGTTTTGGGGATACATACTTGTGAATGTGAATGAAGATTTCTGACTCAGTGGTTTTCAAGGTGTCTTGTATGTGGAAGGACTCKAAGACCTCCCCATCAAATATAGGTAGGTGCATTTTGGCCAAAACTCCCTGGAAATCATGGTGTTTGATTTCAGCTGAGAACATGCACTGAAATTAGAAKGAGACATGTAAATTTCTGAACAGATCTTCTGCCATCTGATTCTGGGGCTGTTAGAAAAGTGATTTTCCAGAGGAAGAAAAAAAAATGCTATCTCATTCAGGCTGCAGGAACTATTAATCCTCCAGAATGGCTATTTGGAAACAGTAAGAGTCTGCTAGCTTCTTCCTTAACTGCTTGTTTCAGCTGACCTGCACAGCACAGTGRTACAGGTGCACATGTCCTTTACTTTTTATGGATGCAGGTGACACTGGCAAGTGTCATTACAGCAATGTCCATCAGAAATGTCACTCAAGAGAAGAATTTGCTAGATCTGGCTGCCAGCATGAGCCAAATCATCCCACTGTGGGATGTTTGTCCTTGCCTCTCCCTTTCTAAGAAAATCATTTGGGARCCACAGAAGAGCTGATAACTAGCAGTGAATGACTTGCAGCAGATGCTAAATATTTTAACACTGTTAAATATGGTAACTGTTAACTAATAGTAGTTAATTTTTCACAGTGAGTTCTGAAACTCTAGAAAGTTTATCTCTTTATCCATTATTGGAGAGTCCTTACTCTAAGGGGTTGGAAAGAGGAGCTTGTAGAGACAGAGCAAGCTCAAGAGTGAGCATATAATCTGATTAATAAACATTCCATACTTGCCCTTAGCCTGTAGTATCCTGAGTTTATTGCTAATTAACCCCGTCACTTGTTTATGTGATGATATTTAATACATAGTCCGGGTCTTGTGAAACTGGGAATCGGTAAGAGGCCTTCTGTTGGGTTCCCTGAACACTGTTTGATTCATGCTTTTTAAGAGAGGTACAAGGCAACATTAAGTCAGRTACAGTAAGTGGGAAATGGAGATGGAGGTGGAGAGCAAAACACAGAAGACAGAAGAAACAAGGACTTCTAAGATTGTTGTAACTTGTGTAATCCTGCTGAGGTGAATGTTTCATGTACTGGAGCTGTGTTTCAACATTTTTCCCCTACAGATTACCACACTCTGTGTCTTGTCAAATCTGTGCTGACTTTCATAGTCTGAGAAAAAATAGACTGTTTCGTGTTGCGAGACTGACAAGAAAAATTTGAATAAATWAATTCAGGAAGTCAAAGCTTGTTCTTAACATTTGCCTGCATAGTCCAACTGAAAGGAATGTGCTATGCAAATCCAAGGCCCCAATCCTGGAGCTGACAATTAATTAGCAGATCATTGCATCCATGTCAGAACTTCCTTGGAGACAAATAGTACTCAGTACCAACTGCTGGGTCCAGAATAAGCCAAGGGCAAGATCTGACCCCTGAGCAGAKGAGCAGAAGCTTCCTAGATGACCTTTCCAGCTGTCAGAGAGTACCTCCCACTGAGTGCCTTTGATCCTAAGGAAAGGCACAAAGTAATGCATCACTGTTGAGGTAACTAATTTKAGCAGCTGCATCTGTTTAATTGTGACTCTCAGCAGAGCATGACTGCAGAGAGAGCCTGGAGGAAAGTAAGAGATTGCTCAGCTATGAATTGCAAATGTTTCAAAGCTTTGCTCTTCTCTGGATAAATCCTGCCAGGAACTGCAAAAGCTTTGTGTTATTGCCATTCCTGGCAGACCTCCCACACTTGGATAGGAGGTTTCTTCCAGTGCAAGACAAAATGTTGAGTGACATTGAGATAGGAAGTTTAATGAAAAAATTATTTAATGGAAGTATACAAGAGATCTATTTAATAGATGGCATTTGCACTAATGATACTGAATACYTAGACCAGTACTTTCCAAAGCTACTGAAGAGATTTGGACATGCTAACCTCAACTTGACAGCTGTTGGGTATCCCCTGAATACTTCCTAAAATCACTTTATAGTCTCCAGAACCTAAGCTGTCTTGGAAAATCTCAATCATAGAGTAAGTGGTATATAAGTTACTCTCTGTCTCGTATTACAAAGAATGGGGTCAATCATTATTATCTGTTATCTTTTTATCARTCTTGGGTGCCACTGACATTCCAATAGAGCACTTGGTGAGAGACACTGCTGGAAAGGTAATACTACATTTACTTGTAGTAGTTACATGTAGTATTACATGTAAAATATAAAAGGCAAAACTGATACAGAATTATCTTAGGAAATTGACTCTGAATTCACTATCTTTCTCATATTAAAAATTAATGTTATTTCATTACTGCACCAAATGTACCTTTATCTGTTTTCTTGTCCTTGAAGAATATGCTGCTGCTGCCTAATCAAGAGCTGGATATAAAGTATTCCTTCAATGTGTCTCTGTGTCTACTTTATCATACAATATTCATTCTTACGTATTTACTTATGGAATATATATTATTTCTGCATTTAGGGACATCTATCAAAAGCTAGATGTAAACATACATCTAATTTGGATTAGATTTACAACTGTTTTGAAAAAACAGTAGAAGAATGAAGAGGCGTTGCTTATAACCTGGAGCAATTTGGTTTCAAATTTTGCATCCAAAGCTCAAATTACTGTTCTCTTCTGAAAATAAGTAAAAGTTGGCGGCACTCRCAGTTATATGCAAGTGACAGTATCCTTCAGAAAAAGAGATTTTTGGTAGAAAACAATGCATCCAACTGATCTGATTGTTCTCACAGAAGACRGATCTTAAAGCTGATAAGCCAGTGATGAGAACCTTTATGCTGTRCATTCAATTTTGAAATAAATATTGAAACGATACCTACAATTTTCTTTGTAAAATACATAAATAAGCATTATTCATAGCATTTGTTTCTTATGAGTGATTTACTGAATAGTTCTTCACACTTGGTGGTAATTGATGTCTCAGCCTTTTCCRGTTGTGTCAAACACTAGTCCCCAGTGCAATAGAAGTTGCCTGATTTATAGAAAACATTCATCACTATTAGTGCTCAGGTGTCAAAAAATGAACAACACAAATCAGCATGAATCTAATGTTTCCTGGTTCCTGATATTCCATAACACAGAGCTGGTGAGAGCCACATTCGTCTTGGAGATGTGGACAGACAACTATTGCAGCTCAGAAAGACTTTTTGTCTTARCAACATGGCAAATGGGAAACCGGCTTTTGAGAACCTACAATCTGTAAATTCTTTCCTGAAAAAGAAGCAAAGGATTTTGTCCTACTTTTGTAGAGATTAGTTTTTGTTTAATCTTCCAGTCTTCTGGCATACTGAATCGCTGACTACTCTAATAACAACATACTACTTAATCCTTATGAAACATGTAGTGATAATTCAGCCTAAGAAACAATTCATGCCAGCTGAAAGCTTGTGTTAAAAATTTCTACAGTTTTTAAAAAAAGTGAAATGTATTTCTCCTCATTCTTTTTTCAGTAAACTCTACAATGTTCTTAATTATTTCAGTCATTTTCATCATTGATGGTCATTTTTAACAGAGTTTCCCTTTGTATTCTCTTAGAGTAGACTAGTGATATGAAAAGCTTTCCARTTCATCAGTAAACAAGTAAGAAAGCAAAGACTGTTATTTGCGGGTGTAACTTGTGTCTGAAAATCTGATCCAACTTCACATAAATCAACAATTTTAATTGTCTTGAGAAGAAAAACAGCTGTTTGGTAAAAAGAAAAAGTAGCAATTCATATAGAAAAAATCTGCAAAATGCTGGGCATTAATATATTATGAAGAAAAAATACTTTTTAAAATAAGAGACAAAACACACATAATACAATTTCTTCAAAGACATTTCAGCAGTATCACAGTAGTTCAAATGATGTGTATCCCTAATCTGTCACTTTCTGCTCGTTGATGTAGAGATGTAGAGATACAGGTCAGGACTGACCTTTCAGCCAGGCTTTAGTTTTCAGTTTGATCTTGTGAAAGTCGTGGTGTTCTTCCAGGATTTGAATCATCGCGTATTGTCAACAGCGTAATTTTCTTAATGACTTTGCACCATTCTTGATCATAGCGAAAAGCTACTTGTTAAATAGTACTAATGAGCGTACTGCTTCTACTGTTACTGCATTTTTAATGCTGTCATGTGAGAGTGAAAATGGTCACACTTTTCTTGCTCTGTGCATGCCTCACAGCCACAGGGAACGCAGACTCGGCAGCACGGTCCATGAGGCTTGGTGGTGACCAGCTTTAGGACTGCAGCTACTGATGGTTAATTGTATTTCAGCAACCCCTAGAGTTTCCCAAGGAGATCAAAGCAAGTGGATTGTGCTTTGAGGAAGCTTCAAGCTTAGTTACGAAGGAAAAGTGGAACAGGGGCACGTTCTGGCATAGCTACATCGGCAAGGTCACATATCAGGTGTGTTCTGACCCCAGCTCCGGGTGGAAAGGGTGTCTTATCCTGAACCCCTATAGCTGACTTTCTTCCTATCCTTTTGCTATAAAGTAAGCTGCTTTAAAGTGATCAAGGCACCACCACTCTGAGAACTGGGTCAGCCAAGGATATGAAGTTATTCAGTGTGTTGTATCCCTCCACATTTCAAGATGTGCTTTGACGGTTAGTGAGGCAGTTCTCCAACCTTAGCACATCTTTCAGGCCAGCATCCCGTGCRTTGGCTTGCTACCTTAACCTTGTCCATGGTGCCTTTTTTTTTCTTTATCTCTTTCAGAACTTCTCACTGYCTCATCCATACTGGCTCCTTCTGAAACATTTTAAAAATAGATGGCTGACAATACAGAGATGACATAAAAATGTGGAACCATTAAGACACCGGGAAAAAGATCGTTTTAAATCACCTTCTGTCCTTTACCTCTTATATTGATGGTAAACACTTCTAAGCGGAGACTTTAATTTACTCTATGGGTAATACACTCAGTAGACAATGCTGCTGTACCTACAGATAGTTAGCAATGAGTAATCCTGTGTTAGACTTAGTTTCAGTCGTTTCAGTGGCCTGATGTGAAGGAAAAGCCTATAGGCAAGACTCGATCAAAATCRTGTTTGTGGGCTTCCTATTCAAAGGGACGACATTTGTAGGTGCCTGTCAATGTGACATGGTGCAGTAATAACCACTGTGTTCAAAAATAAGTATTTTAAGAATTATATGCTGTGCTTCAGATAGCATTGGATATGACTAAGTGTGAAAATAACCACTGTCAAAACTATGCCAATTATAGGTTAATTAAATTTAATGTAATATAAATAAGTGATCAAGGATTTAAAAATCTTTAAAACATGGCATTTAATCTTTTGCCAACATAAAGATGTGAGTTCACTTTCAATATTTTCCATTTGCCCATTGATCTTAAATTGCATTCTCCTTTGTTTTTGTGTTATGTGGCTTGCTTTATGTTTAATTTCAATAGAGATTTATCTGCAGAGAAAAGGCTGAGGCTTACCTGTTTTTAAGGTCAAAGGAAAAGTGCATTTTGTTATGTATTCTTCCCATCTGGCCTTACAAGTTTCAGAGTGGTAGGAATTAATTTGCTTGCTTTCCTCTATGCTTGGATACATARTTTTTAGGTTTGTAAAGGACAAAATACAAATCTATTTTTTAATACTTGTGTAATTTGGCCTACTTGGTCTAATACCTTAAAAGAAGTAATTTGTTTCACCAGTTTGCCAGTAGCTCTTGAGCTATTAGTTTAAGCCTCCATTACACATCAGTAATCAACTCTATTTACTTCTTTCAGTGTGAATTCATTCTGAATGAAGGCAGATTGCAGAATGAGACCTTTCTGTGACTGATACCTCTGAATTGTGAAAGGAGCTAGTGGAAGGGTCTAGGATAAAAAAAAACTTTTTAATAAAAACCTTTTTAATAAAAAAACCCTTTTTAATAAGAGCAAAAAAAAGCTGAAAGTGCATTTCATGTGGAGTACATCACACAGCATCCTTTTGCCCCACTATATCCTGGGAAACTTGTATCATTTTCCTCTCTAAGGATATTATCTCCCATACATATTTGGATGAGAGACAGCTAAAGCTTTTGTTTCTTATCTTCGTTATAATTATTTGCAGAACTTTACAAAGAGTCACAGAACTTGAGTGAGTGAGAAACATCTCTGTGTTAATTAATCAGGGTGGGGGATGAGGGCCAGCTGGGAATCATTATAAACTGCTAGRAACAGCAGCAGTAGAAGCCTCATGGAAAGGTCAAGCATCTGGGGCTGGTCTGAGTGGTCAGCATGCTGGCAGATGGCAGGCAAGGTATTTTGTACACAGAACTCAGGCTGGAGGAAATAAGAGGGAGTTTTTCTCTGTGAATCTTTAAATTTAGAACTAGTTGTTCCTGCTTTATTTATTTGTGYTAGGGTTTTATATGTCCCTCCTGTGCATTGCAGGAAAACATTGTATTCAGGTTCTCTACAAAGCATTATCTGCTGAGATGAGCTGAGAGATTTAATTAAGTTAAGGCTTGAAAGTATTGGTGGTAGAAGCCTGAAGTCGAGTATACTGAGATTTCTGATGACCTTATTTTGGGGAGGAATATAGGAATKTTGTYAGAGTATGCARGGTTGTGACAAGGAAGGCTAAGGCCCATTTAGAATTAAATCTGGCAAGAGRTGTCAAAAAGGGCTTCTTCAAATACCTCAAYAACAAAAAGAAGACTAGGGAAAATGTGGGCCCACTACTGAATGGGGTGGGTGCCCTAGTGATGAAGGATACAGAGAAGGCAGAGTTACTGAGTGCTTTCTTTGCTTTAGCCTTTACTGCTAAGGCCAGCACTCAGAAATCCTGGACTCTGAGACAAGAGAGAAAGTCTGGAGAAAGGAAGACTTTCCCTTGGTTAAGGAGGATCAGGTTAAAGATCATTTAGCCAAATGTGACACCCACAAAACCATGGGTCCCAATGGGATGCATCCAGGAGTGCTGAGGGAGCTGGTTGATGTTATTGCTAGGCCACTCACTATCACTTTTGAAAGAYTGTGGAGAACAGGAGAGGTGCCTGAGGACTGGAAGAAACCCAGTGCACCTCCAGCCTTCAAAAAGGGCAAGAGGGAGGACCCAGGAAGCTACATGCCAGTCAGCCTCACCTCYRTCCCTGGAAAGGTGATTGAGCGGCTCATCCTGGGTGTCATCTTTAGGTGTGTGGAGGAAAARAAGGTGATCAGGAGTAGTCAGCATGGGTTCACTAAGGGAAAATCATGCTTAACCAATTTGATAGCCTTCTGTGATGGAATGACTGGCTGGGTAGATGAGAGGATAGCAGTAGATGTTACCTACCTTGACTTCAGCAAGGCTTTTGACCCTGTCTCCCATAACATCCTCCTAGATAAGCTCAGGAAGTGTGGGTTAGATGAGCGAACAGTGAAGTGGATTGAGAACTCACTGAATGGCAGAGCTCAGAGGATTGTCATCAGTGGTGCAGTCTAGTTGGAGTGTAGCTGGCAGTGTCCCTGGGGGTCAGTATTGGGTCAAGTCTTGTTCAACTTATTYGTCAGTGACCAGGATGAAGGGACAGTAAGTTTGCTGGTRATACCAARCTGGGAGGAGTGGCTGATATGCCAGCAGGCTGTGCTGCCATTTGGAGAGACCTGGCCAGRCTGGAGAGYTGGGCAGAGGGGAACCTCATGAAGTTCAACAAAGGCAAGCGCAAAGTCTTGCACCTGGGAAGGAATAACCCTATGCTCTCCAGTAYAGGCTGASGGCTGACCTGCTGGAARGCAGCTCTGCAGAGAAGGACCTGGGAGTCCTGGTGGACAAGTTGACTATGAGCCAGCAGTGTGCCCTTGTGACCGAGAAGGCCAATGGTCTCCTGGCATGCATAGGAAGAGTGTTGCTGGCAGGTCGAGAGGATGATCCTCCTCTTCTGGAGGTGGTGAAGCCACATCTGGAGTACTGTGCCCAATTCTGGGCTCCCCAGTGGGAGAGAGACATGGAACTATTGGAGAGAGCCCAGCATAGGGCTACAAAGAGGATTAGGGCACTGGAGCATCTCTGTTAGGCCCATTTCTYGCAGCCTTTGCTTGTATTTAGCTTGGGGAATAGAAGACTGAGGAGGGATCTTATCAATGTGTACAAATACCTTCCGACAGGGTGTCAAGAGGATGGGGCCGGACTCTTTTCAGTGGTGCCCAGTGATAGTAGTTTGACCAGCTACTATATTCTGGGGCCAAACTATGCTTTTGGCAAGGGCACGTGTGGGGATTTTCCCCTGAACGGCATCATCTGATTTACCCTCTGTGTACTGCTGACAGCAAACAGTGGAGGCAGTAGGTTTCCCTTTTGTTTGCTTTTAATGTATAGAATAGTCATATCTGACTCTGAATGCTCATGCTGACTCTTTAAATCTTTTCTTCTTCCCTTACCACTGGACTGCACCCCTGCCCTCTGGGTAAACCTGAATAAAACTTAATATTGATTTGCACTGTTCTTGCCTTCATGCTAAGGTGTCCAACATATTTCACTGTTAATTGCACAGTCTTCAGTACCTCAAGGCAGTGCAGCCCCTGTAAAGTCGTGAGCCTCGTGAAAAATGTCTGTAGTTAGGAATGAGTATAGTGGTCTACTGACCTTGGAAATGTGTCCAGCATTGCGTGTGTTTCTGTTAACTTTATCATGCCAAATATCTTGTTTGCTCTTCTAGCTCTGTGTCGCTTTTGGTGCRACAATAGAGAGCAATGGTCTGTATGGCTCAGATTAAAGGAGATTAAGAGAGGGGATATACGGAGACAAAAGCATAACAAAAAATCTGTAGGTGATTCTGAGGCAAGTGGTGTAAAACTGAGCATTTAGAATATAGAAGGATGCAGCTGGCAACTGAGGAAGAAATYACAAAGGCTCAGGTTGTATTTGGTACAGTGGGCAGAAAGTCCCTTGAATAAACTACAAATTACCATGGCAATGACTAGCTCATGGAAGGGATCTGACAGCTTCTGGTGTACCCAGTGTTAATTGAGTTGCACAAGGAGGTAGATGCACGCTTCAGAGCGATAGAGAGATGAGGAGGGGAATAGAGGAGGAGGAGTAGGCACTCATCTATAAGTAGCCGTAAGGCTGCCATCAAGATCATTGTTGTACACGTCTCGTAATGAAAGTTTTTGACAGGACTTTCAGAGAGGCTAGAGTGGTTTCTTCGGAGTGCGTGTCAATTTTTGAACCTTGTCGAGCAATYGTCCGTTGGTCAGTAGTGCAGGTAGAAGTAAGAAATACCCCTGCTTAGTTTCACCCTAGGGAGCAAGAGGAAGGTCATACACAGACACCTGTGTGAAGGAAGAAGCTGTGCTGGTCCCATTAATTGTTCTCATGCTTCACCTCAGTTGACAGCCATAGCTGCAAACACTAGTGATGTATAATATGTGAAATATATGGTGATTTTATTTAGGATAATGACAAATAAATAAAATTAAAGGCTATAAATTCCATAATCCCCAAACAGCTTCAAGCTTTGGCAGGAGAGGACATACCCATCAAACTGTTGGATGAACTGCTCCTTTGCCTTGCTAAATAGTGCAGGTACCACTAGATGGCTCTCAAGCAGAAGGAGTTAGGGCCTCTGAGAAGGCACCCAGGGCAGGCCAGGATTTGGTGCAGGGCCTTCTCAAAGTGTCTCCTCTAGTGGGTTTTGAGGTAGGGTCTTCACTATCAGAAAGCTTGGGAGGTGGGGTGGGAGGAGGAAAAAGAACTGATTGTGCTGAATTGTGTTTGCATGATGGGGGTCATAGCTTTTAATTGGAAGTGTACTACATGTTTTGGCCTGATAAGTATCACTCAGAGGCGTGGTGCTCATGATCTGCTGTGAGGTTTCATAGGCAGAGGTATCTCTGTAAGCCACTACTRGCAAATAGTGTGTCTGGCTAAGTGAACACTGATTTGGTAGTTTATGTTAAAGAAGTTCCCAGAGGAACCACAAAAGAGTATGTAATAGCCAGATAGATGAGACCAGGATAGTGACTTGGTTGTGGTGGGTCCCATTTSACCCCGTGAGTTTGGCGCAGATCTGGAAACAGCGATTTCAGAGTTATCCCCTCTGTCCATCCACATGTGCTTTGTTTGCTYGATGGACTAGAGAAGTAGTAGAAGATCCTAAAGACTTATATCTTAGTATTAGCTCAATACCAAAGTAGTGTTCCTGCAAATTCAATTACACTTATCAACATATATGCCAGATGTACTGATAAGAGATTTTTCCAGTTTTGTTTAGCCACTAAAAATATATCAAGTGATCATAGTGGGAGGGAGACCAATGCAATGTTACAAAGACAAACTTAAGTCCTCAGGTGTGAGATTTCCAGCCACTGCTGAAGAAATGTTTGTTTTAAAACAATTTGCTATGGCACAGTGTATTTACTGATCCCCCTAAAGTCTATGAATAAAAATGGGTTTCCACCATGCAGCACAAAAGGCATGACAGGAGAGAGGACACTGTATCAATGGCATCCAGCAAACTGTGGAATTTGGAGTCATTTCTCACTGGCAAACCCACAGATTTTCTGAGGACAAACCTCCATGACTGCTTGTTCCTCTGGACCTGCTTTGCAGGTATCGTACGAGGCCCAGTCACGCACATGCAGTTCCCTGGGACAATTCACATGTGTAAATTTGGGCAGGATTAAGCTCTGTGCAGAGTTTTCAGCTTAGAAGCCACTTAATTTACCCACTGCATCTTTGGAGGGGAAGACTTCCAAAACTGATATAAGCTTGGTTATTCAACAGAGAAGCAGTTAAGAGAAATGAGTGCTTCTGCTGTCTTGTTCGTGTTCAGAGTGCTCCAAGACTTTTTGGCTGGTTGCTGTTGCTCCAGAGAGAATCACATAAATATTGGCAGTCCTCAGTGCTGCTTTTTAGCCAGAGTTGAGCAAGCAAACRACTATGATTATGCCAACTTTTCTCAAATGCACATGCCCTTAAGGAGCATGTTCAGCACCTCCCTGCAGCTCTAATTAGAGGGTAGTCTCTTCTGTGTACAGTAGCATAGCAATTATCTAACAGTGATCTACAGGTTAGAGTATTCCCGCTGGCGATTCTATACCCTGTTGTGGTTCCGCTTCTCTCAGCTGGAAACAGGGGATGAATCATGAACTGCATCCCCTTTTCTTCTAATATTCCACCCAGAATCAGCCATGCTGGAGATTTGACCCCAGCTTTGAAAGTCTAAACTCCTTCCCTTTTGGAAATTGGGACCAGGGCGCTTAGGAGCATTCTGTTCAGCAGCTTGAGAGAACGGGTAGTCTGTGTTTTGGAAGTTTAGCAACTTCCTAATGAAACATAACCATGCAGTAGTAGAAGTACAGGTAAGAYGGGAAATACATAGGCTTGTGTTTGTGTCTGGTATTGCAATTCCTGTCAGCAAAGTTGCAGGTATTATACTTGAGAGGACAATTAATCTTTTTAGTTTTCTGATTGAATCTGTTTTACATTTCAGAATCACTTGATGAAGCATGAGATTGACAGCGACCATATTGCAGCAATGTAGGAGTGCTCCCAGCCTTATATTCGACTGGCGTAAGTTGGATGAAGTCTATGGATTTTAAGAGTGATACCGACTCACACTGCGTTTAGACCGTTTTTCTTTTTTCCTTATTGCTTTTTTTTTTTTTTTTTTTAAATCCCATATTGAGATTCAGAAGCAGGCATTGTGAAACTCAGAAGTCTCTTCTGGAAAAATACAGTCAGTATCTATGTTACTTTAGCGAAACAAAGTTTGAATAAATTGCTGTTTTCTCAGTGAAAGTCATCTATAAAATACAATTACTTTATCGCAATATTCAGTTGCAATTTTTAGAGTATTTAGTGTACTGAATAATTCAAACTCTGTAGGCTTCTGCAGAAGCCAGAGGCACGTAGCAGCTCACAGGAATTGTCCATCAACCTGCACGACCAGGCTGTTATTTCAATAAACAGTGATTAAAGACCAGCAAACCTATTATCTTGTCCTGCTGACTTGCTTTGCTTTTTTGAGAGATAATTTGAAACTGATTTATCTTTTGTTCTGTTTAGTGTTCCCTCCAATCATATTGCTTTTGAAGTATATTTCTGTAATTTTTTTATGGCACTAATCTAATAACTCAGAGGAATGGACTCTAGGTTACAGTTCTATTCAGAAAAGCAATTCAAAATTCTGCCTCTTAGAACATTTCACAATCTCTGAATCACTTATGGCATAAATCTATTTAACCTTCAATATCCCTTAGGTATCTTTGTATCACAGTATGAAATTAGTTTAATTTGTTTAAGCATGCATACTTACATCTGAATGATCTGACAGTATTATCTTTATCAACTCTGGAAATGACTGTACTAAATCTGATTGACTGCAGTATGAACTATCTATCAGATGTAGGAGTTACAGACAGAGCTAGGTTAACAGCATTAATCAAACTGAAAATTTACCGATGGTGGCAAAGACATAGAAAGATTCCAGGTGAGTGGTGTTGCCTTTAACCTTACATCTAGCAAGGCCAGATGAAGTTGGTGTTGGTAACAGTGTGGAAAAGACTCATTTGTGAGCAGAGATGAAATAATGGATTTTTTTTTTCTGCTATTGCTTGGGTTTGGGGCGATTTTGAGAGTATCTCATGTGGTGTGTGTGTTTGGCTCTCCCTGATTTCTTAGCATTATCTGTGATCTTTCCTCTTCAGAAGCTGTGATCAAAACAACAGTCTGTACGGTTTCACCCTTTCTTAAATGTATCCTCTAAAACATAGTAATTGTACTATCCAGGTATATTTGTATGTATTTGGTGAACTGTGTAATATATWTTTTTTTTTAATTTAATCATCAGTAGTTCATAGCTTTTTCTTTTCTCTGAAGCTTTGGTATTTCCTGGAGTTTGATGTCTTTGAGCTGAGATGATTTTTATGAAAATCTCTGAGGTGGAACAGCTCTACTTTGGTATGGAACTAAGCAGTTAGGAAAGCTTCTGGATATCTAGGTAATAGTAAATCATCAGGCTYATGAGTACTTGTATAATATGGAGGAGAAGTAGATCCTCAAGGCACAAAGTTTTATTTGTTGTTACCTTCTTTGTTCTTCTGTGAAGTTATTTCAAGAAAGAAGGGATTCGCAAATGAAATTTTAATTAGAAAATTGTAACATATTTTCTTCTAAGACAGTATAAGACACTTGAAAGACAGTGTAAGACCTGTTGTTTCAAGGACAGAAAAGATATTCATTTGTTTATCAGCAGTCTCTGCTCGTGAAAGCAATCCAGTTATCTTTAGTACTTGTCACACTGCCTACAAGGTTATGAGTTATAGTAGGAAAAATCTTTAATATGATGGTTTGTTACCTATCAAATGAACAATTCCTTGCATGGGTTCCAAGTGCGGGTAGGCAGGAACAAAAGCAGCCCTGGAACTAGGRAGATGCTTAATCTGACTCTTGTCTGTGTGGGGAGGAAAAGGGACCTGGATGCGTAGGAAACACAGGGAGGAAACGTTGGCAAATGATCCTGCTATTTGTCTGAAATTACCTGAACTACTATCACGTGCTCACAAAACCACTCTGAGGGATTCACTGTCCTGCAAGGTCAGTATAAATTTTAGCTCATCTACTTTTAAGTAGAAGAAAAATTCTCTATCGCTCTATTTGTTTTTACTGATAATAGTTGCAGTTTTCTGAAAGCTGATGAAAAGAAATTATTCAGRAGAAGTCAGGATAAAACCTGTCGACTTTTACTTACCTGTCGACTTTTACTTTACGGACTAATACTTGGCTGAACGCTAGAATTGGCAAGTAGGAAATTTTGGCAGATATTATGACTTTTATTTGCATGTGTGGAGTTCTATGCTAATACATTAAGTCCTAAAGGTTTTTTTTAACAAATGAAGTTGTCACATATGAAGTGGTAGACCTTTTCATTTAAGATTTAAAATTTTAAGTACCATTAGGTGTTGTTGAGGATGATTATATTTTATTATTCAGTTATGGTACTTATTCTTGGTAATATAATGGACTATAACTCGYGGAAGAAAAATACTCAAAGGGTCTTTTACAGTCCCGCACTATTAGCTGTATGCCTCRTTTTTACAACTGGTGTAGTTATGGCAGGAAACAAGTACGGAAATAATGAAATCCAAGCTGGATTTGTGCCCTTCACTCTTGCTGAATCTGTGTTAATATTCCGCTGAGGTACCCTTTAAGCGCTCCTGCTTGGTGCTAATGATCCAAGCCTGCAGTTTTTACATTAGTCCGTTCCTGGGTCCCTGGTGGTATTCTGAACGCCAGACTGTCTTATAATAAAGGAGCTTTGGGATAAATTGTTCGTAGCCCCATGTGAGCTTTGAATTGCAGATACTGACGCCAGGGAATGGCTGGAACACGAAACTTTGGGGAGAACGTGGGCTCCGCTGGCAGTAAAATGGTAAAGGTAGCAATATAGGGCGGGAAGGGAAACACCCATAGTACTTTATCTTCATCAACTTCTCATGAGCGTTGTTGTAGTAATCAAAATAAGTAAATAAATAATCCAGTTTCACAGGGCTTTGCCAGGTGTCGTGCCGGAGGTAATACCTAGGCAAGTGGTGAAAACCCCATTAAACTTGGATAAGCCATTGCTACGTGAGCCGAACAGTTGGAGGAATTTAACACTTTCAATAAGATGTGCTAGAATATTTATTAGCCTTTTGCTGTGAAGAACTCGGATTCTATTTAGGAAACTTAAGTACTCTATCAGCCCTTTATCAGTTTTTATTTTAACATGTGGCTGACAAAATTCATTATACTTGGAAGCAAAAACTTTTTACTACTCTTTCAGAGAATGTGCTGTACTTCTAATTTCCGTGACCTTCTAGGTTTTCATCATTGTTCGTAGATAACTACAATGCATTAAAATAATTTCCTGAACAAAAAAAAAGGAAAAATCTTTCATTAGGAATATATTTAGAGCAGACATGCTGCATATAATTTTTATTAGCAGATATGCTTAATTGTTCATAATGACTTGAGAAAATGAATTAACTGTTTGGGTATGTTTGCAGTAGCACTACTGATGAACACAAGTTCTAAACAGTTCAGCCTAACTTATGCAGAAGATACGCGTTTAGGAATAAATTGAAGAAAAAATCACTGAAATAGTGTACTATTCCTGCCAATAAATTTGTGACTTAAATAGTAAACCTGATAYCTTTAATTATGTTTGAATACTAGTACCAGAATGCAAACTTCAGATTGAAGACAGCTGAAGAAGTCTAGCAGATTTCAGATCTAGAAGTAGGCTGAAGTAATAAACCACTGAGCCTATGAAAATAATGAGTTCATTAGTAAAATAATAATGTGTCTATCTTATGTAATGCCTTGCTACCTCAGGAACTGAGGAAAGTTAAAAAGGAGAAACAGCTGGAGAATAGCTGGGAGGAATGAGGACTGCAGTATGAATTTGAAACGATCTGCAGGCTCCCGTAAGAAGCTGGAGCTAGGTCAAAGCGAGGGTCTTGGCCCTGCAGTGCTTTTTCAGCAGCGTGAAGGATTCGCATTCGGTGCGAGATCAGCAGCCCTCCGGTGTGTTTTGGCTCCAAGGCAGGCCAGTAATTGGTAGGAAACCGTGTATCATTTTCATTAGACTTCGTCACTCTCTCTGCTGTCCCTAGCTGGTTTGCGAAGCAGGATGTCTGTCCCCAAAAAGCAGCGTAGTGGGAGTCTTATGGGTCCCTTCCCTATGTGATGGGGTGTCGCTGTAACGCGTCGGTGAGAGCTGAGCAATATGGTGCCTGCCAGGATAAGAAATGTTGTTCCTTTGCTACTTCTAGGATTTAGATTCAGGGGAAAAGGCTTTCAGCTAAGGAAGGCTGCATGCCAGACCCCTAAACTGCTCTTTTAATTAAGTCTGGTTATGAAATGATATGTACTTGGCATCAACAATATCTGCTAATTGTAACTGCTTGTTCTGAATTTGTTACTCAGTTGAATTACATGGGAACTAAATGTTCCTCTCAACATATTTTTCCTGTTTTTTAATAACAGAATGAATCAYGAAGGATGATTTCTGTGAAAGCTGGTGCAGCCCCAACCCAGCTATAGGAAGAGATTCAGTTAGAAATGGAAATACATGTTAAGATACTGATTCAACCAGAAGYAGAAACACTAACTTCACTGTTAACCATTGTGAACCCTTGTTTCGTTTTGCGTTGCTTTCATATTCCAGCATGTTCTTGCATTGTGCTTTGGAAGAACTTGCACAGGCTTGGGTGTGCAACACAACTCCTCCATCACAGAACCTGTTGGGCATTAAGCTGTTCAAGTGCTTGGGCACAAAAAAGCTCCCTCTATCTTTCTGGCTATTTACATTTTTAGAGCAGTGTGGCTGGGCTAATTTTGTGTGAGGCCATGTTGAACTAATTCCTGAACTAGCAAGAAAACTGTTAATTAAAAAAAGCAAATCAATTATACTACCTAATTGTGTGTGTTTCCAAAGAGTGTCAGTGCTTCAGGGGAGAAATGTCTTTCAAGGATGTAGCTATTCTGCAGCGGGTACTGAATTCTAGCAGGAATTGCTCAGTTCAGAGCAAGCAACTCCGTTGTCAGCTCTGCCAGACCAGAGAGGCAGAARTGTGGGGATCTTCTGTGATGGCTGTTGTGGCAGTGGTTGTTCCTGAGAAGCTGTAAAAACAGTGAAGAAATACAGATTTTCCCAGAGAAGTGTAGGAGACATCACACGTGTAAGAGCCTGGAGAATCTGGGTAGAACRTACTAATGGTCCTGATCAGGGTTGGATTTTGTCTGCTTTACTGTCTGAGTAATCCTGCTGTAGAGAATTGCTGGAAAAAAAAAAACAGAAAAAACAAAGGAAAATAACCCCACAAACAAACAAAAAGCTCAGATACTGACCAGATGGACCTRCGGATAAAGCTGGGCAGAAATTCCATCCTTTCTGTGGCATAGCTATAAATGCCTGTCATCTTGTGTGTGCTTGCTGCAGTTGTGTTGGAACAGCCCAGCTATAAACTGCTGCAGTTTCTGTTTTGGGTCATAGGGTCAAAAGCAAGATAATTCCGAGAGATTAATTCAAGTCACGTGGTCCAAATTGTGCCAACAACTGTGGTTTTCTCTACTTAAGCTATGAGCTGCAATGAGGATCTAAAAACTGTAATGCCCAGATGCCTTCATGARGCTGCCTAACTCTGAGTGTGTTTGTGTGTCCGCGTGGGCGACTGATGACAGGCGGCAGGTATCCCTTCGACTCTGAGCTCGCACCCGTCGTCTGGCCTGCCGAGAGCTTGAATCGAACGTCCACTTCGCTGAGCGTGGCTTAATCGCAAGGTCATGGGGTAAGAGTTAAGAAATGGAATAACGAAAAATGAAAATCGGATTTAAAAAATGAATTCAGGTCTGGAATTGTCACTGCATTTAAATACAAGACTGATGTTCAGCATATCAAAGTTTTATGGATACCAACAGGACTGCTGACAAACTGAGGATCCCTGAGCTGGCACAGACCCTAAACCCACACATGTTTGCAAAGGCTTGGGCTTCGTCTTAGTCATATTAGTCTAACTTCACTAATTTCCACTAATTYTGTTCACAGCATCTGTAAGGTAGAATTATAAATGATCATCTAGACTGTCCCATGAAGTAGTATTGTCGTCTTATATGTAGTCGTATTGTTTTCTTCTGGCCAGACTTAGATATTCCAAGAGGGATGACTTCCATCTGCATTAGGAAATTGCTCCCACTGCCTCTTTGGAAATTGTTCACTTCATTGTTTATTATTTATGCCTTTGGATACTTACGGATTGCCAAACCATTTTCAGAAACTTTATTTTTTTATCTTTCTTCCAAAGAAGCTGTCATAATTCAATAAACAAAATGACACCAACTCTTTTTTTTATATGGTCACTAAGTTTTGGGTTTTTTATTCTTCATTATTTTCATTCTTCATTATTTTTAATAAGTATATGAAAAATTTTAAAACTTTTACTATCTAGTATGAAATGTTTACAGTTTGCAACTGCATTTCAAGCAAATTCTCTTGCAAACACTATATAGTAATTTACAACAGCAGTGCAATTTGTTATTTATAGATTGGTCATCTGACTGCAGGCAAACTTTGAAAGCTTTCACATATAGTGCTTTTATTTTTAACTTTTTAGTGGCTTTAGGTGCAGAATGCATATTTGCATTGAAGATCTGTTTGCCTGGTTGATAAGCATTGTAAAAACAACACTGGTGCGTAGCCCTGGAAGAATCCATTCTAATGCTTGGCTCAAGGTGTTAATTGCAAAGAACATTGAAAATTCAAAGGCAAATAAAATAACAAGTGTGTTTGTGCCAACAGAAGCTATTTTGTTTGTTACTCATTCGGTATTAGGTATTCAGCAAGATACATAACTGGCAGAGACAAAGTTGAGTGTTACCATTAGTCATAGTGAAGAATGAGTATTTATTGTTGAACAAACTCTGACTTGACATTCTCAAAACCTCCAATTCTGTAATGATGCTAGCTGAGTTGGCTTGACTGCTTTTGTTATACCTRTGTCAGAACAGAAAGATTGCATCGTAACCTATATTGTTGCTTTGCATTACATTGACATACATATGTGTATATTCCTATTCTTGTTCTTAGGAATAGTTTACAGCAAGAYTTATTTCCCTGTGTAAATGTATTTGATCGGTGATACTGGCTCCTCCAGGATCAGGCTGTCTGTCTCATTGAAGGTGTCACTTTCTCCGGAGTGATTGGCATTTTTTGTTCTGTTTAACCGAGACTGCAATCGTTCGTGTTCCTTTCTCAGCTCTGAGTAGGAGTGGGAGAAAGTGTGGAATATCGATGTTGCGGGAAAAGACATAATGAGGATCCCGCTGAGGATGCTGCTCAGAGCCACCATCTGGCCTGGTACACTGCGTGGTACCATGTCTCCATACCCCACAGTGGTCATTGAAATGATAGCCCACCAGTAAGAGGCAGGGATACTTGTAAATTCAAGCACCTTCCCAGATTCGTTCTCAGCAAGGTAGACCAACGGAGAAAATAGAGTGACAGCCACACACAAGAAGAGCAAAAGCAGGCCAAACTCTCGTGTGCATCTCCGAACTGTGAGGCCCAAAGTTTGCAAGCCCAAGGAGTGCCGGGCAAGGCGCATTACRTACAAGATCCTCAAGGCACGTAAAACACGTAGCACCAAACCAACCTTCTCCAAGTATGTATTACTGCTTGGCCTCTCAACCTCCTCATTTGAGTTGTCATCTGTSAGGATGAGGGAAACATAATAGGGTGAAATAGCCAAGAAGTCAATGATATTTAAGGGCCCTTTGAAGAACTGGCACTTGCTCCTTGCCTGGATAAATCGGAGGCAGAACTCCAGGGAAAACCAAGCCACACAGATGGTCTCTATGACGAAGATGTAATAGCACTTCTGGGAACACTCACCCTGACACAAAACAAAAAGAGAATTAAATAAAAGAACAGTCTGTGAATCAGCATCCAAAAACATTAAGGAAGAAGAAAAACTCATCTACTTGAGTCACCAGAGTCAGAAATAAACAAATTCCAGCTAGCAGGYATGACGAAGTGTCAACCATCTTTCAATAGTCTATAAAAGGTAGTAAGTGCATGAAACATCTGAATGAACTGATATAACTCTTGCTTGTTTTATGTTGCTGCTTCCTGTATAAATGAATGAATTCTCTGTGTAAAGTCTCAATACACAGATCCTAAGTCCCAAATGAGTCCCACTTTCAACTCTCAAGCAGAAATTAATTTAAACGGGAATGATTTGTAAGTCTGCACAAAAATAATTCCGCTTGAAATGACAGACTAATATGTGAATGTCTCTGCCAACTTCTGGTGCTGTTCAATGCATGGTACTTGAACAAATGCTGTGTACTCTGGTGCAATTAAAAGTGGTTCGGAGGTACCTCATTAAGTCATCTGAATCCTTCGCTCAGTTATACCTTATACAAATCATTTCTGCTTCTGTACRTGCAAATATTTTACGATAATTACAGTCTAAAGGAAAATAAATATGCRTCCATCAGGTGAAACTTGCCTTGAAGAATCCTCTCGCAGTACTGAGGCCACATGCTTTCAGCAATACTTTCTGATCTTCATAATCAAAGGAATTGCATTAGTTCAGCTACCTTGGATACCTATTTTTTTTGAGCAGAGCTTAAAAGATGAAACTTCTTTTGGCCTATTCCAGTGAAATAAGGAGGCAAATGTAAATTAGCTCATGATTGTTTGARTTAGCAAAAGAATACATTGAACTTTGTCCTTAAGTGATGAGCAGCATATGGGGAGCYGCTAGGGAACATCCAACCAGAGAGACAACCAACAAGTGGTCGCATCAGGTACAGTGAATCAGGTGTTGTACTGCCTTCTTCATATTCGCAGTGACTGCTTGCTGTATTGCAATTAGTTGGAARTGAACCAGGTACTGCTCGCCATATTTTGCCTTATAGAAGACAAAAAAACCAGCAGTTAAAGCAGTGTGTACGGCTTAGCAGCTGAAAGGCCTCCTCCTGGAAAGCACGTGTTATTTTTTAAAGGCTGGTATCGCTGCTTTCTTACGTACTCTCCCCATYCGATTGATAAATACATTCCTGAACATCTAAGGAGAATCGATATGTTCTTAAGASACCTTCTCTTGTGATTGGACTGGTTTTTTGCCTTTTTTTTTCCCCCCATTTAAGCATTTTGAGTAAGTTTATTGAAGAACACCTAAAAGGTACTTGCATGATATTTTCACAGTGGCAGGCTATTATTGAAATGAAGAACTTGTATTGATGCAAATATTTGGATTACAGGTCTAATTAAAAACAAGTTCAAGTCAGCTGGAGTCTTTCATTGACTTTGGCTGATGCTGAAGCAGCCCTGAGCACAGAATCAAAATGTAGGTATCTGAAGTATACAGGGATTGAATTTTTAGTAAAGATGAGAAATCTCTTCCTGGCCCATAAATCCTGTATACAGCCGTAAAGGGGAACCAGAGAAGTGGATTAATAGATTATTGTCATTATACTTTGAAATTCCAGACTGAAATTGGAGTAGGGGGCATCACTCAGTGTTTCAGAAAACCACAGTTTGAAAGGGAGTAATTTCATTTTATATACTTAAGCTACTTGAAAATTAATGTTTAGCAAATAGCTCTTCCGCACTAGAACTTTGGTACAGAAAGACTTGGGAAGGATAAACCATTCTCTCCTTTCGTGCTTGCTGAACAGGATATGGTGACTTGCATCTGTGAGATGTTCGCAACCACGGAAGATGRGGCAGAATCAGGAAGGGTAAAGCGGGATCCGTGCAGAGACGGAGCCCCCTTTTTGGGATGCTGAGTGGCCATGTGATATTCAGGAATAAAKGCAGGCCCCTGGTTCTTGAAAGAGTTTTTGATAAACTCTGTGCAACAAAATAAAGGCTGCTGTATGCCTTCYCTGGTAGCCTGTCTCTGAAATAAGACTAGGAACAGTTCCTGGTAGAGTATTATCCGTTCTCGGCCAAATTTCACAAGGAGTATTGATTAACTGGAGCAGAGAAAACACATACCTCTACTACTAATTAAACCTGTTACCAGTGTTCGTGATAACCTCTGYGGTGCGGAGGGCAGCTGATGTTGGGTTTTGAGTGTCCCTTGTGACAGTTTCTCATGTTCTCAGGAGGCAGTAAGTCTTTTCAAGCAGTGTTTATAGTGTGTAGCTCTGCAGTTGTCACCTGGTACAGTCATTGGCTATCTGAAACTACCTCCTAAGTGAAAGGGCAGTATGTCCCATACCTGTTCACTTTTTCTGAGATGTAAATTATTTTTACCATGCAGCCTGTACTCTACCTACCTGTAATCGCTCTAGTGATACGTCCCA
Source organism: Rhea americana (assembly GCF_003343005.1). NCBI lineage: Eukaryota > Metazoa > Chordata > Aves > Rheiformes > Rheidae > Rhea > Rhea americana. Next base: position 1,460,112 of record NW_028186357.1, on the reverse strand, counting down.
TGAATTACTCATTATTTCTATGAATTTTTATTTTATTTTTTGTTAACTGGACTGGATTTCCAGTGCATCTGCTACTTTATTTACCTTTACACATTTATGACCAGTTCTACAATAAAAACTTCTACAGGTGACATTGCTCTCAGATCATCTTGTTGCTTTCATAATTCTTCCTTCCTTGGAAAATACAAAAAAAAAGAAATGTTTTTTGTTGGGAATTTTAATCGTTGAGATCTAAGCTATCTTTCTAATCGAATAATAATATCTTTCAATTCAAAATTTTCAGGAATGTTGCTTGTGGGTATAGATGTAAAAGATGGTGAGATCTCTTCTGTTAGTGCACTTTCGTTCCCATGTACTTGCAAAAGACATTGTAGAAACTGGCAGATTCAAACCACAGTTCGTTTTTTTTCTGTCTTTTTATTTATTTTTTATTTATTTTTTTTTTGCTGCAGCAAATAAGAGTGCGAATACTATGATTTCTGACTCACGCAATGCGATTCTGTGCTTTATTTTTTTTCTGATGAGGGAGAGAGAAAGAAGGATGTGTTGGCTTCAGGCACGCCTGCGCTGCAAGAAGGCATGCAGCAAGAGCAGCCCTGTTTGCCTCGGACGTAACAGCTATACACGCAGAGCCCGGTGCAGTTCTGTGTGAGCAGACGGCTCACCTGAGCCCTAGAAACAGTGTAGCCAGGCTGTCAACTCAGAGCAGGGCTGTTTCACTCCACTGCCTGGTGTGGATGCACCCCTATTTAATCAGTCCGTGTACGAYGTCTGTTAGAAACTTCCAAGCTTCTCTATCTGCTTATTTCCCTGTCGTGAATGTCTGGAAATCAAGTGTAAAAGCCTAGCTCTATAGGGTTTAATGAGGACATACACATTAATTTCACACTAAGTTTCATCCAGTGGGTTTATATGAGAATGTTTTATCTATTAGGAATGCTCCTGTATAGTGCATAATATGTGACATGGTTTGTGTGTGATATCCCTCTCTAACATCAGTCTTATTTAGGATAGTAGATCCTTCTGAACATCCTACTCCTAAGTAGCAAATATTGGAATGGTAAGAGGGTAAAAGAGGAAATACTAAATACCAAAGCCTGTATTTAAGGAAAGGAGATAGAAAAAGGAAAATATTTAAGAAAAGTAAAAATAAAATACCGTACCTCTCCCAGTATTTCTGAGATTTCAGATTTTTGAGTGTTTCCTATTCTATATATAACCTATTTCCAAAGAACAGGCAGAGTAACAAAATGACTCTAAGTGTTAAATATTTACCAAAATAYGGACACCTTTATGTCAGTGGTAAATTTCAAATTTACTGTTGTCAYCAACTTGTCATCAGATGCTGTTTGCTTTCAGCAAAATGAAGGATGGCTAGCAATGATCTAGAGGTGGGAACCTAACAGCCTGCCTTGGGTGTCCTAAGTATCAAGTGCTGACAGTGCAATTGTAGGCCAAATACTCTGATCCATGGAAGGTGTTTTGCATAAATGTTCAATAAAGCAGTTTTTGTGCCACGGGAGCTTATATATCTTTCCCCTTACTGATCAAAGCAAACACTTTGGGGAAATTCCAGCAATCGGTAACTGCCAAAACAAAACCGAATAAAAAAAAAAAAAAAAAAAAAATCCCTGTCTTGACCTTACCAGTAACTAGAGCAGAACTCTGAGCTTTTATTTTCACGTCTTTGGGTACAGTTTGTCCCTGAATTCCTTCACATACTGTCTGTGTTTTTGTACCCAGAGTATCGTGGTGTAGCTCTAAGCAAGTATGGTGTTGGCTGTGAATATGAGGGAATGATCAGGTCTTACATAAAACCGACCGCAAAATATTTTGGGTGGGATTTTCAGCAAAGCCCTCTAAGATGTTTTGTATCTATTGTATTAGTAATCAGTACTCAAACTGTCATCAGCTCTGATGGGAGAGCAGTTAGAACAGAGCTGAGCTCATGTGAGTAGCTAATTCTTTATACATTGTTTTTTATACCTGCAGATTTTCTTTTCAACAATGCCAGAATTTATCAGAATTTATGGAACTATATCTAGCTGAAATTCTATGAAGTATGCTATAAATATAATAAAACAATTGCCTGGTATTGATGTTACCTTTGGAAAAAAACATTTGGCTCAGCAGTGAAGGAAACACTGATTTGTATGTAAAAAGATACATACTGAGCCTGATGACTGAAATATTAAGTGATTTCCTAAATTCATAAACCACCTCTAAGCAGTGAAGTGGCTGTTCCAAAAGTCTGTACCACCAGAGATAATAAGCAATTCCTGCTTCCTTTTCATTACTTCCTTCCGGTGTATAAGGCATTAGTTCATTTTATGGGTTCCCATACACGTTGAAATGTTTATATTGATACTGTGAAGTTGCTCATTTTAAGATGCTTTCATTAACTTTCCTTTGGATATCAAAAAAATAGGTTCACAATGAAATGTAGGAATAGCTCTACTGAGTTCAGTTAGCCCTGTGTCCTATTCCAACAGCCTAAGGAAGCACAAATGCTSAAGGAAGAGTGATAACAGGCACATCACCATCTCCTAGCCTCTGTTTTCAGTTCAAGAATTTCCTGAGCCAAAGGTGGTGTTTGTGTAAGCCTGAGCCAAGCCTGTAACTGAATTTCTCTTCCATAAGGTTGGCTGTTCTTTTGTTTACAGCTTATTGCATGAAAACTCACCTCTTTTTGTTTGTTTTGAGCTACGTTCCTGCTAGTTTCRTTTGATGCCCCTTAGCTGTGGTACTGGAAAGTACATTGGTTAGTTGATCCTCTCAGTTCCTGCTATTTGCAGTTTTGCAGAGCTCTATCATAGTCCCCTGCAGTCAGTTTGTTCATACTCTGAAGAGCTCTGCCTGCCGTGGTCGTTGCTTGTACAAAGCAATTCCACCCTCTTTGCCTGTCTCTGGACCTTTTCCTTTCTGAGACAGAAAGGATTGGGAGTGTAATTTYAAAGTGGGTGAACTATAGGTTCATGCAGTCAGATGTATAGCCAGTTTATAATCAACAATTCAATATGTTTTGCCTTTTTAGTGTATACTTCTCATAAATGTTTAAGCAGATGGGATCGATGTAGGGCCAATAATTAGAATGTAATATTTCTAGTTAAAATGAAACTTTTTGACACTGGTAAGTTTTACTSTAGCTGTCATTTAGGACCTTTTTTCAAAAGGATCTTCCCCCTTCCCCCTTCAATGCCTTTTCCAAAAGGATACCCAGTCCTGGTGAGGCCACATCTGGAGTGCTGTATCCAGTTCTGGGCTCCCCAGTACAGGAGAGACATGGAGCTACTGGAGCGAGTCCAGCAAAGAGCTACTAAGGTGATTTAGGGGACTGGACTATCTCTCATATGAGGAAAGGCTGAGCAAGCTGGGCCTGTTCAGCCTGGAGAAGACTAAGGGGATCTTATCAATGTGTTTAAGTATCTAAAGAGAGTATGTAAAGAGGATGGGACCAGATGCTTCTCAGTGGTGCCCAGCAATAGGATGAGAGGCAATGGGCACAAACTGAAACACKTGAAGCTCTGAACATGAGGAAAAACTTCTTCACTGGGAGAATGACAGAGCACTGGAGCAGGTTGCCCAGAGGTGGTGTGGACTCTCCATCCTTGGAGATATGCAAAAGCCATCTGGACACAATCCTAGGCAACATGCTCTAGGTGACCCTGCTTGAGCRGGGAGGTTGGACTAGATGATCTCCAGTGGTCCCTGCSAACCTCAACCATTCTGTTATTGTGTGATTCTGTTCATGATTTCAGTACCTCTGAGACTATAACTAACCTAGGTAAAGTGTGTCAGCTGAATCTGAGACCTCCAATGTATGTGTGAGTTTACAGAACTTGCTAACTGTGAACTCGAGCTAAATAAACTAAGGAGATGTGTGATTTGCAAGTTAAATAAGGTACATTTCCTGGCCCGGTGCGCTCTTGGCTTACCATGAAACATTACTAAAGACRTAATGACATCTAGGGTAACAAGCAAAACCAGATCTTGAAATTATGCTGCACTATCCCATTTACAAGGAACATAAATCTGATCCACTGGRAATAATATTTTTGTATGCATCAATAATTGTAGCAATGCCCAGGAAGACTGAATCAGTTTTTCCCTTGGGGGATATATCTTATCCAGCCACCTCTGTTTTCAGATGCARCATAGTTTGTTACGTATTCATAATAACAAATTTTCTCCTTATCTAGAACTTATTTATGCATAACTGGAAGGGAACAGCAAGGAGCAGTCCTCATAGCTTCAGAATCTGTTTCTCAGCTGACCATTTGTGGCCCACTTGGTTGCACTCTGAGATGCTTGTAATTGAAATATGCTATGAAAAACGTGTTCTGAATCGTTACCTTATCTGCCAGTTAACTTCCTACTGCTGAGGACTTTACCCAGTACCTTTAGAACTGGATGTTTACCCCTTCGCCCATTGTAAGGTGTTTTTTAATAAATGCTGAAGCAAACACAAAGTAAGAATTTATATTTTGCACATAGCACACTCAAGTAAGATCATCTTATAATTTGGGGATTCTGAATATTTGAACTTGAGTCCATCTGGATTGTTAGCAGTTGAAGGTTATGTTGGACATTGATACAAAGGACATTTTTCCTGAATTTGAAACAGGATCTCTGGCTGCCTTACCAGTATCAACTGGAACAGATCTGYTCTTTGTAATCCTTTGTAGAGCACTGTGGCACAATTTTGGTGGTTAACTAATAGCTGGCTGCTTGCCAGCATGCTAGCGGTGTTTGGCACTTTTCTGAAGAAGGCTGTTATATCCTCACCTGCTCTACGTTGTGGGCATGGATACTTCATGTTGTATTACTGATTCTTTAAAAAAAACCCTAACTAAACAAATAAATCCTTTCTGAGTGTTTTTTGGAGGGGTAAAAAAGGGAATTTAAACTATCTGAAAACATCAAAGGCATGCAAACTTGTTTTTAATTTGAGAAAAAAATGGGGAAATGTCCCATTATTCCCATTATATTAGAAGTGCTGTGCTGCAGTTCTACTGCAGCGACTGTGGTACCAGTCTTCTGCCCTTGGTATTACTGAGTCTCCTTGGAAGTTCACTGGCAGCAATCTGAGCCTGTTTTCTGTAGTATGTAAATTGGGATTTCACACAGGTATATAAATAGGGTGGAGTCTGAAGTGTAGGAAGGGTGAATCTCTAGCATTCTTCATGATCTCCTTTTTATCCTTGCCACTGAACACTGTTCGTGGTAATGTTAGCAGATTTTAAGTTATTTCTTGTGTAAGATTCTCTATTTCCTAGTTAAATGGGCAGGGTTGCATCAGTGGTTATATAATGCTTTGCTAATATCTACTGCTAGATCAATACATGATTTATTATGGAATCACACCCATTCCTACAAAGAGCAATGTTTTCTAAATGTTTATAGTGGAAATGAATTTATACATTAGCATATATTGCATATGTTGCTTTATCAGGATTAAGCCTTAATTTATTTATACAGTATACTTGTGAGAAAGGCAAGTAGTAGTGTACGTGAAGCAATGTTGATAAAGTCCTTGAACTCAGCTAGAACTTGTGATGGAATCACTGCATGCAAATGCTGTTATTCCCAGAGGCATATTTAGGGAAAACAGTTGGCTCATCATCTTAAAACAAGTGAGTGTCAGACAGCAAGAGCCTGAAAGYTCTTCCCAGCTAGATCCACCCTGGGTGCAGAAGTGATTGCTTCTGAGTAAAGCCTGTTCTGGTGGTTAGACACCCAGTTTCAGCAGCTCTCCGGAAAGATTCTGAACGGAGGCACTCAGAAGAAAACTGGGAGGAAGCTCAAGCAATATGCTTGACTCTCCTTGATTCAGACTGCTGCTGGAGTCCTACAGGAGAGTCTCTCTAAACACTGAAAGGCAGGGTCTGGACCTGCCTTGCACCCTGCAAATGAAGTGTAGGTTGCTAGAATATCATTTTTCCAACCAGAACCCCTGGGCCTGGCAGCAAGGGTGATGCAAGGTCACAACTGACATCTGCTAAACTTTCCCTGGCATATCTGTATTTTATTTGTTATATTCAAATACTCTCTGTTAGTGCTCAGATCCTTTTTTCACATCCACACAGTTTGGTGGACTGAGGCCAATGTCCACAGAAACGCCAGCAGATGGGATCATTCTATTTTGTGGCTATTGGCTGTTTTAAAAGAAGAAAATGTAGAACCTGCCTGCTTGTGCAGATTGCCTGCTGCCCAACACATAGTGGGGAGGCTTATCTCAGCAAGGTTGGTCATCTTGGTATCTGGCCTTTTGATCCACTCGGATAAAAAACATTGAACCTGGTACCTGGAGGATTTAGAAGTAAAACTCTCACAGAAAGTTTCCTCTCCAAGCCCCAGGCTGGCTGACTTCTTGGGCAGGGTGTTGTTTTCTGGTCTTGTGCACTTCTGAAGCCTATACCTGGGGACTGCATCCTAGCCTGTAGCTTCTCCCCAGAGAATTCCCTCTGTGGATAAAATGCAAGCTAACAGTGGAAAAAAAAAATCAGCTTCGGTTCTTGCTTCAGCCTCCCCACAAGTCCAAGATAAGGGGTCTACAGAGCAAGTCAAAAAATCAGGAAAGCAGTTAGGATGGGGAAGAGGCAGACCAAGACCTTTGCATAGGGAATCCAGGTACCTAACTTGCTCTCAGATCTCCTCCTCCCAGTCTGTGGCAGTAAATAAAGAGATGCAGGGGAGACATCCCTTTTGGCTGTAAAGCGGCAATTTGGTTAGTCAGCGTTAGGAAGTGTTCCCTCCGTACCTGGAGCCGTGAGGATCCAGCTGCAGTGCTGAAGGCGCTGCTGAATCATCCTAACTGCATTGCTGCTATTATCTGAATAATTAAACCATGCTCTGTTGAATCAAATGATGGTCAGGGAGAACTCGAAAACTTCATGTTATGGATCACTCCATTATTGGATTTATGGTTACAATCCCAATGCAATAAAATGGAAAAGGTTTACTGCCTGCCGAGAGGGAGACAGTAACCTGATTTACAGAGTGATGAGCTTGTTAAAGGAGTGCTGTGTATTCTGATCACACCACCCTTTCCTACTCACTTTGCTTTAGGGGAAAGAAACCTGGACTGTGAAAACAATTGCTACAACTAGTACATTCGAGGAAACTGAGCTAATATTGGGTTTATATTAATGTGGACTTTAGAAGGAACATAGAGAAAGGCAAATGATTATCTCTGTATCCAACACATTATCTCCTCTGGGGAAGAAATGTAACTAAAATTTCAATTAGGTTTTAAGTGTGGGTACTTATTCTGCAACCTCTGTGAGAATCAATCTGATGAAACTGAGGAAGTGATACTGATGTAAACCAACTGGAAGGATAACCCTCAAATGTTCAGGTTGGGAGAAAGAGGTGATTGTCTTTGGTTTTCTAGTAAGATATTTGTTAGACTTCAATTTGTAACTGTGAGGAACAGCACAGTTAAACAAACAAGATATTTGTCTGGGACTCTGGAGAAAGATCTTCAGTTTCCAGTTTTGCTGCTGGTAAGTCATTTGCCCTGTTCTTGTTTCTTTTCTGCTTCTTTTGTGGTTGCACTGTAAGTCCCTTGGACTCCCTGTTACTATACTGTGTAGTGCAGAGTGTGCCTGGACGATGAGGTCCCAAATGTGGTTGAGAAGCAGACGCTGCAGCACTAAACACAACATACACACTTCAGAGCCCTGATGCTGCAAGGAAATTAGCAGTGAAATCTGCTCAGACCTCTTCAGAGTTAAAATACCAGATTCTGGATTTACCTGTAGTAATAGACTGAAGAGTCTCCAAAGATTTCTTTCATATTTGATGATGAACTATGAAGCACATGCAAATTTGGATGGTGGTTTGTTTTCAATACTTAATGCATTATTGCTATGAACTCMAAGGGAGCACTGACTCCACGTGGCATTTGCCAAAGGCAGAGTGCCACCGAAAAAACAACCATCTTCTCAAAGGAGGTTTTTATTAAGTAACTGTCCCTGCTCATCCCCCTGAGATAACTCAAGTAGAGAAAGCGAACAGAATTTTTTTTCCCATTGTAGATATTACAAACTTGAAAGCAGCAAAGAGGGAAAAGAAAGCATGATTGCCAGAAAAGGGCACGTTTGCTAGCATGCAGAATTGCAATTGATTGACTGCCCCTTGCGGAGCCGTCACAACAGCTGGGTGTCCCCTCGGGGTAGCGTGCAAAGCCAGGGGACTTAGTGCTCCTGCGATGCTGCCAAAGCTGGATGAACATAAGGCAAACTAATAATGTGTAATGTTGTGCTTTCTGAATGCTGGGCTTTGCGCTAGCAGGGCCAACTATTTGAAAACCATGCAGAATCCGTTTACTCACTGAAAAAGAGTGTCTAGACTTTTGAAAGAAAGTTGTTCTCTGTGGCAGCAGGAATAAGCTGAGACACAGATGTTCAGCAGCACCTACCTCCCACTGATCCCCCCCCTTTGGTTATGTAGAACAGGGTTTAAGTACTGTAAAGTCCACCAATGTTGTACAAATTAGATTGAGTGYTGAAATACGCACTTGTGTTTGTGCATGCTTGGATTAGTTCTCCCTGCAAAACAGTTGCTAGCAATTTGCAACTATTTAATGAGTCTTAAAGTTATAGTCTGGTTTCAAGGTCAGAGCACTGGACGTTATTATATGTATATACAAACCTCAAAAAAGGCATATCCCTTAAAGCAATAACCTGTATATAAAAGTCCCAGTGTGCTGAGTGTTTTGATTTYGGCTTTTTCACAGTCATAGTTTTTCTTAAACTATACTTCTTATTTCTCCATCTTTCTCCAGATTATATTAATTCGATTAATTCAATCCACAATGCAGATAAGGTAGCTGGATTCTACAGTGCTGTGTGCACCTAGTAGAGTGGAGGTTTTTTGGTGCTTCAGTGAAAAACTGTTTCATACTTTAAAATGCTGCAGTATTTTAAATTCTGAACAAAATGTTTAGAAGAAGTCAGAATTGTTCTAGCAGACTTAGGGAAGTGAGTGTCCACRGTAATGGTTCAGATGAGAGCCCAGAAAAATGTACTGAGCAGATGCAATAAAATCAAAGTACATCCAGCTTTATTTTCTTTCAAGTAATTTCAAGGTTTTTTATATATATATGTATATATGTGTATATATATACACACACACACATATACGTATACATATACATATATATATATATATATAAAACACACCAGTGTATTTAAGGACAGGCATATACGTATATGCCTTTATTGTCTTATCACTTTTAAATGAGAGTTAGAAGTGTTGCTGAAAGTCAGAACTTCATTAATCTCTTGGTGATTGAACATGTCATTCTGTGTCATGCTCTGTGTGATGTATGCCTTACATTAGAAGATAAGTCTGAACATACAGTTAATGTCAAATACCCCTGCTTTTCAGATACATTCTGAACAGTGCCCTGCTTCGTTAGTGCTACTCTGAACTACTCATTAAAAAATACATTATTCAGCAGGAATCATTTTGCCCTGGCTAACCAGCTAGAAAATTTTTTTTGGATCAATGTTTCRACCCTGTTATTTAAAAGCTATAAAAAAGGTAGCCAGCAGCGTTTGTCAAAACCTGGCTGTCATTACAATTTAGCAAAGGTGATTTCTTCTACTAGTTGGCCGAATTAGACTTTGATGAAGCGTCTTGTCTTTGCAGAATATGTGAGCTGTAAGACTGGGTTTACACACCTCTCAGGGATATTTTTATATGGATTATTATYTCCTCCAGATACTCCAAGTTCTCCAGATTTTCCCTTAGTAAATGCAGTAGAGGTATTTAACGTTATCTGTGGGTTATGGGCAGAGTTGGAGCATTATGCTATAATGTCTTTTGGAATTGATTTAATAGGTTGAATACTAAGGATATATCTCCTGCAAACATACCTCAACACACTAAATTAGTTAGAGAAGTCAATGTGAACTTTTATAATTATTATATTTAGCTGTGGAGATAGTAATCCTGATGAAACAAATATCTTATTTGATTTTCTTTCTTTTCATAGTAAGACCGATAAATTGTCTTTTCCTCTATAAAGTATGATAACTCCTCTTAAAAAAAAAAAAAAAAATTTTCTCTGCAGCTTCTTCTAGTGAACAGGTCAAATAGACTGTTTTCAGTATGATACAGACAGCATAAGCAACATTAAACACTGAAAAAGCCTAAGTCAGGGCCCCCAAAATTATGATGCTGAACAAAAAATCTTTTAAAACATGATTCTGCTTATTATGTATCTACTGGGTGTTTATCCTTTGTGCATGTTTTCTGGGTTCTCTGTGAGGCTAAAAAGAGGCTAAAAACTTTTTTTTTTTTTAAACAATTTAATTTGCTGTTAATTAAATGACCCTAGGAACTAGAGCTCTAAAAAACTGATTTTTTCAGTTTCAAGGTAAGATCATTAGGCCTGACAATTCTGATTGCAACATATGTTGGTTATAGTTCATTAGATTATATACAATACGTAAAGCAATTACAAGCTTCTTGAGGTCAATTAAAGAGCAAATGCAAAAATTACTCATAACTGGGTCTGACCACTCACTGGTTGCTGGATAGTAGAGGGAGAACTGAGGGGAGAGACTTCCTTCTCTCTTGCGCGATTTCGCATGGCCCCGGTTAAGTGTGGTTTGCTGGGAGCTCAGTTTGCTTGCCTTCCATACTAGGAGAAAGAGATTCRGTTTTTGCCAGTGCTGAGGGACAGGGAATGGAAATGTCTGGGTTTACTTGTTTTCTTTTTTTTCCCCTAATCTTAATTTACTTGACTTTCTTGAAGAAAAGACCTTATGTCCTTTCTACCGAATCATTGCTCAAGGGGATGCCAGTCTTAAGGATTCATTAAAAGAAGTATCTCTTCCAGAAGAAAATCCCAAGGGCGCTTCAAAGCGGAGAGTCGCCCTGCCCAGGCCCATCTGCGGTGGTTTTATTCCAGCTTTCCGYGGTGTCATCATCTTTTTCCTCTGGACTGCATGTGCTGAGCAGTGACTGTTTCAGTTACACCTCTGCTCCTCCAAGTTTGGACCCTGCTTGTCACCCTGAGATGGGACTTGTGCCTTGTYTCTAATGGGCAGTTCCTTCATTGGAGGGAAATGTTTGTGGATTTGGTCATTYGGGCTTCCTTTTTCTACCCATGTGTTCCTGGGTTCGGACTTGCCATGCTTCCAGCTGCTCTCTGTTCAGATGAGAACGACCGGCGGAGCCCTTCGGCGGCTTCTTCTCTGCCTCCACCACCGCGTGCCTCCACTGCTGCCTTTCGGTCATACTCTTCTATCTGCTTCCTCACTGATGGCAGTTTGCACTGCATAAAGAACGGACACGAATATCCTAGGGAAGGTTGCATCGCCCCTGGAGGATGTGAAATTTCGGTTGTTTTATCCCCAAATGACCTCATTTATTATTGAGGAGTCCTGTTGGTGCTGCACACGGTAAGTCCGTCGGTACATCCATCCTGCGGGCAGGCCCCCAGGGATTGACCTGGAGCTCACTAGCACGAGATAGGAATTTCTGGGCTGTTTTTTGGGCAGTTCCTCAGCCTGGAGCCGATCCCTGGGGATTGGGTTGCATTAGGTGCAGGTGCATGTGGGTGCAGAACCGCTTGCCCATCTGGCTGTGTTTTCCTTTCCGATCTCTAACGGTGAGGTTTCCAGCACTGTTTGAAGTATTCTAGGGGACGTACCCGCTATTATTTGTTGTTGCTTGTTCATTCTTTTACTCCTCGGCTGGGTTCCCACCCTGGCGCTACCCCCCCCCCCCGCCTGCCGCCGCGCTCCTGGAGATGGCTCCTTGGAGATGGCTCTTTCCGGCCCTCGTGTTGCCAGGGCAACTGGGCTTCCCTGATGCTGCTGCTCTGTCCTCGGCTGCATCGCGTCCCTTCCCCGGCGGCGGCGGTGAGGGCTCCGCTTTGCTCCTCGCCCGGGCTTGCCGGCAGCTGAGTGCACAAGCGGTCTCGTGCCTGCTGGTGGGAACAGCCAAGCCTCCTGGGTGGAGCAGAAGGGACCATGTAGTATTTTTCCCTACTTTTTTTCGTCTCCCGGAGCTGAAGTCCAGCCAGTTCTTGCTCTTATAATGTGGCTGTGATGGGGAAAAAGAAGCCTAGAGCGGTGCATATGCAGCAGAGGTAAAGCCGTTTTTATTCGTGCTTCGGGATGGATACGTTCTGTTTCCGGTGGCAGTGACGTTGGAAGATGGATCCTTGCAGGACCTGTTTGCGTTTTTCTGCGTGGAGGTGTAGCCAGCCGTAACTCCAGTAATGAATAAACCTCGAGTTGGGGCATCTTCAAACACAAGTGTGGAGTTACAGGTTGTTGCTGGCTAGCGCCAGAAACCTGACTGAAGAAGTTTCCCTGTTCTTACTCACTGGGCAGAAGGCTATCGTGTGCTCTTCGTGTTCAACCCCAAGAGCCAGCGTTGTGCGTTTGGATGCCTGCCCCAGGCTGCTGGTAAATGTGGCCCTGTCCTGGGCTCATTGGCAGAGGTCAAGCAGTGAGCAATTCTGAGTTACAAATCAGTTCAGGAGAAGTGCAGTTTGCGTGGGTATGATTCAGCCACAATCAAGAAACAGGATTTTTAGTCAATTTAGTTTACGTGAGTTCTTTGGCCAGTTCTAGCTCAAATACTCTTTTGAGCTCCCAGTGAGGAGATCTTAGGTGATGCAGCCCTAAGAGTTTAGGAATGGAAAATATTTCACAGTTCACATTCTCTGCTTCTCTGCAGCAAAAATTCTTGCTTTTGAGCTTGTTTAAATCCAGTTTGCTTGTTTTTAAAGTAGCAAAATTTATGCAGATCTCTAAGAGGTAATGTCAGCTGTGTTTTATAGAAAATCCAGGGGCTGTGGAGCAGCTGCATTTCAGGTACCAGATAATGTTTTTAACGCTGAAGATTCTTCCCTTTCTAAACTATGGTTAATTATTTTTAAAACACACAACATATTATGTTAAGCTGAGACCATTATATGATTCTCCTTTTTCATGAAAAAATACTGATAAAAGCTTTTCCTGCAGTGGGCTGCAAATTAAGATAAAATACATGGGGTTACTTCCATAAACAAAGTTAGTAGGAAGCACTTCCTAGAGGAGAGTTTGTGCTGTTGTCACATCTAACTGTAAGAGGGATGCTCTGTATTTAAAATGCTTCCTTGGAAGCMGCATTCAAGTATTGTAAGAGTTTTTCCTTCCTATAGTAATATCTACAGAAGTTTTTTAAGTCCCGAACTTATCACTGAAATGTAATAGTYCTCCTTTGGAAATGTAGGTTAATATTCAAGGAATTAAATGGAACAGGGAATGATCTTAAATTTCAGCCTTCTGTGCAATCATTAGTTTTATTGAAAGACATCAAATATCATGACATATCTTCACCGTGACTGCATTCTGTGCTGCTTTGAATTACTGCTTGAGCAATAAAATGTACACAGATTTTTGTGTTTTGCACATCATGCTRTGCTGTAAATGTAAAAACAGTTTTATTCATCAATATACAAGACTCTGAGGACTATCGTGTCTTAGAGCAGGGACTGGGGCAGGGAATTTATTTAGCCAGAGCTTCTTCCAGGCTTTTGGAAGGGCAGTTTACAAGTGAGCTGAAGTTATTTAGGAGATCAGTGTTGTTTGATTAATTTGGACCTTATTACATCTGAAAGAACTTTGAATTGTTACTTTCCTCCATTGTCTCGTTGGAATGACAAATCTTTAAAACACTGAAATACTCACARTAATATTATAGAAAGGATCCTTCATGTATGAGACAAGCCTGACTTATTTGTCCTGAATTAGTGCAAATGATTTCCTTGAAGAGCATTTATATGCAGTTAGTAGTTTGTTTTCAGCTAGTATTTGGCATTAGTCCAAAAATACATATATGTGCAAGTACAGAATTTGGTAGACTTAAAGTAATGTTTTTGGAGGCCCAGCTTTGAATATCCGTTTCTATCTGAATAGTTCATCTCTCTCTCTCTCATCCTTTAATCTTTAGGCAACTATTTAACTGTAACATTATTCAAGGAAAATATTTAGTGAATATTTCATCCTCCAAAAACCATTATCACACCTTATCACAAAGAAAGACCTCCAGCTATTTTAAAAAAATAAAGATTTCAGGGGAAAATGGTGCTTTAGCTGACATGTCTGAACAAGAGATTGCTGATAACTGGAGGGTAAAGCATGCTGAAGAGAAAACTCCACAGTGCGAGTCTGACAGTTTCAGAGCTAACAAGTTAATTTAATAACTTTCAGTAGCAAATGCTGCTGCTTAAAAAGGAAAAACAATGCTGTATTATAGAGCTGCAATATCTATTCTGTCCAGAAGGTCTTTCCTGTATTTTGGCTGACAATTAATAGAATACTTAATTAGCATTATTTTAATCGAATATCACTTTGAACTGAAGTAGTTTAAGCCATTATTGCTCCTTTTTTTTTTTTTTTTTTTTTTTTTTTTTTTTATGATGTATACGTAACAAGGCAGACACATTTCTTGTAATTCTGTAGTAGATTTAAAGAGGGTTGTAAGACTAGTTAAAAAGGGACTTACTTACCCTGTCTTCTTCGGCTCTTAAATCTGGCATTGTGCTAACACAAAGGCTTATAGCTGTGGTGGCCACAAAGAGAATGGAGAGACAAGCAAAGACTTTGCCTGGAAGTCCTGACTGGGGATTTTCTACCATATCTCTGAGTCTGTTCATAAACTGTCCAAATTTGGTTTTCTCATCCAAAACACACGCAGCTTCTTTGCTCTTCCGGAGCTCCTCCTCTTTGCGTATCTCGGCCAACTCCTGCAGTTTTTGAAATAGTTTTCGAAAGCAGCAGTTCTCCAGGTTGGTTTCCTCAATCCCCCAGTATCTCAGCTCCTCCTGAAAAGACAAGGCACACATGTCCCTTAAGAGCATCAGCTTCCCTGCTGCTAGAAAGCTGACGATCATCCCAAAAGCACTGGGGTTCCTGTCAAAGAAGAACTCGTGGGTGTCTTCGTCGTAATCGTCACACAGCTGTATAATTTCTTCATAGGTGCTGCAAAACTTTAGTTTGCTCAGTCTGGTCAGGGGAAATTCATCTAAAGTGCTCCAAGGTAGCAGATAYTTGATTCCTCCAACATTTATCATAATCTCTGTCTTTAGATCGACTGCAGAGACTTGATCAGGACGGTAAATCCTCCTGGCTCTTTGGTAATGGACCCCTTTGACAGAAGGGGTTTCAACGGAGACAGGAAAGAAATGGCTCAAAGAATTACAAGAGGTGTAGCTAATGTTACTATAGTCTTGGTCGCTGCCTCCTGAGAGAATAGGCATCGCTAAGAGTTCTCACTGGGACATCCGAAATGGCATCAGACCAGGGTTATCTGTCAGGCAGAAGACACGGGAAGGAGGAGAAAACATAGCAGAGGTTATTGCAAGAGAAAAGGTGTTTCTGGCTACTTTCCTAAATGACAAAATTACTGAGTGCCTCTTTGTAAGTAAAAGTCACCTCTAGGCTCCTTCCTGAGATCTGCAGGCTGCGAATGCAATTTGCTTTGCAGTGCAATTGGTTGTCTGGCAACACACAGACACAGGGAAAAGCTAAAGCCTCTTTCCGAATTATTGCAAAGTGTCGGATGCCTGCGAATCGAAATGTGAACAGATCGGCCTCTCCGGAGACTAAGCACCTCTTGATCGCTGGTACATCTCTGCGTTTTCCCGTGTTGTTTGTTGCTTGGCTCTCTTATTTCTATAAGCCCTTAAACACACTAACTCAACCAAGCTGCTTAATAGTTATTAGAGTTACAGTGATCTGCCATCAGCTGGATGTGAGGGTCTTAATTGCTTTAACTCGACTGCTCACAGACTGGAATTTCTCTTCCTTTCACTACGTGACTGACTGGCCTGCCTCTCCGCGGCGTTTTGCAAGGATTAACTAGTTGATGTTTGTAAAATGCTTTGAAGACATAAATTGCTGTATAAATGATGACTATTTTTATGCACCCAGTCTCATGTTATTGCAAATTATTGAGAAATAGAGTGAACATTTGCCCACCCAGGAGAAAACTATGTTACATGAAGAGAAAGCAAAGTATTCTATCAGTTCAGGAGGAGAGAAGCAACGGAAAGCCCCCCCCCCCCTTCCTCCTTTCAAAAGCCTTTTTTTCTTCATAATCTCTAAAGATTCACAGGCATTTATTCCCTCAAGTCAATGAACTGCAAAAATCCCAAAGAAACTTCCCCGAAGTTACTTACCACCCTGCCGCGGGCTGCTGCCCGGTGCCTGGCGTCCCCGCAGGTGAGCTGTACATGCCGCAAACTGATCAGCTGTCCTCTGAGTTACAATCCAGCAGAAAGACCTGGGGATATTTYACAGTATTGATTACATGAGAAAAATCTGAATAGCGCTCTGGAGATCGCGGTCTCTTTTCTCTTTCTCTCCTTCTTCTGTGGAAGGGGAAAATACTCATATGTGTTCATATGATATATGTTGTGCTAATATATCCTTTGCAGGGGAGGCAGGGTCTTAAGTGGCAGCTCCTCTTCTGAACTCCTGGGGCTTCGTGGTGAAATACGCTGAGCGAGAGGTGGATCCTGCCCTCTCCCTGTCTCTCTTCTCTTTCCCATGGGACTGTCAATGTGGTCCTGGAAGAGGAGGGGAGAGGGAAGGGGGAAGGGCTTAGAAATAATCTCTCCAGCATCCCTCCGTCTATTCAGCAGGCAGCAGGCAGCAACTGAGTGAGAACATGGAGTACAAGGACAGTCTCCTACTAATCAGGTTTAGTACTAAGTAAATCGTGGTGAAACTAGTTAATTGAATAATTCCAATCCCCATTAACTCCTGCCTTTGTTATAGTCATCCCATAATTGCTTGCTCTGGAGACACCAGTTACATTCTTCAGGAGCAGTTTCCATGTCCTGCCTCYGTATCGAAATAGGGATTTGATGTTAAATATTCCTCGATGGAGAGGGAAGTTTTTTGGTTCGGGGGATGCTGGGCCTCAGCATTTCTTTGGCCAATAGGAAAGTGCTTTCCTCCCATAAAAAAGGGTGTCTGKCTTGCAAAGAGTGGATGCTGAGCACTCGCTTTCCCAGATAAATAATAGTTTTCCAGCAATTAGGAACTTCTTCTCATCTCCTTTTCACATGATGGGAGATCAAACGTAATCCTTTTCTCCCTTTTCTCACCTACATCTGCAAGGSGCTGAGCAGGCTGTAATGGTTTGGGGTCCTGTACTGCCAGGAGGTTTTGGGCTGCCTCAATCAAAGATTGAGATAACATAGACTTGATCCATTTTTTATTTATTTGTCCTTAGTTAGAGGGTTCAGCAAGCTTATTGTCAGATCCCAGTGACAAGTGCCCTCTGTGGTACTCCCAAATTCACTAAGAAAAACCTTAGCTTTTGTTTATATCCAGCTTGGCTGAAACCACTGGACCTGAGTCCTATTAGCACTGAGGTGTGAGAATCCACAGGATTTACTTATCTCTTTGCAGGAGCTTCTCTCATTTGCACAGCAAGTACAAGGTGCACGTGGTGTCCTTTGCTTACCCTGTGCTATTTACCCTCGTAACATCTGCAGACGCGTGTGCTGCTGAGCTGAGGCACCTYGGAAGCAGGTGCTGCAGCTGTTTATCAGGGCTGAGCAGCACATTCCYAGGCACAGCCTAAGATGGGAGTCTTTGCTAATTAGACCTTCTGGCATATCTCTCCTGGCCCTCATGGTGCCCAGAAGATTAACTTCTTATCAAGCTTCACCACTGGGGTTTGCACTCAGGTGCTACTTATGCCATCCACTGAGAAAGACCAAATAGATGCCTGTAGGCAACTGAGTTCTGGGAGCACAGCTCAAAATCACTTAAATCCTACCACCTTTGTGCAAGATGTGGTTTTCTCTGCCTATCAGTCTTTCTTTCGGATTATTTTTTGCAAAGAAAAGGCAAACCTCTTCTAATTAACTTTGGATGGATTGTTTCACAGAAGGATAAAAACAATCAGCATTTCCTTCTTACGTTGTGAAGCCTTTGTGTGGTGTTGTTAAGGGTAATGTTTCTTAGACCAGCTGACATGACTAAATCCAAAACAATGAGTAAATATTGCAAAGCATAGGATAATTTAAGTGTTATATGTATCTGTCAAGAAATGCACTTTTTTAGAGTTTAAGTCTTCACTTCTAGTATTAGTCATTATTTTATTGGGATCTGCAGCTGTATCTGTGGCTAGATCAGGATCTCATTGCCAGCTAGAGCCATGCGAGTATCTGTCAGTCAGTCCTTGAGCTGTTTGTCTTCAGAAATGAGACAGAGAAAGGATAGAAATATTTTTATCTTGATTTTATAAGTTGAAAGTGGAGGCACAGAAATGATAAATACCTTATCYGGTATCTGACGAAGTCAGTCCCTGATCTCAGCTCTGAAAGTCTTGAATATGTAATTTCACCCCCAAGCTATGCTCCTACTCTAGCCAGACTCTGTATTCTGCTTCTCATGAGATCCTCCTTATTTGCTTGCTCTTTCACTTATTTTTTTTTTTCTTTTTCATAACTAATGCTATAATTTTCCTCTTAAATCTTCATGAATTTGTCCTATTCAGGATGAAGTTCATAATCTTAATTCTCTTTTTTTCTTCTCTCTGTTTGCTTTACAGTTCCTGGAATTGCTCTCTTCTTGCTCCTTAGTAACTTCTGTTTTGTGCCCTTTGCACCTTAAGTACAATTTCCATATGTTTTATTTATTTGTTAAAATGAATGGCAATCCTATCTCCTCCTCCTTGTTTCCCCTTTTTATTGTTTCTGTCAGTCTACATTAATCTGTTTTAAACCTGCCGCTCACATCCCCTTTGCACAGGGAGGGCAACATGCTACTGCTGAGAAGAAAGCTGAGCAGAAGAGGCAGTTCCTACCTAGATGGCTGCAGGGACAAAGCAGTTGGGCACTGTTGCACAGCCCTCTCAGCTTGCCCAAGCCTAGCCCTGTATAAACCAAGGTAAAAGGCTCAATCTTGGCACTATAGTAATTGATGATGAAACTCTTACTGAATTCAAATTGAAATCCACACGGCAGAGCTCTACCAGCTGGAAACCTTGTGGACGTGGTTGTGCAGCTATCGTCATGTCCATATGGAATATGGAGGAGAATCATCCCATTAGAGTGGCCAGATTTTTCCTAGGTAGTTCAGTAATGAAGTCATTCGTAGGGTTAGTATTTAGGTATTGATAAATACTTAACGGCTATAGAAAATGGGCAACCTAGTGAAGGTCACTGGCTGTAGTATTATTTTGCTGCCTGTGATTTGGTTTTCCCCATTTTGTTCTCTATAATTATGCCAGAATCTCATATCAAACAGCAGATTTAAAACATACCAAAGTAAGTACTTTTTTCACTAAGCACGTAATTAAATTGTGGAATTTATGGGCACAGGAGGTTGTAGTGGCTGAAAGTATGAAGGATTCAGAAAATGGCTGAGCAAATTCATGCGAGGAGGATCCACCAGGTCAATCCAACATCTAGCTCAGAAAGTCAGGAATTCGCATATTGCTGCACAGCAGGGAGATATTTTGGTGGAAATACCACAAAATGCATACTTGACCTGATCTGCTTTTTCCTAGATTTCTGATAGATGGGTACATGGGGGCTGCATAGACCTGGTTATGACCCTGTGGAGATGTTCTTACGCTGGGAAAGGGCAAAGAGGGTGGCCTAGGCTCTGCTGGGTTAATCATGCAGTACTTCTCTGGCAGTATTTTTTCTGTCRGAACAGCAAAAAAGAGCTGGAGAGAAAACTCTGACTATATATGTATGTRGATGTAGATGTGTGTGCGTATGTTCAAGACCGATGATGCCTGTTTATAGTAGACAATCTCACAAAGGGGTAGACTGCGCAGTCTGGAGCTGCGTGCGCTTTCAGGTCTTCCAAGCGTTCTGCAGGGAGCAGGCAGGTAATTTAGTAAAGGCACGGTTGTCAATCTCCTTTCTACCCAACTGGGCTTTTTTGTAATACTTAAATATAATACTGAGATAATTACTTTCCCTGACATCTATCACAGAAGACACATTTCAAGCTTTTAAAGTCAGAGAGAAAACAAAAGTGTAAATCAAAGTAAGTATTTAAGGAAATGTGAAGGCACTGAAGAAATGAGCATATACGGGAGGAAAAATAAGAATAAAGGAAATTTAGTTTCAAAACCTACACTGCTTCATTCACAGTCTTTGAAGTTAGTCTAGTGCTGAATATTTAGGTAGCGCAATTTCATCACAAAATTATTGTATGCTGTTGTTATCTGTCAGTTGAGCATTTAGCCTTTTGTCTGTGAGGACTAATTCTTTTCTAAGCCTCCACTAATGCATGGACCTGTCCTTTCCCAGATTCTTTTTGTCTGTGCCATGTGAATTCTTCTGATAAATAAAATAATTTTTCCTTTATTTGCAGAATAATTGACATGAATTGAAAAGAGCATTTTAACACTCAAAACTCATTTTAAACGCTTCCATTGTGTTCACAGTTGGTTAACACTTCTAGAATTAATTGGATTTAGATAGCCTTGTTATATGCAAATTCAACATCTTTTCAGATCCTCATATTACTCATTGGGCATAAAATAGAGTTTAGGCTTCTTTTTTTAGTTTAATTATGATATTACATATTGCAAGGTAAACTTTCAGGATTTATACCAACTTTTTGTTCAGTTCAGCAGTGTTAGCTTCACGTTCCTGATTATTTCCTCATAATTTATAGAGCAGTGGAAGTATCTTGTCTGGGCAAATGCCTAGTTTGTATGTCTTACAGAGTTGCAGCTTTATTGATTCCAGTAGAATAGTGCTAGCCATCACCCGGAGTACGCAGTAAATCAGGCAATTGATACTTTCGTTTTGTTAAGTACTATTATAACATATCGCTTCTTCCTTACCCCAGCTGGTAGAAACCCCGGTCATGGTCTGTGGCCCTGATATGCCACTAACTGTCTTAGAAGACTGAGTCACACATTGTTGGCAGTGTTTTTATTCCTTATATACATCACTGTCTTTGTGAAATCTGTTGGTTTCTTTTTTTGTCTGTCGAGTTCGATGAAAGCCAAATAGGGTCACTTAGTAGGYGAAATACCACTAAAGCCAATGGACTATTTAGAGCACTTCTTTGATATGCAGATGTAAAATGAAGTTGATGATATGTAACACGTGCAAATTTCTGTCTCCTTTCATTCTTCTCCATGCATGAAGACTGAACCTAGGAATTAGCTTCAGGTAAGTTTACKGAAGTTTTCTTTGCTCATTTCCTTTGGACTTTCTAGAAAATTGTACCTGTTTATGGACAGTATCCAAGAAAAGTAATTTCAAATGGATAATTACTCCTGTATCAATTCCTGTGAATTTTGCCTAAAAGCTGTTTCGCTTTGGTTTAGAAGATTATACTGTCATGTGCCATGGGCAGAGGAAATTGAGAGCTGAATGCCATGGCTTAGAGCTGAGTGCTCTCCCCATAACGAGAAACTGGTCAAGTGAGATAAGACCAGGTAATCTGAGAGGCATGCTTCAGGGGAAGGTAATCTAAAATCTCTTATAACCTAATCCGGAGAATACTTTGCTCCTTATTCCAGTTTTGGTGATGGGTATCATCCTGAGCACTGCATACAAGCTAAGCATTTAAGGAAGAAGTCTTTCTACCATCTATGAGTACTAGTCCATTAGCAGATGCTGTTTTTCTTTTTTCTTTTTTGTTTTTTTTGTTTTTGTTTTTTGAAATGGGGAACACATGCTACCCTCCTTTCTTCAGGATCCAAACAGAAGAGAGTATCTCTCTAAGTGCACATCAGGGAAAAATTTGGTGGGGTGCATTTCTGACCTCACTGAGAGTGCAACTGAGAGTATTAGAACGGAGTCCTCACTGATAATCRGTGTGGGATTGTTGCTATTAGATGGAAGTTTTTCTTCAGAAATMCAAACTTTCTTTGTCTCATTTATTCCACATATGGATTAGACAGTGCATTTTGATGTTTCTATCAATGTAGAAAACATCTTGACACTGTAAGACCTTTGGTGGGATAAAAACTGGAAATGATACAGTCTTCTTTTTTTTTTTAACAAATGCTTTTCATTTCCAAGCTTCAAAGCTCTTATTAATCATACCATTTTTGTGACAGATACTAAAAGAGACATTTCAATCATCCACCTCAGGATAGAAGTCAATAGTTGGGCAAATACCTAGCCCCACTATATAGTACAAGATGAAAGAAAATAGAACTCCTACTATTTCAGAAGGCTCTCCAAAAACCTGATTGACTGTCGTTTGATGACCTAGGTAGTTTTTTTACTGTTTTCATGCACTTCTGCTGTCAGTAACAAGAGACATGATTAAGAAAGAGAAAGCTTTGCTTCAAAGAGAAGCTATTTGAAGGGAATCTGAAGAGGGATAGGTAGCAGAGAAATTTTGTCTGTGCTACCTGAGTTAGGGAAAAATACCACTCATTTCAGAGTTTGAAGAGGGAAATGGGCAGAAGAAATTGGCAAATTTGCCAAGAAGAAAAACAGAAGGAACACTTAACCAGGTGTTTCAAACAACATGAACGCTGTTACTTTGTGTTGAGGGGAAGCTCACCTCGGGGTTACCCATGTCTSTGCGTAGCTGATTTTGGAGCTTGCAGGGAGGCAGTATCTGTCCATTTACAGAAGCACACACCTCACTTACTGGGTAAGCTGTCTCCAGGAGATAAAACAGTGTCAACAGAGAAAAGGTAATGTGGTTGCATCCCAGATGTTCTTTTACCTTGGTCGAAATCTTTCTTTGCCATCCCAGGCACATCACTTAATGTCCGTGTGCCTTGGTTTCCTTTCCGTAAAGCAATTAAAGCAAATACATACAGCCACCCTGGTCCTGTAAGGAGAACGCTGTGATAGTAAAGTATGACAGCAAGAACCYGTATAGGGAGAAGGACACGTGGCACAAAAAAGTACACCTTCAACTTACTGTGTCAGAAAGACTCTTCTTTCATAGGTGGAAAAGTTACTAGTAAGACTGATTTTCTGAAGTTTACAGCTCAAGAATCAAATACAGCAATGCTTTCAGTTTTTAAGTATAAAACAGAAACAGTGCTAAAATAACGTTAGCCCATGTAACGATCTACTAGATTAAAGTGTGAATTGCTAAGCAGGTGAAATGGATTTGAATATTGAATGTAATTGATTTTTTTTCCCCTCTCCTGTAAGGATTTCTTTTTAGAATCATTTAAAACTAGTGAAGAGAAGAAAGGTCTGAGAGTATTTGTATATGGTGTATTTATTATATATACTGGTGGAATTGATTGCTTCATCTTTATTTTTTTYTAATACCGTACTGTTCAAATGAATTTCCATAAAAATCCAGTCTCACATTTATGATGCATTAAATGTCCAAAAAAGTATTATTCTAGTTATATTTCTTCCCAAGGCTTGAGGCATTGTGTTAAAAAGCAATACRCATAAAAGACGTTGTTGCGCATGCAGTACCTCCCAGTTGTTAAAATGTACCCTAAGCTCYTCTTAAGKATGTAGTTAGTTTCTCTTAGAGACCTGTATCTATTTTAATCAATGAAATGTTAACCTCATTCATGCTAAAATACCAAGGTATCATGATTTGATCATACTAGGATTAAACTCGTAGAAAGAGACTGACTACATGGTTGCATTATGGCTTCTGCAGACTGGTGGGAAGTCTCCCTCTCAGTGGGCTCTGAACAGCTGTTTAACTTCATTCAGGAGGAAAGCAGAGATTTCCCCCCATCGTGCTAGCTCTAAGAGTTCCAGCGCTACCTTTGGTGAGAACGGTACTGGGCTGACACTGAACAAAACCCCCACCATCGAGTGAGAAACCCAGTTTGTCCCCTTTCAGAGCTATGTTTCAGTCCATCTGACAACAACACCTACTCATTGCTTTCACAGTGCAGGTTCAAATTTCAAAATCCTAAGTGAATTTGGAGCTGCAGAGCCTTGATTTTCATTCTTTTTCACTACAAATTCTTTCTCTCTTTGTTTGGAAATTCACATCTGCAACCAAGGGACAGACTCACCCTCTGCCTATGGGACTGTGAGACTTWGATCCTAGATCTGCTGAGGTGCCTTTTTGCAGCTTCCTCTGCTAGTCTGTGGCTGGATATTTACAGGGGCTTGTAAATGATACCAAAATAAGTTCCAGGGTGAGGAACCTGTTGTATAACCCAAATTCCCATCCTTGCTGTCAAAAAGTGGGTGTCTTCTMCTCCTCCCTGGTCTACTGCTAGGCTGCTGGGTCAGCCCTTTGTGTAGAGGAACTTTTGGATTGCTCAAAGATACATTAAGGAACTGGCTTGGCATGCAACACCACAAGAATTAGGAGAATTAGGAAGGTGCAAGTCCCTGTTATGAGTTCCTCCAAGCACAGCTGCTGGTCCATTAGTTTTTGCGAACTGATTGCTCTTTTCTCAGTCTGTATTCCCCACATCCTACCCTACAAAATCAGGACTCAATCAGCTACGAGTGCTGAAATACCTGAAGGAAAAAAAAAATATCAGAAATTGTTTCATTCATTTAATCTTAAAATTGTCAGCACACTGATTTGAAAAAGGTCTGACTCTCAAGCTGAGCGGTGAACAGATGTGTGATTCATGTTTATAATCGTGCTTTTATTGTAGACATTACAAAGATGCATTAATTAATGATAAAATCAAGGGAAATATGCAGGAGGTTAGATAGAAAGACAGAGATGAAGCTAGAGAGATTAGAGAAAATGGTAGGCATTAATAAAATCAGACTGAACCTGGGGAAAAACAGACTAGTATGTCCATTGTGGGGGGATGATCTAAAGGAAAACAGCCATAACGTAGGAAGAGAGATGCATGCAATGAAAGCAAGTGTCTGGAAAGCAGAAATGCTGTTTAGTTTTATAATATGATGTAGTAGCATGAAATAAAACATCCACCAAATTAATCAGAATATACTGGTAGAGATATTTAAAAGGATGTGGTAGAGATATTTAAAAGGATGATGTCATAGATTAAATGTAAATAGTGTTTTCAGTTCCTGTGGCTTTAGATTTCATAATTTGAAAAAAAATAGAGTTTGACAGGAGTCTGGAGTGGAGTTGGCAAAATTAAAGACATGAAAATTTGGTCTTAAGGAAAAAGGCCAAAAAAAGGAAGAATAATTTAGAGAAGTGATTAACAGTGATGTGATAACCATCTGCAGTTGTTAAGTAGTATTAACCTGAGGCAAAAGGAAGTACAGGTAAGGACAGACAGAAAAYGTTAGTTTGAATATTTGAGCTAGACAACAGAAGATGTCTTCCCAAAAAGATCAGTTAGACTCCTAAAGGGAAGGGAGCTTTTTGAGTGAAGCTGCTCTTCTGCGCTGAGGTTTTGTTCTGCCAGGAGATGTTAGCAGCTTGGCTGGTCTGGATGAGTGAGCGTAAGCAGGAGACAATGTCATTTGAGAAAATGGTTTTACCACTGGGTCAAGTAAGGTCGAGGCACCCTGCTTAAACTGAAATAATGGTCCAGAAGGGCCCAGCAGACAGAGCGGAGCAGTTGGAAAACACCAGTGTCCCGCGGTCCTTCACTAAGGTACATCCTGAAGCTGTGAGGCCAGGAGGCAGCCGTACAGAAGCCACATACGCTTGCTGGGTACCTGTTGGGTTTTCCTCCCGTAACTGATGTCCCCAGGCTGTGCAGAGGTAAGTTGAGGGAAGCTGAAACACCCCCTACCTTCTATTAACCGGCGTAAACATCAGTCAGAGCATTTTGACATTCAGTGCTCTCATTTGTGCTTTAAAACCTCTTTTGCAGAGCTTAAATGACAGATACCCCTGTTTCTGCAGTGCTTGCTTCCTAGTTCCTTTCAATAATTCATATTCATCAACACCTTGTTCCTGTGCTCCTTTTCATTGCTCCTTTGATAATTAAACAATAGGATATGAAAGGTGTTTGAGTTGCTGGGATATTACCGTGGCTCAAAATGCATCTGACATTCCAGTGAGGTAACTTAATTACCAGTTGCTCTGTTATTGCCTGCCTGGGAAATAACCAAGCTCTGGCGTTCCATATAAATGTATGGCAGCAAGCAAGGAGGAAGGTGGAATTCGAAGGCTCGTTGTAACTGTAATATTTCTTTCTGTTTTGAAGTCAGAATTCCTGTAGTTCATTTTAACCATTTCACATGGAGAAATACAATAGGCATGTCTCCACATACTTCTTTTCTTTGGAAAAGCAGAAATGATCATCATATTCAGTTAAAATGTTTTTACTTCCTTCCTAAAACTAMCTTGTTTTAGAGACAGACTGCAGAAACTTTTAAGTCTGTGGTAATGCTACATTAATGCATGCATTTTATGCACAAGATGAGCTCTGTCTCCAAGGTGTCCATGTTTAAAACTTCCCCCTTTAAAAGTGTTTTAGAAGGACTTAAGTAAATGCAAGCACTTGGCTTAGATCCATTTCACTTAACCAAGCAGACTCATTTGGAGCGTGCTCATTCCAGCCTATTTATTTGGGTAGTGSAAAGCAAGAAGCTCCTTAGAGGGTGGCAGAGATGACAGATAGGATGACTCGTTCACCTTCTGCTTCTCCTTCTCTGTTAAGTATATGGCAAGTCAAAGGGGACTGTCTTTCTGCTTTAACCACCTCAGATAACTAAAACTCAATGGCTGAGTCCAGGCTTTGTGTATAGGTGCCCATTTTCCTTCTAGGAATGTTTTATCTGCTGTAACAATTAGAAATATGAAAAGATTTTGATTAAAATGAAGTAACACAAATCAGTACAAGCTCATAGAGTAACATAGAAAGCAGAAGTATTGGTAAGCTTTCTCTAATGTCACTTTTAATGGCCTCCTTCAGCTCTCTGGTTCCTAGACATATACCTAAAGAGTTTTCATAATTCATGACTTTGGTTGCTGCTGTGGTTTGCCGATGCTTCCATTTTGTGTTACTGCTGCAGTATCTGGCTGAGTCACTGGAACGTCCACCAGCGTGTTTTCCTCTCTGGACACAGCTCTGTGTTTCAGTCCATGGTGATGAACCAAGAAATGTAGTGCACCTTTTTATTTATCAGGCAACAGTACAGTGTTTTATTGCTGTTTTTCTACTCTGCAGTCCTGCTGCTCATATTCTACTGCAAAAGCTTGTAAAATCAATACAAATGCTTACTCCTTTTATCCATAAACACATCAGCAGATAAAAACAGGGAGAGCACTTGAGGTGATGTGATCTAAACTCAAGCACAAAAAAATTAGCAGAGGGCATCAGTTGAAAGCACCATCTATTCTCAGCAATGATTATGGAAAAAATTGCACTGCTTTACTCAGCATCTCCAATTCCCCGTTGGTACCCAGTGACGTAACTGCTGCTGTTCTTGACGGGGCCACTCTCCTCTCCACCTTTGTCAAAGCAGTCCTGCTAGGAGAAGASCTGCTAGATCATCCTCCTTTTTGTGCCCCATCTGCAGAATCARTCACGAAGTTTACACAGAGTTCTGGGACGAATGAGAGCTAAAAGAGACCCAAGGACGTAGAGGACGTAACTTGCACTGCAAATTCCTTGTTACTGGTGATACAGGAAGGAAGGGATTAAGGTGACTGGAAAAAACAAAACTGCCCTAATGATCTTCTGGTTTTAGGATGAAACTTCAAAATGAAGAAATAGCTTTCTGTAGCTTCGTATGCCAACATATTTTGGCTGGCTGCAGAAGGATTTTGGAGGGACTATTAGATACCAGATTTACATTCTGGTAGGACTGATAATAATTTTTCTGTTACAGAAATGCTATTATTTTCATGTAAACTGATACAACCTCATGATTTATATTCTGATCTAGACAGCTCTGCTTCCCAGAGCAAGAAGTGTTTCAGGGTATTGGAGTACATTGACTTCTGCAGTGTCTGTCTTGCCATGTTATTTCTGYTATGTTTTTGCTATATTATGGCTCCATGATTTCCAGCAAAAAAACTCCACATTTCTTTATGCAAGAATTGTGTAGAAGTCAATGCTGGCTCTCTGGTATTTGAGGCAAGATTGCTTTTGCTATGTTTTGGTCATTCCTGGTGTTGCAGCAGAGCTTAAGAATCCAAGGAATAGATTTGGACACCCTCTTGTTTGGAAGAGCACAGGATAAACAGATGGTTGTTGTCTCAGAAAGCTCGCCCTTGAATACATGCAACAGATTTAGCCAGGCACAGCGGGTTTGTTTGGACATCAGGCCTGTTTGAAAACAATTAACATTTTCAAGGCAAAATTAGGTCTGTGACTCCACCAAGAGACTCTGGGTGAATTCCCATAATTCATTAGTGGAAACTGCTAATGAAGCTGTCATTAACTAGCCAGTTGCCTGACACATATAATTAAGGGTCCAATAATATTCACCTCTGTCCCAGGATTGTTCTGTTCATTTTAATTGTGCAGATGCTGTCCTGCTAATTGCCTCTGGGAAATGTTCATGTGGACATGACAAGCAAAATCTGTCACTACTTGTTCAAGAATGAGAGGAACCGTATGATTACAGCCAAAACCAAAGCTCTGTGTTTTAGCTTGTGGTAAAGTAATGCTGACCATTAGATTATGTGCAGAAAAGTCTATAGAAAGGGAATGTTAATATCCTGGTATCTTCAGATTCACTTCAGGCTRTGAAAGAGTCTTTGGCTGATATTAGCACATCTTAGGCTGATGAGTCCTTTGAATTGTAGTCCCATCCAGAATATATTTAGTGTGGACTTAATTGGCTAATAATTATAMATYTGAACTTCATTCATTGAAAATAAATTCTGATGGCAAGTCCTTGCTCTTCTGAAGCTTTGTTTTAGTAGATTCACAGTATGCATCTCTCTCAGGATTTGATTATAGTGAGAGCTGATTGCAGTTATGTAGTCAGAAACTACACTACTTAAAATATTCAGTAATCTTCAAAATACCTTGTTTTAAACAGATTTTCATTTCATTACATTCACAAGTTTTGTRCAACACTTAGTCCTTGATAACTGTTTAAATTTTGTATGTCCAGCATATGGAAGTTGGCATGAATTTGGTATAAGAATAAGCTCTCGTGGTTGGAGATGCAGTACAAAGGTATAGGCATTACATATTTTTTCCATTATATTCCCATTAAATTCAGATTCAGTTTTTAGTTGCTGATTCCAAGCATATCTAGAATATTGATTTACTGAATATATGGCCCTTTTGGAGATGTTTGGCGTAGAAAAGTGATTAGAACCATCTCACCCTGTCCTGCATGTTCCACAATTCAAGGTTGTCCTTTATCGTGCCCTTCGTATCACGAGGTGGTGGGGAAGATGTCACTGTATCAGAGGGAAGTTTTCCTTTTCTCCAAATGCACTCAGCCACAGTTAAGCTCATTTGGGCTGACTCAAAGGTAAAAACAGAATCTTTCCTTCATTTTGATTTTACTAAGAGCTATATCCTCTGTTAGTATAAATGCGGACTCTTCAAAAATACTGTCTTGTGACTAACTGCTTTAAGATACTATATTCATGAGGAAAGGCCAACAAAGCGCCAGTTGGCTTTTTATTAACATTTTTGTAAAATTACTCATAAAAAATGCTAAATGACTTTTTTATATTACTGTATTTGATTGTTTTTAGGCAGAAACACTGGCCTCCTTTGATAGCTGCTTCACAGTTCAATGTCTAATTGACAGGAAAAAGATTTTATTGCTGTTACTTATGGCATTTATTTCAAATAAAGTCACTATAGAGAAGAAAGTTGAGCTAATTTCTGAATAGGCTAGCTTTGAGAGGACATGAGATTATTCCCTTCGTTTCATCTTCTTAAAGCAGTTACATGCTTTGCTATGTATTTGTCCTTCTGAGTGGGTTCAAGGAAACCTAATTTTAATCCTTTAGTGCTTTATCTATGCCAAAGTTTTCCTGCGTTACCTGAGCCTGTCAAATAACGTGCTTGGGCTTAACCTCATTTTTGCTTCCCAAGGCTCCTTTTTCCCCAGGCTTGCCTTAAATGTTGCACTTAATGAAGACCTTGGTGCTTCAATTTTCTGTCTGTGGAATCATGAWGATTCTTCAACTCTCTTCTCTCTGTAGGTTAAAACCCTTCGGGGGATGATCGTCTTTCAGTTGCCRTCTGTACAAGACCTAGCGCCAGGGGCTAGATCTAGTAGGAAATTATCTCTTCAGCAAAGAAATAATAAGAAAGCAAGCTTTGGAGYGTGCTCCACAATATTTCTGTAGCAGGGGAATCTTGGCACTTCAGAACTTGTCACAGAGTAACACAAAGTACCAGTTAAAGGGGTGTGCAGTTTGAGTCACTTGATCTCAGCGATCCGAAGGAAACGTCGAGGTTATATTCCATATTGTTCTTTTGGACCAATATTTCTGTCGTAATAATGCAGGCTGTGGAATTACTTAGGATTAAAATCATTTTCTCAGCCTGCTTCAGTGAATAAAATTTCAGCATCTTTGATACACTCATTTAGAAATCAGGTTTTTAAAGGGCGTCAATGCTTTAATATCTATACGATTGCCTAGCTTGGGGGTGTTTGCCTAGCTGATGATCTTGCTCTTCGGTCTCGCTGCTGCATCCCTCCTGCCTTGCTTTGTGTCCTCTAACGATGATGAAACCTGAGGCTGGGCCTTCCTTCCCGCTCTGTCGGTACACAGCCATCGGAGGTGTCCGGTCACGTCTACTTAGTTTACAGGATAATAACAGTGGATTTTGGTTGCAGTCACAAAAATGTGTCCAAGGAAAACACATAAAGATACCTTTTTTTTTTTTTTAAGAAAAAACATATTTTTCCTGCATTGGCAAGGATCAGTTATTTACTGAGAGAGGATTAGGACAAATGCTTAGGTTTAAATAAGTTAAGGATTTATGCAGTAAATATACAAAAGATGGTGTGTAAAGAACATTTCATAAGAGCCATTTTTATGTGGATCATTTTCATTTGTCTTTTTAATACAATTTGTTGTTTACCTTTACCACATAATGCTTTATGACTTATTTTCTTAATTTTTACCATTTGTGTTGTACCTATTTATWTGCGTGTGTATAAATATATACACATGTAAATCCTCGTGCACACCTCCTGTAGAATATAAACATGCCGCATGCCATGAGTGATATCTCATACCTGATTTTGCGAAAAGTAGGAGGCAAAKTCATTGCTCTGCCTCCTTTAAGAAATCTTCTGCTTCGTGTTAGACTGGGAGCMGGGAGTTTTCTCTGTAACATTCCCGCAGGACTGATTCGCAAAAATGCAGAGAAAAGGTTCAGCGTTACAATTTTCTGTAAAGAGATTTAACATACTCCGTGACATTTTTCTATTTCAATATAATTATTTTGAGACAGTTAATGCTATTTTATTAGCTGGGGATATSGTAGGTGACTGACTTAAGCGGTCGATGGATTTTTCGCGCCCGCCTGCCTGGTGTTAACTGCCAGAAGGGCTGTTCGGACCGCGGGCTCGGGAGCCGGTTCAGCGGAGCTCACACGCAGCCGATTTCGGGCTCCGTWCCGATTTTATCCTTTCAGCGTTCACGTTCGGCGAAGAGTTCAAAGTTCCCTGGAAAATTATGTCTGAACTTGCTGCGCGCCAGCAAAACACCAGCCGCTGTAATTAGTGAGGCTCGAGCTTTCTGTGCTAAATATTAATTTCTCATTCAGTAATTATCTCCTGAAACAGGCAGATTAAGCAGTCCTACGGGCGCACAGCTGCAGAGCACTCTCGGATGGGTGACCTTGGCGGGCTGCGGAACAGCTTGCCCAAGGGGAGCTGAGGAAAGGGGGTGCCCTAACGCGGCTCCTCGCCCCTTTCCCTTCCTGGGGGTAGGCACCTGGGGGGCAGAGGGCAGAACAGCTCTGGGAATTGCTTAGAAAGTARGTGCTAGCGAAGGGGCTGCCTGGGTAAAAGCAAAAGCTGATCGGTGTGCCACTGTGCCGTGAGAAGGTCGTTCCTCCTTGTCAGGCTTCTGCAGC
Organism: Rhea americana; assembly: GCF_003343005.1. NCBI lineage: Eukaryota > Metazoa > Chordata > Aves > Rheiformes > Rheidae > Rhea > Rhea americana. Next base: position 1,428,243 of record NW_028186357.1, on the reverse strand, counting down.
GTATGTGCATTCATCGCTGTTTTACGTGCGTTTCTTTATCATCATTTGGCTGCAGTTATTATTTCCCAAACGCTTACCTTCATTTGCTGAAAGCACATTTTTTTCTGTTTTAGCTTTCTACATATGTTAGAGCTCTCTTTTTTTCTCTTTTTTTGGTGAATATAGAAGTAGCCAGGCCAGCAGGGTGAAAAGATTTAAATATTTAGTATCATGAATATTTAATACCTTCAGGATTATATTTGAGTCTAAGAAGAAAGAAAAGGAACATGTACTTCTGCCCATCTCTCAGACTGTCATGAGCTTGGGTCCAGCAGTTTCAGGCTTGCTTAGCAAAACGATTGCAACATTTTAATGATTATGTTATAAGGTGATGTTTGTTTAGCTGTGGGGAGTTTCAGTCATGCAAGCCTTAGTGTCTAAGATTGTGTGACAGTGTACACAGTGTATTATATGTGTAGTTTTTAAAGCATAAGTCCAGGAAAGCCAATGAAAAATGTATATTGGCCTCTGGACCACTGTGAAATGGGAAATGGTCTCATGATGTTTCTTGGATGAGTTTTCTCGACCAGAGCGTGATATCAGTTTGTACTTGTGGTCCTCTCATTTTTCACTCTGCTGCCCAGGAAGTGTGGAAGAAGCTATTTCACCTTCCAGACCTTGCTCCCACCACAACTAGCAGTAGCCTCGTGCTTCTCTAGGTGGACGTTGTGCGTTCTGGTGGGCTCCTCCACCCCAGCACTGCCGTGGACCTCAGGAAGCTGCTCTGAGCACAGTCAGGGCCCTGGAGGGGTGAAGCAGCAGCTCCAGAAGCCTGCATGGCACCCAYGCTTCTCCAGCGCCCACCCTAGAAAAAGCTGTTTTGCAAGAGTTTTAAGATGGTGGGTTTTTTGCAGTGCTTTTTATTATGAGGTTTTTCAAATCTATTCCTCTTTAAGACTCAGGCAAAACTGGTCACAGATTTTTAATTTTAAAACTCATTCAATGACTTTTTAATTAAAAAGTGTCACATGATATATCACCATTTTCAGGGCTAAAAAGTTAATTGCTGAGATCACTCAAAAATTTGTAATGCCTGCTGATCTAAAGATGTCATTCAACCCAAGAAGGATTGTAACAATAAGACACTCTAGAGACAGGTTGTTGTTACAGACATGGATGTTATTCAAGCTGCCATCCACTTAAGTGGAATTTTCTAAGTGTTCAAAAGAGAAACAAACAGTTTTTGGTAAGTTTATGCTGTTTTTGTAGTGCTGAGATTTCTAATAGTGGTGGCAATCTCAGGAGCAACAGAATCATGAGCAAAGCAGAAGACAATTAATTAAATCATCTCTTTGACAAGTTCAGCAAATTCGTTCTCCGGTCATCTATCTCCTCCAATAAGTGGCATAATGAAACCTGGTTTCTGATCTGAATTCAGAGTTCTAAATATTATTGCAATCCATTTAAGTAATTAAGTAATGGTAAGTAATTACCATTAAGTAATAGTTAGAATAATCAACCTTTAGAATAACTTCAGAATATGCGTTATTTCTCAGTGTTAATTTTTTTTGAGATTGAAAGGTTGTATTTTTTTTATTTTATCTTTACGCATTGTTTGTCCACTTAAGAAAAGATTAGTAAAAGAAAAAAAGGAAAACAGATACAGAAGCAATCTCCAGGTGTATAAGCAGGGGACAAGACAACCTGTGACTTCACTGTCCACTGTCCTAAAAAGCCCTCGGTTACAGCCTCTCTTTACGGGAGGTTCAGGTTACCTGCTGGTTTCTGGTGACTCGTGTTGTGCATGGAGCTGATCTCTTGCTAGGTGTTCTGTATAACCTGGCAGCCCAGTGTTCCTGATGCTTACCTTCTTCTGCGTCTGACCTGCTTTTCTGACAGTTCTCTGCCGTAATTAAATACAAAGTGCTGTTTCGAGCATTCATACTGCCTTGTCCTTCAATAACTCCATTCTGACAGATCAGCTGAGAAGCTTCAGCTTGCTCCATCAAACAGCGCTGCGAAGTGCGTCCGTCCCCATACCTCCGTACCGACGCGAGCTCGCCGAGAGCGCRTTGAAACCAAAGCGCTCTGCAGCGTCTCTGCCGATCTGTCTAGCAGGGTCAAGTCACTGATTCAGTTGCTCTTGTATCAGGTCTGCTTCCTTCCAGTCTTCCTTTCACAGTTAGTTTGCTCAGTAGGTAGTTTGCTCGCTGCTGTGAATCTTCCGTTGGATTTTATTATCTCTCTCGCTGTATTATATCAAGAGTAAATAATTAAATTGTACAACAGAAAGAAAGGAGCAGGTAGATGAAGAGTGCGTCGTATGCTCCGGTGATATGTGCCGAACTAAAATATTGGCTGTTTCATTTCTGTTGTTTTCTCCTTCTTTGAATGGCTTTCTGAACTGACATAATGGAGCAAAATGAAATAGCTACATTATAATTTCACCTTAAGTACCTCAGAGGGACAGATCAAGGGTAAATGTGATAAATTTTGAAACACCAGCAGTCTGGCAAGTACCCAGTTCATAAACTACATGCTGGCAAAAAACCCCACGTGCTGGGGGAAAATGTGCATGTGCTGTAGCCATTTCATTAGGACMGAACACAGTGTGACTGCAGTGGTTTGTAAATATCAGGTGGGATTGAAGATTATTTGTGGATTGAATTAAGTAGGAAATAAATCTCATCGTAAAGCTTTTTAGTTTTAGACTGCCCCACGCTCACCTGAGTACCTGACTGTTTGMTTTTACTACAACCATCTTTTTTAACAAACCAAGGGAGGAGGTACTAAATGCTGCATTTTAAATAAATTACTTCCTTGGTGTACATAGTAATAGTAAATGCAATCCATATATCCACCGTTGTTAGGTGAGACTCTTCTTGGGAGAAATACTGTTGCCTGTGATCAGTCCCAGAATCATCTCTGCCTAGAGGGATTGTAGAAGTCTTCRAGCAATAGTTACTGCAGGAAAATAAAAAATAGGGTTGGAAAGGATTTCTAGAGGTCACATAGTCCAAAAGCAGGATCCCAAAGCAGGATTAACTGTTTCTATGCCATTTCTAACAGATATTTTTCTAATCTGTCCTTAGATCTTGTCCCTGTCCATTCATCCCCATAGGGGCAAATTCAGAATTTGCTCTGATAACCCCTTCCAGTGCTGCCAGTGCTGGGCGGTCCCTAACAGCAGAAAGGATGTTGTTGGTTTTTTTCTTGTTTTCAAACTCCCTTCTGCAGTTTAAGCCTGTTCTTTCTTGCCCAACATCAGTGGGTATGGAGAACTGCAAAGAAAAGGGCAGTCAACAAAACCATTTTGTATAGTTTAAGGCTATTACAACTTCCTTTAGTGCCTGGACTAAACATTCCCATTTACAGTCTTTGCTTGTAAGCAATATTTKCAAGATCTCCCGTTGGCATTGTTGCTCTCCTATTATTTCAAGTGATACACCAAAATTTCGTTTACATCCCCACGGCTRCAAAGTTTGTTCTGCAAGATACCAAGATGGCTTGAATTGTGGAGGTGGGAACTTGTTGTTGTGCTGCACCATGCCCAGCACTCTGACTGGGGGCCCAAACCAGCAAACTAGAGCTGTATCTTATGCTCCTGGAGATGATGGAGATTTTGGTACCAGCTTACAAAAGGGTCAGGCACTCAAGGATGTTTGCATAGTGTTTGTATGCAGCGCTGCCGGCAGCCCAGCAATATGCTGAGCCTGCGAAGGGAAGACTGGCTTGCATAATATATTATTGCAGTTAAGAATAGATGTAATAATTTTTGCGCACAGAATAGCTAGCAGGAAAATGTCTGGGTTGTAAATGATCTTTATAAAATTAACTGATGCAGGTCCTATTGAGAATGTATGTTGTGATTGTATCTGGAAGTACTCACAAGAGAACTCTTTACTTCTCACTTTCCCAGCCTTGAAGACATTAACTTGCATATTATTGCGAAGTGTCATATAAGGAAGGCAACATAAAGCCTCATTCATTCATTTCGTRTGTCAGCACAACTTTAATGTGAGCACTGGAGCAAGATTTAGAGTCTCCCTTTCGGGAAATATAGCAGAGGAACTTAACTTCTARCGAAAGCTTTGGGTTTAAAGTGTACAACGTTTAGCCTGAGTATGGGTTAATAAAAGCAGAAGGCTTCAGAAATTAGCAACCAGAGTTTCATGTAAACAACTTGTATTAATGTCATGCTGCATTGGGGCACTYATCACACTTTTTTGTGCTGTCCAATTATTAAAGAAATTTAGACTACTGTGCCAGATAGAAATGTTGATGTCATGTTACCGTTACTGTGTCACAGTACCGCATTATTTTATATTAGCAGTGCAACATATTTTTGAGGAATGAGCTAAATCTCATAAATATCTTTGTTATTTGCAGAAAAAAATAATTCTTTCCACATGGAAACATTAATTTCCTCCAGCAGTACATGTTATGAACAGTTAACCTTCAGAACCTGACATGGTTGCCTGGAGAAAGGAAATACTTTAGTGAGCTGAAGAGGCAAGTTAAATACAAGGTAAAAAGTAGCAATAAAGCAGCGACAGCAGACGCATTCCTGCCTTGCGAAGRTTGAACCCTGTCATGAGAAAGCTGATTTTGTTCGTGTATCTCAGAGCCTGCGAAGATCCCAACTGCTGTATGGACAGAAAGATAAAGGCATCATGGCAGCAGCAATGTGCTATCTGATTCCTGTAAGTTTAGGCACATAATACAAAAATTAACCAAATGTCTGTGCTTTTAGTAACACAGCAGACAGTAGATTATTGGTCTAGTGTAAATATGTTGGAAATAGAGACATTTCTTACTTAATCGTGGAACAAACTAATGCAGATGCAATTGTGAGGTTGTCTTTCTGCAGAAATGCTGGAAGGTTTTATCAAAACCCTGTTACTGCTCAGAGTTGCTAAAGCACAAAGCTAAGGCAGGACTGAACTTTTTTTTTTTTTTTTTTTTTTTTTTTTTTTTTTTTTTTTTCAATAACATGAAAATTAGGAGGATATTTGGCTCTAGGCCTGCATTTGACAATAGACACTAAGATCTTGACAGCTCTTTGATTGTGAAGATGTGATTTCTTTGTATGGATATTTTAGATAAAGCTTTTCATCTACACATTTAGATGCAGGAAGCCCATAATATCTGTTTATATATATATTTTTACAAACATTTGTTGCTACTTATGCAATATCACTTCCTTATATAGAGCAAACTGGTTGTTCTGTCTTTGAGCAGAGTGTGTCCACTCATTGCCAATGCTGATAGAAATGTTCTTCTATATTATATTTTAAAATATGTGGCTCCGTCATAATCTGTCTAGACTAATGACTTTCATTCTTCTATTGTCTGCTGCATCATGACAGTTTTCACTCCTTTCTGCATTTTCATCTCCATTTTATGTATGAACAGCAGCACTTACGGCAGCCAGGAATAGTGTGACTGTCCTCCAGCAAAATGCCAGTCACCTGATACAGCTAATAAAAAGCCCAGTACCTCACTTTTTCTGTACTGAAGTTTCTGTCTCCCTTGTACAGAGAATGTACATCCAAAGCTGTAGGACTGGCCATCTGTTCTGCTTCCGTAGTGCTAGTACTTGGGAGTACTGAATTGCTCAGATGCTCTAATTTTTATAGACATCTGGAACTGGTGGCTATCTATAAAAAATGCAACAGCACAGAAAAAAATGAAATTGTGCTGAGTGCCCTCCCCATAGGATCATGAGGAACTGCAGGACCAGCATTTTGTGGTATCGTCTATCCTGCCAGGTAATACGATAAAAGTACAACACAGTCACTGTGATATTCTTTTATGACAAAACGTATCAGTACGGTAGAGAAGTTTTGTYCCATAGTCAACCTCAAGGTATCTCCTTACATTTCAAGAAAATTAAATATTAAATTTAAATGTAAGGTACAGCAGGTGGGAATGACATCAAAGTTAGCAGGTCTTACTAGCTTGCTTTCGTAGTGGCACTAAAAATGGCATGTGATGAATGAGAAGATGACAGTAAAGAGACTGGAGAGTACAGAAGGCTAATAAAATTAAACTGGTTTTCCTAATCTTTATATAGACRCATGGGTCAGGTTGCCAAAGCCATTAGAATGGAAATACTGTAAATACGGTTTGGCATTCTGGAAATAATCAGTGCAGAGGACAGAGGAACTCCAAAGATGTACTTGCACGTACAGCTTTTCTGTATCTCGTGTGGGTTTATCAATGGGCCAAGGGGATGTTAGCTCACCCCAGTAGCCAAGGGAAGATTTCTTGTGTTGCATGACATGACAACTGAACTGCATAGCCCTCCTCTCCCCAAAGCTTCGCATTGATCAGCTGTCCCTGGACTGGAAAATAAATGGATTTTTATGAATATGAAGATCTCTGCTCACAGTAAGTAGAAGCAGTTCTTCCATGATAAGGAGAGAGGGAGAAGGGACAGGCAGCAAGTGCGGACCACCAAGGGATCATGGACTCGCAGGGAAGCACGTTCTTCAACAGTCGTGGGGTCAGTGCTTTGTTTGGAAGTATTGCARGGAGATAGCCCTCCGAATCAGGTAGCAATTAGTGCAAGCCCAAAATCAGAAGGGCAGAAGTGGGTACAAAATACTAATAATTTGTTATTAATTTGTTAATAAAACAAATTAATTTGTTAATAATTTGTTATTAATTGCAGCTTCACTAGACTCAGAGTGTTGCAAAGTCACACACAGGCACTTACACAATGAGTAATCAGTCCCAACTATCATTTGATGTTGCCTTTTCCTCGGGAAGCAAGCATCTGCCATGTGCACATATTGGACAAAGCTGTTATCTCCTGGTGTATCTGTGGCATATCATGTTTGCACTGGCACAAGGCATTTAAACTTGGCAACGCTTGATCTTAAAATGGAAAGAACACTCTGCCAATATAAAGAACAAACATATTTTTGAGTGTTGAAATTTTATCTGAAGTTGTTTGCAATTCCCTCTACAGTGCTTGAGGCAACGATCAAAATCATCTACAATTGTTTTTCTGTCTAATACAGAATTTCTTTCAGTTTGATTGTATAGGCAAATAAAGCAGGGAATTTTACTGGAGGATTTTGGAGATTCGTTACCTTAAAATTCTATTGTTTTGAGAAATTTCCTGCCAACAACTCTGCTTTAGGAAAGTAGTTGTTCTTATGCTTAAATTTAAGCCAGCAAGTCAACCGAGTCCAGAAGAATTTACATGGATGTACCAGGTACTTAAAGCAGTATTGCCAAAACCAGCTGTTAATCACAAGTTAAGCCTCCCAATTTTTCACTAGCTTACAAAAAATGAAGAGATTCTCTTCTTTGCATCTGAAAGGCATTTTGAGGCTGCACTTTTAGTCCTTGCTTTACAACCATGAAGTTGTAGTCTTGAATTTCTTTTGCATTTTTCTCATTAATATAATGTAAGATTCTCTCGGAATCAGGATACTTCTGTGCATGGAATTTGAAGAAAGAAGGGAAAGCACCCAAGAGTGGAAATACAACTGAAAAGACTGAGTGTATGTTTTAACCTCATGTGGCGGTGTTGTGAAACCGTAAAGCATGTATCCTGTTCAAGAGGACAGGGCTGCTGCAATGAAAATGCTGCCTGCAAGCTGGGCAGGTCGCTCACGCCTRAGGAGGAGCTGTCGATTCCTGGCTCTTCGGTTTATTTAGCCTCAGTGGCTTTAGCTGAAACATTTTTACGCAAAGCTGCCTCCTTTAGGAAGAACTTGAACACCTGGGTAGTAACCTGTGAGACCCCAAGAAGTGGGATTTTGTGTCTGACCTTTCTTCAGCTGTGTTTCTGTTCAGAGCAAATGTTTACTCTGGAACTCGTGAACCTCAGAAACATGAAAGGACCCTGTAATGGAAACATTGCCTGTGGGATCTGCTAAAATAATCATATTGCAAATTTGTGTCCAATCTTTTCTCTGAATTACCATAATTTTATTGCTGCAGGTTTAAATATTAACTGTTGTAAAGTAATGCCGGCTGGCTGTATCTATCACAGGAGAAATGCTGATTTTATTCCTAATAGTGCAAATTTGAAGTGGCTCATCACTTGCTTTACTTGCAGAGGTGTTTGTTCAGATATATATTAAATGTTCTGTTGAGTTTTTTTGGCTTTAGGATAGCAAAGTAGTGAAGTACAAGCTTAGTATTCACTCTGTGACTTGTTCCATGGGCTTCACCGCTGCTACATGTGTGTTTAAAACTAATCACTCAAATGCTCTGCTGGGTGAGGGCTAAGGCGCTCAGCGCCTTCCCTCAGCGAGGAAGCCGCAGATGGCAGTTCGTGCTAGAATATATGGSTTTATTATTTAGCATCTCAGATGGCTATTTAATTTGTTACTCCTTTTGGCTGGAAACTGGCTGTTAATGTAATCAGACACTCGCTTTTTGTCAGGCCTGAGGCATTTATTTTTATGGCTTTGGTTGCCTCAAACAAACTAGAGGATGGGTGTTGGAATGAATATCTTTGGAGATCTGTATGTCCATCTGGTGCATCAGTTGGAATAAATCCTTTATCCATGCTGGAAGCGGGGCTTGATACTTCCTTCAGGACTTGCCCATGCAGGATGCTTCATAGTAGTCCGTGAGAAAGTTGCCTGCTTGAGGACCACAGGATTTAACTCAACTTGAAAGGATCCTAAGAAAGCRAGGAGTCCAGGCGACACTAAAACAAAAGGAAAGTTTTAACTTTCAGTCTCCTCAGTTTCTCGGATTGTCATTTTTTGCTGTCTTTTCTAATTGCACTTGCAGCATGTTCATTCCCCGTGGCTCCCATCCCTCGCAGTCCTCAGCCCTGTTCSCCACACGGAGAATTCCTCCTGCTTTCCTGGCTGCCCTGACAGCTGGAAGGACTGGGGGTGTAGCAGGGAACCTAGAGCATAACGCAAAGGAGAAGGAGAAAGAAGACAGAAAATAAAAGAAAAACGGGGAAAAATGAGGAGAAGAGAAGGAGAAAATAGTGTTGGATTGAGAAAAATGAGGTCAGAGAAAAATTAACATTGAAGGTGTCTGAGGAATGCAATAACCTTTCCACCAGGTACTGAGTAAAGTACTGAAAGATGTTGATCAGGGAATGAGAAACAAGATGAGGGAGAGAAAACCAGTTATAATATTTGTTATTTCTTAACTGAAAAGGTAATGCTGTGACATTGTGCTAAACAGCCCAATTAAAAGTCATTAAAATATCAATTTGAGTGGAAACGGGAGAGAGCTGCTGATGTTTGCCTAAGGCTGCAAAGAGCTTTCAGCCATCCGGGTTCACCCTGGCAGCACCGCAAAACAGCAGCCAAGAAGCTGCCGGATGTGAGGAGGACCGTGGATGTTAGCTCAAAACCAGTGGTGGCCAAAAGAAAATATTTTCAATGAGATTTTTTTAGGGAGCAGCGTYTCTCGGGTGCTAGGGATTTGCGGCACAAGCACTGAGCTCCCTCTCACTTCCTCGAGGAGTGGTGAAGCCCGTGACGTGTCCCAGGATATTAAGATCACACCTCTATCAGCGTGTCCCACGTCCTTGCTTGTGCTTTGCTCACTTAGGACCGTGGCTCCAGGGCACCGGCAGACGTGGCGAGGGGCAATGCATCTCCTTGTGAATCGGAACAGCGGAAGCGTTTGCTCGTCTGTTACTTYATCTGTTTATCCAGGAAGGAAGTGTTACTCAGGTAAATTCAGTTTATTTTCCCTAATAGCTGAATGTTTCGTCTGTAGGAATCTGTTCATTGTTTAAGAACATTATTGACTAATGYAATAGCCGTATACCTGGGAAGCAGTGAACTGTAATGCTGGGAAGGAAAACGCCCTCCCTCCACCCCGATCACATTTAACTAACAAAGCAATGCGCAAGAGAGACAAGAGCGGGGTGAAATACTTCTCTGTTGCCCCCAAAATCTTTCTGCAAGACCAGTGTCAATGTTGCATTTCCTTTTTCTCTGGCCACAGAGATTAAAGAGGAAAATTAGACCCAAGTTGGGCCAATGCAGCACTGCATTAGCATAGGGATCAGACCGTTCTGCGCCGTAGTTAACTACATCCCTGCTATTTGTTGACAAGTTCTGTGTAATTTAAGAAACCAACTGGTTTCTCAGGCAGTGAAGTCAGATGGGTGTCTGGGATTTTCTGTCCTGTACTTGATTATTTCTTCTATCTACACACTAACAGTCCAATCTGTCGCTGGATTACGTAATTTAGCAGAGAGATTTTCGGACTGAAGCAAGCRTGCGATTGTATGCTGGAAAGTGTCTGCTGAAATCCTAAAACCCTTAGGTCTGGGCAGGTGAAGTTTTGGCAAGGAGGATTAAATAATATATTTTGCGCCACACAGCCAAAGCACTAGCAGCCTGACGGTGAAGGCAAGTGACTCATTCTTTTCTTTCGTGCATGTGTTTTGTTTTTAAATTTTTGTATAGATAGCTGGGTTAGTTCTCAGAGGTAGCATACAGCTACTGCYAGAGCTGTCATAGGCAAAAGTCCGGGGAGAGTGGGAATACTGGCATCCCAAACTGAGTATGTTRGCTTGAACTAAAATGTCYGGGAAATACCTCCACGTCTGGAGGTATTTTTGTTTTCCATACTTGGCTGTTATTTCTATTTCARAGTACAGATTCACAGTCAGTTTTCTGTCATCCACCTGCTAGCTCAGGAAAGTCAATCAACTTTCTTCCAGTCTGACCCATATCGCACGATTCTTTGGAGGAGGAAGTGCAGCAGATAGCACAGATGTTTGTGGGATGACTCCATAGCTCGGCCTTCTCCAAGTACRATCACGTGTGTTGGCGTGGGTAGCTGCGAGTCACTGTATATGTGTTCTGACATATCCCACTGCATACCCAAATCATTCTGCAGATTTTATTGTTCTTGGAGACAGTTAGTTAAAGCCCGGAAGATGGAAGGGGCAACAAATGGCAGCTCATCCSCTGCAGCACCATCAGGAGGTCGGTAAAGCCAAACTGGACCGTGATGCAGCAGACGTTTAAAACTCTTTTAAATCAGATTACAGTAGTGTAGTGATTCAGTCCGTTAGGGGTTGTCCTARGGTCACAAAGGATATATCCTACGTGGTGCCGTGCTTAGGCAGCRCCGCAACAACCCGTGTCGTGGCACCTCTTTTCAGTGCTTGCCAAGCCAGGCTTGCTGAGCAAACTCTGAAGGCAGACCCGTTACCTCTTGCTGCATCTCATAATTGTTTGTTCAAATGACTTGAAGTGCAAAATGTGGAAGAACATTTTAACTAACCTATCAAAATTAACAAAATAATAAAATGCCGCAATGTAGAAACAGTCAAGAAGGAGGCCCCTAGGGCAGTCGCCCTGCTTTGCATCAATGATCTGTGGTAGCTGGTGTGCACGTTCTGTAGGTTTGAAGTGCTTCGTGGTCACTGAAACATAGTAATGATAAAACCTGAGCTTTCAACTAGGACCGCAGGGTTTTTGAAAAATCATTTGAAATTAATTATCTGTAATAGTGTTAAAGTACTTGCCTGGAAGACGAGAGCTCTAAGGTCAATTCCCAATTCTGCCAGCTATAACTTTGGACAAATCCTATAAACTATTTCTGACATAATTCTCTGCTTTTCAAATGTGGATAGAAGTAAAATGAGTTTGTTTTCTATTTAAAGAATCAAAATAAAAAAGTCACTGAAACCAAACTAAATCTATAAAAAGTAGTAAAATAACCAAATGAACTATTTTCATTAGGTGACACTGCATTTTCCATATTTTCTGGTTTCCCAGGAGACATATTTTTGGGATCACCCTGTTTGTCTGAGTGTCCAATTCTGCCCCACTTCTTGCTGATTGAGTTACAAAGATTTCTGGATGGAAGGACAAATCTCAAACGTCTGCAGGTCCTTGMTGAGGTCAGCAAGCTGCAGGTTGCTGCAGAAATGCTCAGGAGCAAGGAAAGTGTGAAGGAAAAATATTTTAGAGGTGTAGTCAAGAAATCACAGAACACCTTTGTATTTTCAAAAGTCAAATCTAGGCACACAAATTTCATTAACTCTTTGCTTGTGGAATCCCTTGGTTCGTACACTTTGGATTATCAAGTGTGTGGACATTTTAAAGAAATACTTTCTTTTATAAAAGTTGTAAAGAAAAGATGAYACGTTTTTTAGGCTGAAGTTTTAGAGAGTAAGAGGAGCAACCAAAAACGATTTAGTGAATGTGGGGACAATTTTGGTTGGTGTAAATGTGCAATTTCCTTAAAACAAGATGGTAGGGCAGTATTTTCCTTGATTAATTTGCGAGGAAATATTTAATATTTGTGAGACTCTTGGGTAAGAAAATACGTGGACTTCATTAAACAGGTAACACATTCCCCTGGATATTGCCCTGGTAATGCAATGCTGAAGTGCACTAATTCTCCTTGGCTCTTATTCAGGTTGATTATTTTAATTCTGAAACTGTAACTTGGCCAGGTAAAGGAATCCTGTAAATCTGATGACTGCTAAAGAAATGGTTACCCTGAGAAATTGTTGCCTCAAGTTAATGGGATTTTTCCTTTGGCAAAGGACAACATTTTAAAGGAGTTTCTTGCCGTTGTTTTTAAAGGACCTTTAAATCATTTTAAAACAAAAATTGATGTTTTTCTAGATGCAGTAATTTTTCATTTCAATATTTGAGATAATGTCTGCAACTCAACAAAGTTAAATGCTTAAAATGAAAAGAAAAACAGATTACTGGAAGAAAACTTTGTCAGAACCAACGAAAAGAAATCTGATTTCTTTTTCTTGAAGATTTTCAAAATGTCAATAGAATATCCTGAAGCACAACAGGAAAAATTTCCAAAATCCTACAAGAACAGGAAAAATCTTCCCACTCAGTACTTGTCGCAACGGAAGTATTTCACACTGAACCTTAAAAACATTGACAGATTTTTTGCTTCGCTCAAAGAGAAGCAGTGAGAGTTTACATGTTTTGGAAAAAAATAATATTCTGGCAGATGACATTAATATTCGTGTGTGTGTATCTTGCAAAATGCAGTTGCCATCAGATGCAATCGTACTGTGATTCACATCCCCCAAATTTACACGGGACTTGGGCTGTGATCAATTTTTGACTTTTTTTGCGCGGAAAAATTGAATATAATGGAAAGTCTAATATATATTATTTTTTGAGATTTAGTTGTAAACTGAAAAGCAGAATGCCCTAAAGTCGGGAGAGCCAGCTTGAGCCTGATTGTGACCCCTGCGCACTCCCGTGTGTTCGGCGGGGGTGTGGGTGGACGCCCGCGTGCAGCGGAGCGAGTTCGGAGACCCGCTTTCCCGGCCGGAGTTTATAGAAAACATCCGATCCCGGCGGTGGGCGAGAAAGGTCCCCTTGGTTACGCAAGAGCGGGAGGGAAGCGTCTCAGGGCCTAAGCCGGGTGGATTAGAGAGGGCAGTGGAAGTGCAGTATTAGCCGCTCGCCAATAGCTTCACAGCTGCAGGCGGGAGTCAGAAGTCAAAGAGTGGGGAGCACTCATTAAAAATAGATCTGCTGAGCAGCTAAGACGATTATTGCTCCTGATTTGCAAGATTAGACCCCTGGGACAGTCTGTCGGGCTGTTTTTTTTCGCTTGGCTGCCCAAAAGGCTCTCATTTCGCTTCTCTAAAGCTCAGACAAGACTCCGTGCTGCGGCCAGAGGCTGCTGGAGGAGGGAGCAGGGCAGCGGTGGGAGGAGGCAAGGGGGGACGGACGCCTCCCCGGGGCTCCCCTGGGCCGGGGAGTCCGGCTCCCGCGACAGCGGCGTGCAAAGCCGCGGCTGAGCACAGCGTCGGTCCTGCGGGGGTTTATGTGGCTTAAACACTGCGGATGTAAATTATTAACAGGATCTCCTGGCCTGATGCTGTGAAACCTCTGCAGCCGGGTTTATGTAGAGTTTGCTGGAATTGCGGGCGCTGYAGTGGGTTTGCAGGTGGATTTTCTCGCCAGTGAGGGTGACTGCGGGGAGGAACGTCTGGGTACGTGGGRTCAGCTGGGAGTCACTTGTGAGACTGATGCACTTCATAGCTTGAAATCAGAGATGTCGGCAGGACTWCCCAGCGTGGTGGCTAGCTGAGCAGAAAGAAAAGCATGCGATAATGTGACTGGGAAACCCTTGCTTTGCTTATTACCGTTTCTTTACATTTGTTTGCTGAAGTGTTCCYATTTGGGGGAATACACTTAGCAAACATTCAAGGAGACTATGTTTCAGTCAGGAACAGAAAATTACACATTTTATGTGACTAAACACACAGATTGAATAAGCACRGTAATTTATTTCCTAACAGTCTCTTTCCCTCCATTCACTGGGACAACAGTAGAACTAATGATTAAGAATAAYAAGTGCGTTCAGAAAAATTACAGTGTGTGCTGTCTGCCCACGGAAGGAAGAGTTTCACTGCTGATCAGAGGAGGTATTGCGAGGAGCTTGCCCAGCTCTTCTGAATTTCGATAAGTGCAAGGAATTTCTCCTCTAACTCTTGCTGTTTGCATTAGCTGGTGGCAAATGACTGTTCTGTTGAATCRTTTGAGCACTCAGCTTTCTGCTGGCCATTAATTTAATTATCAGACTATCAGACCTGTAAATCAGAAATGCAAATTCAGATAGTTTATTTGGTATTTGTTTCATCAGCAGTTCCCACTGAACTGCTACCTGAACTCTTTTTTACTGGGCTTGTGTCATCCACGTTTACAGTTCAAACCAAGCTTTCAGCTCGGATTAATATAAAAAATGTTTTCCAGTTGGGCTTTCACTGCGAGCATCTGTGGCTTAGAGACAGAGTTTAAGGCGCTGTTGCTCTGCTCGTGCGGGCGGCCGGTGCTCAGAACGACCGAGCGACCCGCRGAAGCCGATCCCTCCACGGGCAGAAGCAGGCGGAGGCGACTGGCAACGCCGGCGGTAGCGGAAAACCCAACAAACGCCGCTGCGGAAGCCGTAGCAGGCAAGAGCCCTTCCCAAGCCTGGCGGCAGCGCGCAGCAAGCAGTTTGGAGATGATCTCACTCAGTGCTTGCCCTGTAAATAATAATAAGATACGACGGATCTGTGGGAATTAAGGTCTTAGGAGGCGGTGATGGCATCCGCACAGATGCGGGCGCTATTCAGCTCGCGTTCTGCAAATGTTTTATGGTTATGTAATATTCCTCAATCCAYGCTCTGGATCAGCTTTGTTCTTTCAGGCTTTGCCCATTACTCTAATAGCTGCTATCCCCAGCTTCACAAGTTTATTTGAAATATGTAAATGGATTTTTTTTTTAAAAAAAAAAAAAAGGAGGAAAGGCAACATCTTATAAACCCATGATTATCGCTCACATGGATATAAATAATAGGCACTGTTTTAAGTGAGGGCAGCTTATTTCTTGTCTGCAGAAATACTAATGCCTTCCCTGTCATTTAATTCAGCGTAATGTAAGGGGATTTAGTAGAGATTAAGAGAGAAAGTGGAAGAATTACTTATACTCTTGCGAGCCGTACTTGTGCTCCCAGGAGTTTTGCCTTTYGCTTCCATCCAAAGAGGTGATTGCTCTCCTAGAAGTTAAAAAGGAATGGAAAGRGAGGCACGTTCTTATACTAGAGTGAGAAAGTCCTGCGGAAAAGGAGGCAGTTGTCTGCATTTCAGATTCCCTGCTCTGCTGCAGGAAGGACACATCTTTGGTCTCAGACCTGGGCCCTGAGAAATGCCCCGTACACCAATAGCACCTAATTTTCCACAGCTCTGTTCCTCCGCTTGAAACAGAAACAGGCTCTACAGACCCCCACTGCCTCTGGGCCATGCAGTCTGCCTGGGTAGTGGCATTGTATAATTCTAAAATACAATATTATCAAATCAGTAAAATTATATGTAGTTTCTTAGGGTACTCCAGGTTCTGGGAAGGATAATATGCACTGGCTGCATGTTCAACATTCCCCAAGTGAAAGGATTAAGATTTGTGAAAATGTAACAGTTTTATATATGTATTGGGGAGAGCTTTCTGAGAAGTCTATTTGTCTTGAACRGTTTCAAGTGGTTTTTGTCGTGTCTTTAGGGATCAGTTCCCCAAACAGGTCAGGTCCCCAAATTTACCATTGCAATCTAGAAAAATSAAGAAATCAAGAAAGCCTGCMTATCAGAATCCYTGTTTCTAATAGCAACATGAAATATCAGAATGACATTTGCTTAGCTGATCATTAGTCTCACAGCATAAAGTATCATCTTGTTTTCTGAAGGTTGCATTTCTCCAGAAACCTTTTGGAGAGGTGGTATTTTTCATAAATATCTTCTAAGCAGCAAAAAGGCTATGTAAGGCCAAGCGCTATACTATGGGTTTAGTCAGATTTAAGCTGAAGGCTCGTGTTAGTAGTGTGGAAGCCTGACTGTGCTAAATAGTCTACACAGCGATAGAAGGTTTCTTTAGCATCGCTGACGGCATCTCAGATGGTGTGTAAAATGGAAAGCCTACTTTTTTTTTTTCCAATGGATCCACTGTTAGGTGGATCATATCATACCAGCTTTATAAAGATGAAAATACAATACCTTCAGGGCAGAGTTAAGGCCTCGACTGTATTTGCCGTGGACTGTTTATGATATTTGACTTTATGATTTTGATGAATGCRATTGTTCGTTTTGGTTTAACTGACCAGGAGCAGGTTGGAAACTCAGTAATTTTTGTTCTAGGCTGCATAGGGAAACAAAGCACTGTCTTTCCACACCTCCACAGAAATAGCAAAGGACACTTGAAGGGCAGGAACACTTAAAATGTGAGTTTTCTCTGAGGCAGACTGCTTATAAAGTCATCCCTGTTGCACCCAGTGACTGTAGAAGTCCAAGCAAGCTTGTCACTCGCATGACTGCAGTAGGCTTCTGGCTCGTGCTTTTGTTATCTCTGAGATTTGTGATGCCAGAGATCACTAACGTTAGCTGTTTTGAAGCCCATTGGATCTAAATCTATTTAGATCACTTATTTGGATCACTGGATTTTGCAGGCACTCATTTTTATTGCTTATTATTCTGAGCAAAAGTAATAATCCTCTGGGAAGTGAAATAAAAATGAGTCCTGGATAAAATAATATACCTATAACTATGCTGTTCTCTTGTTTGCCTTCATAAATGGAAACTATTGTATTTTATGAAAGTGCAAGTTTGTAGCCGTTCTCCAGCTGGCTTAATCCAGTGATCCCATAATCCTTGTTACATTTACTGGCTTCCCCTTCTAATCAGGCTGGAGTCAGCATGATTTCTTCCAAATGTTAATGAGACCCGGGAAGCTTTCGCTCAGCAGAGTAAGTGGAAATAAAATCCCCATTCCTAGCCATTATTACAACTAGTATCAAGGTTCATTTTTATGTTGCAGTATTACTATGAGTTCAGCTTTTAGACTTTGGTCTTTTCTGACCTTAAGCATTAGAGCTTGGTATGAACAAGAAAACAGTTACTCATGAAATCAAAGAAACAACTTCCTGTAGAATCTGTAAATATGAATCTTTTCATTTGTATTTGCTTTCCAAGAAGTACAAAAGTCACATTGGAGATTTCTGAATTTCTTCTGTTTACCAGTCCCTGAAAACACCCTGTTTTCCCTCTTGTAGAAACCTGGAAGACCTTCTTGTTGTGTTCCTCCCATAGCATCCTTTTTATCAGCAGTACTACCACACTATACTGCCATTTTTTCTTTCTCTTGTGCCCAGAAATGCCTGTGTGGATCTGGAAAGAAAGACACTCGATGGGATTCTCACTGGAAYCCCTTTCCTGGAACAATCACTGCTGTGACTCCTACGTGACATCTATTTCTGGAGGTGTATTTGTACCTGTCTATTGCTGCTCAGCAGTAAAACGAATGRGATGCCCTCCTCTATTCCATTTCTGATACCTGGTGGTCCTCAGAGGAAATGTCTATCAGACTCAATAAATCAATTCAGAATTAAATAAATACAAAGCTGAACTAGTCTTACAGCTCAGGCTAAGCCAGTCCATGACTTGGACTTATCAGTTAGCCATGTRTAGCATTACAGGGGTTCTGTTATCACATGGGCTTTCGCTGGTCTAATCGTAAGACCAAAGACCCTTCATTTCTGGTACAATCACAGCTGTTGTTTCGTGTTGTCACACCAATGAATGGTGTTCATTTTCTAGGAGCACAACCTCGTTTGATTCAGCTGRGGACACTCTTGGCAAGAAAAATGTCTGTGTTCATTAACTTGAGTGAAGAAAAGAGGTGTTCTTGGATGGCTTGTGGTTAATTTGTGATCTTCTGTAAAGTACCATATGTGAAGTAAATTGACTTTCATCTAGTCTGAAATCAGAACCCTAAATCAGGCCTTCATTTCAGTATTCTGCAACAGGTTTCTTCAACACTGCCTTATTCTAGTCATTCCTGACTGATTTATGTGCAGAGATGCTGAGTTTAATTGTGTTATTCCTGGCAAAGAAGGAGGGAAAAAAGCAGAAGAAAACTAGTTCTCACAATCCTATTTGTGAATTATAACTGTACACTCTAATCATGTTTCTGTTTCCCCAGATGTGGAGAATTTTAGGAGTGCCTCATTATCGACCACTAATTAAATCTAATGTGAAAGAAATGTTGGATGAAATCCTGCCAGTGTTGGAGTTTCTGCCAAAACTCCCATTGACTTCGGTGGAACTCTAATTTTGCTTTCTGGGTTTTGGACTCTTCTGAGGGTGATGATTATAATTATTTATTATCTGACAACATCTGGGATCTCCATTTAAAGTTCAGGCCTCATCGTACTGGGCAGGTAAAATGAGAGATTTGCTTTTTAGATCATTGCACTCAATGTCACAAGCAAAAGATGCTGGTAAATAAAACAGCTAGGCAAGGTGAAAGAAGTAGGGAGAAAGGATGTCTGGCAAGCTCTGGTGCTTAGGGGAAGAGCTGTGAGAAAAAAGGCCCCATCACTGTGAGATTTGGAGACAGAGGTGGTTATGGCCCTGATTCTGCAGGATCCCTGCCTCTGGCCCCAGCCCGTGTTTGCCCTGCAGAGAGCTGACTGCTTCACGCCAGACATCCCAGGCAACGCTGTGGGACATATACGTGTAGCCGTTATCTGCCCGTATGGAGTTACAGTAGGGATTGGGGGCTATAGACTATAGGGAGCTAAAATGATATCGGTAATACACCAAAAAAAAAAGAATAAGGAGTGAAGAGTCTGGCTTGCAGGGGATGATCTGCCCTGGGATCYGTGAGAGCTGCTGCAAACAACACATGTAAAAATCTAATGTATTGTAGTACTCAAACCTAGGACATTTACAGCCGTATCCTGCTTTGATAGTGGTTTTCCTGATTCCTTCCTGTAACTCACTTAAGTATTTCACTAGCTTGTTCTTCCCTCCCCTGTAGCACTCCTTAATCTATGTAGTTCAATTAGAAGACAGCATGAGGGCAGTGTCTGCAAGACCTTGTTTATTTGCACTTTGTTGCAAACAGAAGTTCTTTAAGCGCCCAGCTTCAAGTGTGACATATTTTCCAGTCCTTTTTTATTTCTCTCTACACTAAGCTACTAACACGTTGCCTTAAAACTGCAGTGTGGGTCAGCAAACATGTCCCCAAACTCCTACCTGCTGGTCTGAACTGAGTTTTCCATTAGTGACCRCTCACATGATGTGTCGGGCTAACGGGGCAGACAGAGCGTATCAAACCTGGTCGTTGCTTCTCCACCTCAGYCTGCGTTAGCGCTGCAAGCAAACGCATTTCCCARCTRTGTTTTACGTTGCCTTCTCATCAGYCCCCCCCTTTTTTTCTGCAGATTTSTTCTCGTTTCATCTGTAAGGTTAATTGGGGATGCAAAAGGATGATAATTAGGTCTCCCTTGCAGCCTGGCAGTGTGTTTGCCTCTCTCGTTGCTTTTTGCGCAGGTTTCGACGTGCCCCATCAGCTGCTTGGATGCTGTGTTCGGAGATAAGGGTCTCCCAGGCAGCCTAGCCTTGACTATCACAGAGTCACGAGTGAAAAGGGCCGAAGCAGAACAACGGTAGTTTGTGCGGCAGATATATTGGRTAGAACTAACTTTGAAGAATGCTCTTGGAAATTTCCCACCGGCTCCAAGGAGCTTATAAGAGGGTATTTCCTTGGTGATGTATAGTCACCATGTCAGACATGTCCCACCAATAGGTTTCTCTGAGACTTAGTAAATATTTTACTTAACACAAGCTCTTTCTGAAGTGCTTTTCCTGTGTTTAGTGTACATCATGGATTTTTTTCCTGTTATGATTTAAATATAGCTGAGTGCTTGTTTACATAACCAATTGAAGCGATACGCATGCACTCAACCCGTAGTGCTTAGTTTGGCTAATTACAAACCTGTTCAGTAATTTCCTGTCATTTGTACCTACTGTTTATATCTGTAAGGAAAGATTGCCCAACGTGATGATGATGCACTCAACTGCGGGACATCACTGAGTGATCATCAGAAAAATAGTTCTCCCATTTCAGCTGTCACGTGGTGGTTCATGAGGTAAATGCTGCTATGGAAAGTTCTCCTAAGCMGTTTGTTACGATACTGTGTAAATGCGAGAGCTGTAACTACTACAGCGATATCACTTCTGGCTATTACTGAAATATGAGTAGAAGTTTTGTTTTAATGTAGGGGAGACCATACAGGCACCTGAGATAAAATCCTTCGTCTTAAGCAGTTCATATACCTGGCTGATGTTAAGAAGTCTCTTTATATCTGTGTGGCATCTTCTGTTCTCGGATGGATGTCCACTGGTGAAAATGGAAATACGTCAATACTAGGTTGTTCATTTAGAAGAATCAGTATGGACAAATATTAAAATCCTGCYGCCTTTCTTCTGTCTTACTTTTCCCTGTAGAAACGTGGTTTTCATCTCAGGAGACACGTTTGAGTCAGTGAACATCCATGGGATGTGAAAGTTAGTGGAAAGCTTTTAACTGACATTAATCAATGCTGTGAAAGCCCAGAAGCAGACAATATCCCGGGAGCCTCATAGACCGTGTCCACGCTAGCAAGCAGCGCAGCCAAGCAGGGACTGATCTGTAGGACTGAGCTGGGCCTTAGGACCCAGCTGTTGCTGAGGACCCAGTGTCCACACCCTTGGACACCACCATTGTATCATCCACCATTTTGGAGCAGGAGTTCTTAGACAGCTCTTTAATCTCAACTTGCATATGTAGATATTTTCACGAGTTGTCATTACCTAGTTAACTGTACTCAATCAGCCAAGACCGTGTATCTTCTTCCTCCTAATCAAGAAACATCATATGCATGAACATTGCAATCTCTTCATTAAAAAATCTTTTTAAGTTGGGACAAGTGCATTCTTCAACAAATCACTAAGTCACTCTGAAACGTCTAGGCAAAGACGTCTCCAAGTCTAATTCTGAAGTGGGTCTGGATCCCCTAGCCACTTGCAGGATGCAGAGCCATGGCACACTTTCAGAAAGTGGAGGAGCCTTGTCTTTTGGAGCAAGACTGTTTCTATTGTGACATTTCCTGCACAGTAAAAACACTCATCCTTTCAAGTTAAATCAACAGCTGTAGTAAATTGGCTAACAGAATTGCAGTCAGATTCTCAATTGGCTTTAAAAGAAGAGAAAATGCTATGACATTTGAAGATGACACTAAGAGCATCACTAAAATAAATTAAATGAATGTTATCTATTTTTCTGAGTGGCTTTTAGTGTTTTTAGAATGCTTTTGGGGTTGTCACTGCTGAATAGATTAATCAAGTAGCAAACATCTATTTCTGTGTAATTAATCTTTTACTTTATTTGATTTGAATGAAGTAATGGAAGAGTCAATTGTAGCTGGAAACGGAAGAAATGAAGCATGAGAAAATAGAAGATGCTATCAAATAAGAAAGTAAACAGGTTCCTGAAATTAGAAAATGAGAGTTTGCAGCTTTCAGTACCTTACTCAAACAGGTGATAATGCTGCATCATGTTTGCAGTAGATTTAACCATAGCTGCTTWGCTGTGAAGAACTTCTACAAACAGATTTAATTTTCAGACAAATTCCAAACTGAAATCAGACCTTACTCAAAAAGAACAGTTCCTTCTATATTCCTCCCCAAACRGCGAATTTCTCCAAAATTGTTGGTCCTAGCCTCCACTGCAGAAGCTTACAGTTTATACTTACACAAATTAGCCTATTTTTGAGTTTAAGGCTAGAATCTCAGAGCAGATGAATTTCAGGGAATTTAAGGATTTATTTTGAACTTTATATAACGATCTAACGTACTCTGAAAAGAGAAAARTATGTGCTTTGACTTATGAAGAGGGTGAAAAGCTGGAGATCATATCACTTGTTGATAGTTATTTTGAGGAAATATTCAATTCTCCGGGCAGGCTATTCTCAATCAGCTGCTGCAAAAGTTGAAGTATGGAAGCACAGAGCTATTCCAGGGTCTGAGCSTATTTAGATCTGGTTTTCTGGCATGCTGCTGAGCGCCACGATGGTGTGACTTGACCTTCACAACAATGTTGTCATCCAATACAGTGTGTCCCAACATCGGTGCATCTGCCACTTTGGAAGCTCTGGATAGTTTTCAGAGTTGTATGAGAAACATGTAAATATTTAAATCCTGATGTCTCCTGAGACTGAAAAGCCAGACTATAAGGCCTAGTTGGAGCTAGTGAGGCTTAGATAGAGTAGCTGCCACTTGAAGAAAGGGATATGAAACCAAAACATTCTCCTTTTGAAATCTGTAATGAGCTTGTTTCCCTTTTCCCCTTACTGCTTGATTAAATTGCAAAGACTATCATTACAGACAATGTTTATGGAACAGCTAACAACAAAGACTTTGGCCAGCTGTCCTGTATCTTGCACTAGCAGAGGAATGAATTAGATGTCCTGAAAAAGAATAGCCATGCCAGCCATGCTACCAAGCTGGGCACCCGTGCAGGTATAGAGGGACCTGTTCCACCTCAGTGCTTGTGGTGTAAGGTGGCATCCTCCACCACCACCAAAGCAGCTACACAAGAGTCAGGGAGATCCAGAACTGTCCCAGGAATGTCAAGGGTAACCAAATCCAGCTCATGATCTGGGCTTACCATGGAACAGTTTTTCAGTTGCATATTATCCAAGTGGGTTTTTCTCATGTAATAAATTTGGAGATTGACAAGGGAAGAAGCAGATGAGAAGGTAGAAGGACGTTGGGCCACGGATAGGTACTGTTTTCACAATACACTTTTATATACAGGGCACGTTCAAAAGGGTTTTGTCCACACCATGGCACCATGAAGTGCTACAACATCCATCCTCCTGCTTTGACCCAGCCTTGGGACAAGGTGAGCCATATTTGTGTCTATGTCCCACTGTCAGCCTGGATGTGCTCTGTCTGTCTTCTCTGTGTTCAACAGCAATTTGATCAGGAGCTCAAGCAAACAGTTGATACTAAGATCCTGTCTCAGATCACTAATCCAAACTGCAGCGATCATTCTTGCCACGTTTTGTACAGAGTAATGTATTTTAACACTTCGCAACTTCTGATGAATCTCACAGGTCTCTTAATGAAGCTCCAGTAAAAACACAATCCCAGGCCTGATGATTAAAGCACGTGATCTCTGAAAAAGGCCTGCTTGTGCTATCATTGCAATAAAATTTGCTCAGCACAATCCTTCCATGAAGAATTACAGGACCTTATTTGCAGCATCTGCCAAAATAATTGCACCTCTCAGTGATTTTTATCTCTCTATTCCCTGTTTTAAGTATATTCATTAATTAAATGGCTCAGCTTATTTGAATGCAGCCCTGAACTGAAATGAGCAGTGCATCATGCTCATTATCCTCTGAGCATATTGCTTTGAACTCACACAAATTAACAAGCCCTCTGTCTGCTCATCCTCCTTCTTCATGCCTTTTCTATCTCTTTGCTTGTTATGGAGATGATACCGCAAGTTGAAAGGAAGGACGGTACATTTTCTTCTGAGAGCCTGAAGAGCTGTGGTAGCTCTAATCCCTATGGAACTGAGCTGCACATCAATGGACCAGCCACTGTGCGTGTCCTGGCTTCTGCGCCTTTGTAGTTCCCAAGGAAGGCAGGTGACGGGAAAGTGCTGCTGCAAAGAGAAGGAGGAAGAAAAAAGGAGGGAGGAGAAAAAAAAAGAAGGAATGTACTTCGACGTTATAGAACAGACTACTCAAGTATCTCATATTTCCCTTCTCACCTACATGAAAGCATGTTGTCAGGTCACAGAAAGCTGTGAACACATCGTGTCGCGTGCTGTACGAGGGGCTTGTGTGGCTTGAGCTAGGCTGCTAGGCCTGTTTGTAGGGAATGTGCCATCTCATCTCAAACTCTAAAGTCCTCGGTCTCTTTCTCTCCGTGGGGTATAGGCCTGCAAGATCACGAAGACGGAGGCTGTAGTGAGCCGATATGGCGTGATTTATCCCTAGGTGCATGGCGGGAGTYCTTGTAATGCCCAGCCTCCAGCAGGATGGTGCTCCACTTCGCGCTGGGTGCTCCGTCAGAGCAGTAGCCGCCGTCTCGTTTTCTCCCTTTTAATTGCCAGCTCCCAAGATCAGAGCGGTGGCTGCTCGGAGGGCCAGCATTGCAGGAGTGGAGGCATACGAGATATCCAGAGGAGCAGGGCTTGGGAAGTAGGTGCAATTTTCCTTCYGGAGGCAGAGGAATGGGTACAGACTTGAGAGAGCTAGGGAAGASAGGATAGGGAATGGAGATACTAAGCAGAGGCATAATGCAGGGAATTACAGTCCATGTTCAACTGGGGAGATATGGGAGCGGGGAAGGGCACACGATGCTCAGCCCAGCAAGGTATGAGTGTGCATGGCAGGACGGCGGRGCCCGAGGACATGACTTCCCAGAGCCAAGGTTCACCTTCTGCTGCTCCTCAAGCTTCGCTGCTGAAACCCCTCAAGGGGAAAAGGCAGATGAACACAATTGAAATCATGTGCTAAGGAGCAGTAACTGAGGGATATTCTAACGCAGTAGTTTTAATGGGTTCACATTTCCTGATGGAGAAATGTGCAACTAATTAGGTCTGTGACATTCATTTAATTCAAACAATAAAAGTGTTTCATGTCTTCAGAGCCATTTACTAAATACACATTTTCCTGATAGAGGGAGGTGAGTGCTTGTAGACGAACACAAAGTATTTGTTTATCACCTTTCTGGATTACTGATAAAGCTGTTGCTGATATTAATTAGCGCTGAAGTGTCTACAGTAGCAGGAATTCTTTCATACTGTGAAATAATACTTATTTTAAGATGAGGACTTGTTTTTTAGCACCAGCAAAGGGAGTAAGTAGGTCTTGTACTTCCAGTAGCAGCTCTTGGATAGGTGTGTGCTTATTTGCTCTGTTGCTCACTTGCATGTTGAGAAGAGCTCTCCACATGCTGCAGAATGGAGCAAAATGATAGCTGAGATTATTAGTAAGAGAAGGAATCCCTTACTTTTTCCTATGGTGACATCTTAAGTAATGGCTCAAGGCAAAATTGCAGCAAAGAAACCCTTTAGTTTGATGGCCCRGAAGTTTCAGGCATAAGCAATCTCAACTAGTAAGCTGAAAGTTATCACGGATTGTGGTATTGAGTGTGGATTGTCTCATTAAATACTCCAGACTCCTGATCCTGCCCAGCCCTCTGAACTGGACTAAGTTACAGATGCATCATTTCTCTAAAGTAAACACTTTAGAGAGCTCCTCTGAAGGGCTTTGAAGACCTTTTGTAGGCAGAATGATTCCTGGTATCATTTCTGTGCTGGGGAGCCTGCAGCTCTTGTTTGGCTCTGAACAAACTCGTGCTCCTGGGCCACTTGTTACCATCAGCAACACTGATAGAACCAGGATCTCAGTGATGCAAGGAAGTCCTCGTGACCTGGGAGCAGAAGGAGGCAGATGTTTTCCATGGAGCCGGCAGGATGCTTGGGCACGACCGCTGTTTGCCATTAAGACAGTTCRTGCCTTTGTGCAGAGCTGAGAAATTTGCTGAGTGTCCCCTCACATTGCAAGGCCTGTGCGCCAAGAGTTTGGCACCTCCACTTTGCTCTGGCCCACGTCACATAGCTCCCAGCAAATCTCATCATGTCTAGTCATGCATGATGGCAGGGGGACCCTTGAGTGCATGTTTCGCTTAATCTGCCAATTTAGCTTTGGTGCTCGGTGCTACCTGATTTGTGCCTGGTTTCCTGGTAGAATCTGTTGTCTCTAATTGGAGATTATTCCAAGAGTYGCCACAGAGACTGAATCTGACAGTTCAGCTGAGCACCGAAGTAATGAGTTAAATAATGCACCCTGGAAAAGTTAATCTTTAAAAATCTGTCAGGCATATCTTATTTTCCAGGTCAAAGCAGAGCTATGTTTAACCTCTTAGAAGATTCCAGGAATTTGGGGATGGGGAAGAACCAGAGAGCAAAGCAGTTGTGGTTACACTGGGAGCATGCAGGTTCTTCTCTGGATAGACTTTCTCTAGTGCAGAAGACACAGCTAAAGCTGGATTTTGTTTCATTTCTCCTAGATCTTGTCCCAGCAGATGACAGACACAGAAATAAAACAAAAAGTGCTACATGGAGGACTTACTAAATCTTGCTGCAAACTCCTGACTTTATTTTTCTAGTTACTGGTTGCTGTCTAGGACCTGTGTAGGAAAAAGAATACATAATCCTGGTTTTATGACAGCTCACAGAAAGCAAAAGTCTTCAAATTCTTACTCTGAACACATTTGTATCTTGCTGCTAAAGGTCTCGCACAAACACCRTTCCTTATTCCTTAGATCAAGTAGTCCAAGGAGGTGGAAGAAGTGGGCAGCAAACTGTAGTAGTAGTAGTGTAGTAGTTGCAGCAGTTTAGAGGGTTTTGTGTGAAGTGCTCACAAGGCATCAGCAAAATTTGTGCATTCCCCAGTTCTCTCCTCTAGCCAACAGGCAGGGTTTCTTTGCTAAATGTAGGGAATCCTTGCAGAGATTGAAACCCCATTCATTTTTTCTCACATTTGTTCCATTTTTTTCTGCRTCTATTGCACAGAGGGAGACATGTGCTAGCCCAGCATACTGCTCCTCCTTTGATCTATGCACCAGAAAATCTGTATCGAGTCAGCTGCACATTTCTAAGGAGATTAAATTTGCCCTTGTGGTTCATCTGAAGCCTGGCAGATCTCTTTGCATGCTTTGTGGTACAAGATCTCAAACCAGTAAAACCCTACAGACCATCTGTAATTTTAAACATGTGAGTAGTCTGTCTGGCAGCCTTCCTTAACATGCATTTTAAGAGCATAYCCTTAAAACCTTGTGCAAACAGAACGCTCTGCTTTTATACACAYGCGTGACCTTCAGCTGAAGATGACTGAAATGCTCTCAGACTGTGATTTGATTTTTTTGTTGGGACTGCTTWAGAAAACTGGAAAATGCCTGCAGCAGTTGCATGAGCAAGTGAAGGGCCTTAAGTGTTTGTGTATGATGGAGACATAAGGACATAGGGTAGGACATAAGCTCAAAGGACAGAGATAATAGTTCTTGAGAAAGGGGTAAAAAACTGCTTATTGTGAAATGTCTCCTCTTTGGCTTCATGAGGTTACAAGTTCATTTACTCTTTCTGTGGCTCACCCTAAGTTCAAAGAGTGATACATAACCATCTTAGAGGCATGAGATACAGGAAGAKGTGGAGACCTGAGAGAGGAAGTTATCCCGGGTGTGCAGGAAGAAAAAGGCTTGTCGAAGTGATGTGGCACCTGTGGTTGCAGGCAGTCTCCAAACCCAAGAAAAGAAAAAAAAGGCAAAGAAAAGAACTAGAGACCATATAGCATTATCAACTGTTGATCAGCACCRTAAGAATGTAGTTTGTTAACTAATTCGTCTGCTTTCCAAACACTTTCTTCATTGCAAGAGAAGGTTGAAAGACTGTCGTTCCTGGTGAAATTGATGTCTTCATACATTTTAATAAAAATGACTTTTTTGCTTTGGGTTGCTTTATTTAGCCAAGCATGTCCAGCAAGCTGTATCTAGTGTCGTTCACAACCGAGAATGCTTTTCTGAGGTCAGGAGCAGCCAAGGAAGGGAGCCACCCTCCAAGGTATTCCTGTGGACTGTGCGCATCCAATCTCATCAAACCTCATCAGTGGAAATGCTGCCGTTTTGGTGCAAATTGTTTGTCTGTTAAATGGCAAACGTGAAAATAAAACATTACRGAAGGAGCTAGAGCTAGAAGAAACTGTGCCTGGTTTTCTTCTCCTCTTTGCACTGTTTTACAGCCTTTTTGAAACCTGGAACTGTTTTCGTAATGTGTTTCCTCAGAATGAGCTGGTTAACTTTCTACAGTTTCTCCTGTGAATCCGAGCTGCTGATAGCTTAGGTTTGTGTATTTATTTATTTGTTGCAAGAAAAATAGAGATGGTTGCTTGAATGAATCCGTAATACATTACAAGTGTCCCAGTTCTTGACTATGGGCYGTTCAGTGAAATACTTTATCCAAAAGATGCATTGCTCCTTTCAATCTTTCAACTTACTAGAAAACAAACAAATGAACAAAAAAAAAAAGCAAAATGAAATGAAAAGCAACAAACCACTTTGATTCACATAAGGTAGAGGAAAAATCTAAATTGATGGAGGAAGAAAATCGGTGATCTGTCCCATCTGCAATCTGAGAAAACAGAGAAAAATAATCTCAAGCGGACAGCTTTGAGCTAAATCCCAGGCCTGAGGGGGTGAGCAGCTCTCATCACTAACATCAAGTTAGGAACGAGCAGGGATTTTATATCATTTTGATGATATTGACAAAGCCATTTTGACTTTTCATGCCAGCAACTTCAGTTTCTGCAGTGAGAGRGCCCGGTGGGCTATGCTAACGCAGYGCCTTCGGCATCGATCCAGCCGCGATGCTGCCGAACCCGGGGCGAAACGCCCCGTAACCCCCCCCGCCCCGAGCACGCGCTTCCGTATTTATTCACGGCGTAGAAGTAAATGGCAGCGTAACTCTGTGGAATTTGGGAGATTTGTGCTTGCTGACATCGAGACTGCGTTTGATATTTAATCTTCAGCCCGTAAAAGTTACAGCCGCTGCTTTTAAAATATTCTCATAGAAGCTGAACTGATTGAGCCCCTCCAAGTACAGCTGCTGTTCGGAGCTGGACAGGAGGAGAGACAAGGCGCCGYCTTTTACCAGCCCGCCCTCCTAAATTGCCTCTGCTTTGATATTTTGGATGACTCTAACATAAACCAACAGTTGCAGCCCTGGGTAGCTTATTCAGTAAGATGAGGTTTGTAAATAAAGCACAGATTTCAATCCAGAGTAGCTAAAGATCAGTTTGAAAAGGAGAAACGTTTTGCACATGGTTCGTGTGCTCACAGACGTGGGCAGCTCTTCAGGCTGTGGAAGCAGCATTTGACACAATGCACAAGCATTTTTGACACAAAATCGTAAAGAATTTAATTTAATTCGATTTACAGAATAAATTGTTATAAAACTACGRAAGCAATGGCAGGGAGGAATTTCATAAAGACGTTTGCAAACCCTTGGAGTCGTCTTGATCGTGTATCCCCGAATGTCTTTGGCATTGCTCTTGGTGACCTCCACGTGTGAGCTAGCTTGTGCTCCGAAATACCTTTCCCCCTCAGTGAGTCTTTGCCAAAGGCAGAGGTCACGGCAAGGCGCCRGGAGCAGAGCTTCCCCTGCCAGCAGCTGCCTTCTCTTTCCTTGAGCMGCAAGCGCTTTGCTGACAGTTTTCTAGCTTGTGTGATCTCTGGAACTCATCACTTTAAAGGAAAAAAACAAACAGCATCTGTGCAAGAAAYGTGTCCCCGGTAACTCGGCGTTGAAGGACGCCGTGCACGTAAACCGTGGATTCCCGCAGCAAGCAGCACGGGGCTTCCCTGCAGCTGGGGCGCTGCTGACCGAAAAGGGAAATCTGCCATAAATTACAGCGGCATTTTAAAAACTTTGTGAGCAAACAGTCATGAAYCTGCTTTGCTCTTCACAAGCGTCTGCGGCTGTGGTGTGCGGGATTGCCGCTGAGGAGCGGAGGATCCCCACCTCTCTGCTGAATGCCCTAGCTACGGGGCAAAGCAGGCATCTCCCAGCAAGAGTAGGAGTATYGTGGGGAAAGGAGAAACCTTCTTAAACCAGGCATCTGCGGCGCCTGCAGTGCGCAAGAAGCTGATTTGTTTAGGGTGAGGAATGAGCCATGTGTTTGGCTGGAAAATTCAGAAAGGTTTTATGGGTTTGTAAAGCAGCACAGGCTGGCTGAAGGAGCAGAGGGCTCTCTGAGCACTAGCTGCATCTGCTCATACGTCTGGTCTCAGCGCGCTCAAGTTTTATGCCAGTTATTTCTCCTCCAATTCTGAATGGCCATGATGGCTTCAAAACCCACGCTACTGCTGATGCAACTGGTACCCAGAAGTGCTATGCTGACCAGGACTGCCCCATCGTTTCCTCCTCCTTATATCTCCATCTGCATCTGCCTGTCAGCAGTTGCTTTACGGTCAGCTGTGAGGTCCTGGGGCAGGAAATCTCCGCTGATTTTTGTACAGCAGCTGGCACAGTGGATTCCCAGGGATACCACAATACAACATAGCAATCAGCTATCTGGCACGCACTTGCTCCGGAAAGCATGCCAGCTATTCCCTGCTTCTCCATGTTGCGAGTGCAAGTCTGCTCAGCCTGTGAGTTGCCCATACGCAACAGTGGCCCACAGTACTGAGCTGTCTTCCTCACGCAAACTCCTGCAAACTCAGGCTTTAGCCAGCGTAGGAGATATTGTAGCTGTGAACCGTGGGAGCTGAAGACCCACACCACACTGCAAGGGCTAGATGTTCAGGTGACATCCATGTAGCTGTCTTCACCGTTGAACCGGAGACTGCTATCTAGCTGGCTGCCAAGTCTTGTTTGAAAAAAAAATACATCATTATTTTAAGCAGCGGTTATTTCATTACTGTGGCAAAAGAGATTGTGGCCATTTAAAGCATTGTGATAGAGTCTGTAATGTAATTAGGTGATCCTGAAAAAGCAATACTGGAATTCAATCACTCTGAGCTGTCCGCGTTGGCTTCCTGAAAGCAATCAATCCGTGCGGCAAAGGAAGCCTGCTGTTCGCCGGCCCCCGGGGTCTCTTTCTCCTACGACGTACAAAAGGCTTTTTTGTCAGGACCAGCAAATCTATTTCCCCAGCTTAGCTAAAGATATGAAAACAATGGCCGGACTATCCAAACRATTTGTCCTCCTTTCCGCTCTTTGCTTTTCTCTTCCCTGGTTTCCGCCTTTCCCTGGTTTGGGGATCACCGACGTACAGCTGATGGTTATACGTTTGTGGGGGCTCTGCCGATCTCTGCASCGGTGTAAAACTGTAAATCAGTGAAAACCTTTCTGCATTAGGAGCAGGGTACTGAAGGGCAACATTCAAATCCCTATTTCCGTTAGCTTGAATAGAATTGATAAAAAGCTTTTAAAAATATAAGTCATTATCTAAGCTCCTATTTGGGGGCCTTAATGTATAATTACTCTGTTGTCATTAGTATCATTTCTGTATGCTGAGAGGTTTGATCTGTAAATATTGTCCTAGAACTTGTCATTCATTCATAATTCTACCAAAAATGTTCCACTCTAATTTTAGAACTTCCCACTTGGTGGCTAGGAAATTGATTTATTCAGGGTTTTTTTTTCACTTTGTAATAATATACCACTTGTCTGTGTTAAAATATATATACTTTCCTTCCACCAAGTAAAATTCCACCTGTTTGATACCTGTCCAAGCTTGTTGAGGTCTAKAGTAGTTACATCACTGAAACCAAAGACAGAATTTAGTCAGTGTCTATCTTCTGTGCATTTGTTTGCCCAGTAGGCCTCCAGGGCTCAAAATACCTGGGAGAGGTAAAATGAAGTGTCTGACTCAATGAAGCTACCACTAGCTAATGATTCCCAACTGCAATAGATGCAGTTTTTCTAAAGGAAAAACTTTCTTTAAGAATCACATCTCCCCTGCAGCGGTGAGAACGCCAGCAGGCACCCTGCGTGCGCTGCTGCAGCAGTCAGAAGAGATTAACAGCGTTTCYCCAAGGCTTTCCAGGGGAATCAATGCTTGCTAATCTTTAGAAAATTACACTAACGAGCTCTAGGCCTGAGCTGCAGGAGTTTGGCGCACCGGTCTCTGAAATCACGCACAGGCCGTTAATATATCAAGGCTTTAATGAACCAGAAAATCTCTAGTAAGCGCAGGCCAGAGAGATGCTTTAAATTCCCATCTCTCCAGAGCTGGTGGTACRGAAGACAATAAAGTCTGCAAGCAAAAATGCTCTTCTGGGGACTGATCCAGTCTGGGGAGCAACCCCAACTCCTCAAAGATATTTAGGCTTTAAAGTCCACTAAAGAAGATGATCAGCAGCTCTTGAGAAATCCTGAGCTTACTCAACTTGCTCAGAAATCCTAGAATCACAGCTTCCATAAAAACTGAAGGTTGTTGCGGCTATGGATGCTAGGTATCATTTCAAGAAGAGAATTCACCTCTTTTCTCCTGCTTCAAACCACTAGGCAGAACTAGAAGGTGTAGCTGGTCAAAACGTGATTGCTAGAGAGACTAGAAACATGAAAATTAATGAAATCCTGTTCTAGCTTGCATTAAAAAAATCTTTTTTACTAATCATAAAAGATACTAATTTCCTGAGCAATTTTCTAATTTGCTTGGTGCTTATGAAATATATTGCCTGATTTCTACTCTATTTCCTATTGGACACTCTGCAACGTTGACTAATCTCTAAAAGAAATAAGCATCTGTTTCCTTCRTGGTTTCTGTCTGATTTAAGGTAATTACACTCCTACACAACATATCATAGAGAAAATTAGAACTGATGGGTTTTTCTCAGAAGACTTTCTAGCTTGTAATCCAAGAGGAATGCACTTTGGMTTTTTCTTTAAAAGAATCAGCTTGCAAACTTTTGTCCCTGATCCTGGAAAGAGTTCAGTGAGCTGGTTTCAAGTCCTTGAAACAAAGCAGGTGCAGACGTCATTGCAGAATCAGGACCCAAGGGTCTCCTGCCTTTAAACTTCTCATGACTAGCACATCCTCTGTCTGTCCTGGTACAGCAAGTGACCTGAGCAGCCCACAGGTGTGATGGTAAAAATAAAAAAGCTGTTTTCTCATGGAAAAGAAAAGTACCCCAAAAAGAAGGAAAAGAATCCGAAATTATTAAGAAAAGAATGCACAGYGCAGAAGGCAAAGCCTTGGGGCTAATCACACCACCTTTTGGAGGCAGGGAGGATATTTTCTGTAATTCTTGTCCCCTGTAATTTGAAGCACTCTGACTTCAGCTCCCTGTGTGTGCTRGTGCTGACGATGAATGGCCCACCAGAGGTTTTTGCAGAACATCGATAGACAGACTGCTGTGTCCCCAGCTTCCACGTGGTGTTCCTCAATCAGGAACACCATGAGAATCGGCATCTCCATGTGTGGTCCTTGTATTTGCGCTAATTTAAAAAAACCAACATAGCATCTTTATGTTTGTTTTGGGGGTCAAGTATTCAGCTTTCTAATCCCTAGGGGGCAGTTCCTTCAAAACAAAAACCGCTCAGTGTCTCGGCTGTCCTGACGTGGAGGCTCAGCTCTGTCTTTGTTTTCAGATGCGTGATGTTTTATTCGTCTCTGTCAGCAGCTATTTTTTCCACTCTGCAAGTGCTGTCACTTAAAAGGCAAAGCAATGTTCCCATTCAGACAAAAACAACCGGACATGCATCGTAGTAAGGACTTATATTTTCCAGAGCTCCTTAGCTTCTGTGACTTTGCTTTCAGATTTTAATAAGAATCCATTTGTCTTTTTTTTTCATATTGCTCATTCTGACATGGGGAAAGGGTAATTATTAGCTTAAATTTGGCTCCAAATTAAAAATGCTGTGGAACCAGCCTTTTTTTAATGCAGCCTTTGAATGATTGGGATGTTTCCTTGCATAAAATCCTCAATGAAAACTGTATTTGAAGCCAATATTTGACTCCCCTGCAGAGTGTGAAACCCACAGATTTCAGCACAGATGCTGGAATCTCTGTGCCAATAAGACCCATAGCAGTTCTGCTTGCAATGGCAACAGGATTTCATCCCAAAATACAGTGGTCCTAGAGCATTTTGCCCTAGCTGAGGATCTGCCACTAAGAAGTGGGAAAGTTAAAACAGAGGGAAATAACTTRAAATGTTGCCACTTGAAAAATGCATTAGAAGTAGTACCAGGTTCTTCACTCCATTGCCAKTTTTCTCACTTTACAATCCCACATTTCTACTTTATAAGATTGGATTTTTTTTTCTTTTCTTTCTTGTTTTCTGCAACTTGCACCAAAACGGTGGAGGAAGTTGATCAGAAATAGGAACCAGTCCCAAAATCTTGCCCATCTATGAAGTGGGAGAGCAAGCACAAACAGTTGACTGGAGGGCCCTCTGATGGACTCTGCTTTCTGTAAACTAGAATTTCACACATACTCTAATGTAAACCCTTACTCCCCCATCCTGARTGGGTTGGGGTGAGACTGCATTACATTTCAGAGGGCTGTGACCCAGAGAAGCCCTTAGAACCTGTAAATACAATCTCTTCTTATCCCTGAGTCTTGGAAACGCTGGTCTGCTATCAAYGCTGGTCTCCTGTCGAGCATCATTGATCTTCTAGCATTTCGCTGTTCCCTTTCCTCCACTCTGTGACTCCAGAGAGAGTCAAAACTCGCAGACTGGGGAGCCCAGGGTGATTGTAATTCCGGRTGTTAATTATGTTTTGGGTTCAGGACCATCATTGCATTCATTTGCACAGCAGCTGGGACCRTGAAGTCATGCTCTGCGACGAGACCTCCCCAGTGTTACAGTCCTTCTTGCAAAGTCAGCGGATAAGACCTTTTMGCACGGACATGTTTTGGGATTTACCTTCACACTGTCATCCATTAATTCTCACAATCTGAGCTGATTGAAACACAAAGTCCGTCTRCTTGGATCTTAACTGCTTACATTAATGCTTTTCTTTGCCTCATTTTYGATGTCATTATAAAACCCTTTCTCTGCTTTTCTTCTTTCCTTAAATAGCAGTTTCATCCCCTCGGAGGAATAGCTGCAGATTCCTGGACGTGCCCTGTTCTCCCGACCTTGGGCTCCCATAGACTCCCCAGCGCGGTGGGAGGGAGGCGGTAGGCACCGTATAAGGATAAACTACAGCAGCAGTGGGGCCGATCCACCCCCACTTTGGTCGATGGAAAGACTCCAGCTGGCTCCAGTGGGCACTGCATGAGTCCCATACTGGGCACGGTAATGAGCTAGCCMGTTCGCATGGCATTTGTTAAGCCACAGCAGCAGCAGAAGTGCAGACATTACTCATCTCTCAAGATATGTAGGGTTAAGGCCAAGATTTCTTGCTGATCTGCAGGCTCGGTGGGGCTCCTTGGGGCCCTTTCCACATCTCTGCGGTTTTGCCAGTAACCCCTCATCTTCAGGCCAGTGCTTCAGGGCGCTCACTAATGTTGGACCAGCAAGGCCCTCTTTTCCYGGTGGCTCCAAACCTCAGATCTGTAAAGGGTTAGTTTACAAAGCCCTGAGTCAAAAATATGCTGCTCATGTTTCAAAGAAACCAGAAATTATTTTCTACATCTGTTCTCCACTGAGTTGGGAAATTTAAACCACTTTGGGCTAGTGGATAGTGAGGAGAAGGTGAAACTGGCTAAAATGTCTTCCACGACACTGGTCAGCACACTCGTCGTCTCCCAAGTATTCAAAATTCCCAGGCTAGGCAGAGTGTAAGTTCTTCATAGCGTTTTTTCCTGGAAACTAGGAAACTGAGGAAATGTGTTGGTATTTGGTTTTGTGAATACTTGTCAAAATGGAAAGGATTTTTAGTAAAAGTGTTATCATCTAAAATGGTGGCTTCTTTGTAAGTACTGGCAACTTAAAACAGTGAATCCTCTTATTTGGGGTAAAGCAGTCAGTTCTTCCTCTGCTGAGCRTGTTTTCTCCATGTTTCCAGAAGCTGCTTTGTTTCATGAATCACCGCTCCAATGGACATATTGTGTCGAATGTGTTTGCATATGCATTCCTGAGACCTTGCATTTGCCCCAGCAGCCCCTCRGAAATTGCTGACTGCCACCCTCACTAATGGGCTGATCTTGCAAATAGTTATTCAGTTGAAGTTGGTTATATTTGCAGTTATTATCTGTACCAATCTCTTAGGAAATAATCACTTGCAAAAYGGTCAAGATGATATCATGTTACATGTAATTATAAATCTAGGTTGATGTCAGAGAATGGGGAGCAGCATGTTTTTTTCCTAAAAGAGGGAGAAAGACTGTAGGAGCTTGTCTGCTGTGCTAGGTCATGTGTGACCTGTCTGCAAGTTATAGAATATCTGACCCAAATTCCAAAGTTTTCACACGAGTATTGGCATGCCTTTCTATAGTGTAGACTGCAGGAGTGGCTTATTAGTTTTCATTCTCCCTTAATTTGAGTAACTTCCTTCAAATTGTTTAAATCTCTTTTCCTTGATAGGCCTTTGAGGATGAGGAGCTGCTTTGTAATAATTCACAATTATCTTATATGAGCTGTTTTTTGAGATGTTCAAATATACCAGTTTAGTTCAGTAACAGACAGTGTGAAGAACAATTGAGAATTCAGAACCACAGCTCCAAACAAGATTTCTCCTTGAGAAAGCTCAGCAGTGAATCCTAAGCTATTAGCTGGGGAAGATTCTACTTCAACCGAATTTTGCAGCTTGCTTTGTCAATGTTGATACAGAAATTAGTACAGAGAATGAAGGAGCTCTCTGGTCAAGCCATCTTTTGGAAGATGTTTGTGGGAGGTAGAGATCTGCTTTGGAGTGTCTAGAAGCAGGCCCGTCTGGTCTTCCAGATGGTAATCATCAGGTAAAGAGCTATGCAGAGAGTGCAAATTGCTTCTAGCCCCTTGGAGTCTTATATTTGGAAAAAATGATTACTTTGGTTTGCAAAAGCTGACTGGGGCTTAGGCCTGGCAACAAGCTCCCAAAGCAGAGAGCTACAGGAGTGGGGAGAGCTAGGTGTATTTTCTACAAAGCTAATGCAGGCTCTTCGTAAATATAGCAGAAGGGTGGTTTTACTCCATTGAGACAAAGACAAGGGGGAGATGCATCCAGAGATGAAGAGACACAACTAACACTTCCACTGTTCCAATTYGGTTAAGAGTCGGGGAAAGCTAAACTGCAAATGCCGTAACTTTTCAATCACAGTCTGAAACAGCTGTTTAAGTCTGCACAGAATAGTAAGTCTGTCCTACTGCAAACAGCATAGCCTGGGCTCTTTGACAGAAGCACGGAGTAAATTGAGACAGAAAGTTTGTAGCAGCTGCAGGTTCTGCTGAACTGAGGCCCCAGATGAAAGGCTTTGTTTATCATTAGTCTGCATTATCATGTTGCGACAAGGATTTTCCCTCTACATACACATACATGCTCAGTAAAAGAATGAATATTAGGCTTGCAGACCTCAGTGCTCCAAAATCCTCGGGGAGACCCAACACTGACTCTAGCTGTTCCAGTGCGTCTTCCTGACGAGGACCCCTTCCTGTGCTAGGGCTGCTCTGAGGAGCTGTGGGAGATGTCCTTTAGCCAGCAGCTGAAGTAGTCTTGTTCTTTTAGCTCTGAAGGAGTTGGTGGGACAAAGAAATGCTGTGAATCCTCTTCTCCAGGCTACTGACTCTTCTCTTAATCCCAACATATGGGGGACCATCAGTTTTTGCCATAAAGTCTGAAGGTAGAAAACATACAGTGGAAGGCCTTTCACTCCAGGTGGAGAAGATGTAGTTCAGAGACCCCAAATGTATGTGGACTATGAGGGACTTGGTATTTAACAACACGAGAAGCTATGATTGAATTAATCCACTATTCTCCTTTTTTGCAGTTGTTTGGGGGATTTAGATCAAGGAACTAATAAAGGAATGCCACAGCCTGCCAATAATGTAATTAAGGGATCAAGCCTCATCTGGTATCTCTCATGCCAGAGAGCTTGCTGGATATAAGTTGGAAAAAAATCAGATTCAAGACTTCTAAGAGCAGATGAAGAGCTATTATGAAAATGTATCTGAATATTCAACAATCCCTTCTCTCCTGCCTCCAAACTCCATCAGAATGCAGGAAATGTGAGTGGTGGAATAATGCAGCTATTCTGAAACGACTAAGCACAGAAAGCGAATTGTTGGATCTGAATGTGTAGACATGAATCGGTTGATGGCCTTGAAAGACAGGTAGACTTGGAAAGGTATCTGGAATTCAAGCCAAGTCAGCTGCAAATGTTTATCCCACATTATGGAAATCTGCTGAAAGAATGGGCCAGAATTTGGGGCCAGATGTTCTAGTTTGGCCTGACTGCTTCTGGAGTGTCCTGATAATAGCTTTAGGGGTCTTACTTTATTCCTGGTTTTTGCCTAAGATGCAGTGTTTTGCCTCGATCCTCCTTTCAAGCCACAACACTGGGAACTTCAGCAAAGTCCACCCCARCCTAACTGACCCATGGGACTAGAAGATAAAATATTCTCTGATACTTAGAGCATATTCTCCTGCTCCTACTAATTAGATACCTCTAGAGGATTTATGATTGCCATATTTCAGACTGGACAAAATATATAACTGTGTGCACTACGGAAATGATTTGCACTGGAACATGTCCAGAATTACTGGGCCCTGGAAATCTCACACAGATGGAGCAAAACTTCTTGAGCGTAAATCTGAACTCGATACCTGGCAAGTTTGTTACCTGCCCTACAGATATTAGATAGCCAGCACTAGAAAGAGCTCTAATGTACCAAGCAGCTGTAGATAAAGAGATTTGATATGTTTCTCCATGATTTTTCTGAGGGGTAGTAATATAAAATAAAAATATAAATAATAAAAAATAATAAAATAATAAAAATAATAAAAACAAATATTATAAATAATAAGAAATATAAAATAAAATCTGGGAGAGATTGAAGACTGATATTTATACATAATTTTTTATATGAAATATTTAACTAGAACGTTGAATTAAAACTGAACTAAATGTTTTTGAACAYATGAAGAATCACGTGACGAATAGCAAAAACAACGGTCCCATGCAGTGCTGGGAGCATCCTCTCAGGAAAGTCCGTTTCTGCGGCTACATTCAGTGCTCAGCAATGGCAGAACCCAGGTCTGTAATACAATATATTTTTTAGCAATGCTTTTAATCTCTGCCTAGTGCTAATAGGGTGTTTAGAGAGTTTTCACTCTGTGCTTAGCTAACAATATCCAGATTGTTTTGCTGCAGAAGTAGAGACTCCCATTGCTGGTGTCTCCGTGCAATATTCAAAACATTGACTTTGCAGCAGAGCTGTCACCAGTTCTTGTGCTGTTGTTTTCCCATCACGTAAAGATCCCCTCATCCTTCTCAGTCCTCCTTGCTGTTCCTTACCGGAATGCTTTACAGCCGCTGCACAAGAGCGGAGCCTGGAAGCAAGCTGAACACGGCAAAGCGTGCCGGCCAGCAGCTGCCTGCRGCGGAGGCACAGCATGTCCAAAGTACCTTCCCGCTTCCCCTTTAAGTCAGGAATGGGAAATTCGGTATTAGGCAACATCTGCAGCAAAATGCAAGTTACTGTCATCCTAAAAACGAGCAGCTCGCTGGAGGACAATAACTTTCCTATTAAGGAGACTCTATTCAGATGGATAGTTTTGTGCTGAGATAAAAGGTGGAAACTCTCCATGTATCTCTCCCAGCCGGCTGAACTATTCAGAAGGAATTCGGCTG
The DNA here is from genome assembly GCF_003343005.1 of Rhea americana. Classification (NCBI taxonomy): domain Eukaryota; kingdom Metazoa; phylum Chordata; class Aves; order Rheiformes; family Rheidae; genus Rhea; species Rhea americana. Next base: position 1,388,660 of record NW_028186357.1, on the reverse strand, counting down.
GAATACTAAACCTTTCTGTTCAGGCCCATTACACAGAGACCTCACATGGAGACACAAGGGGAGGAAACCCCTTACATTATACTTCTTCCAGCACCTTCATAAAAAAAAAAAAAAAAAAAAGGCTATGTCTGACAGCCGAGAAAGTGCCTTGCTCAGATGAGGAAACAACATTGGCCAAGATATAAGCTAGGACATGCATCTCTTAATTAGAGGTACATACCTCAGAGAGGACACTAGCTGAGGTCTGYCACATTTGCCGGTCACACTGAAGCTTATAAAAGTCTGGGCTTTTGGAGAAGGCATCGGCCAGGTATTCGAGGACATGTATGGTCATCTGCAACCTCCCTTTTTGGAAGCCTTTCCCGTAGGAATGTTTTGGCTTTGTGACACTAGTTTTACATAGCTTCATTTCTGGTTTTGGGATGACATGTAAATTTATTTGTAGCCCAAGCCGAGAGAGAATTCAGAACACTGCCTAGGGAGAGCGCAAAGACAGGAGCCATTTGAATCTCTTCCTGGGCACCCTGAAGTCAGTGGAGAATGAGATCTGGGCCATGTAGCACTATCCATCAGAGCTGTTAGATAGCAGAGACCTGTATATCCCCATCAGACCAGGTGGATGGTGGGAAAATGTCTACTGAATTCCAGACACTTCTTAAAGACATAAAAGGGATAAAATACTGATAACTAATGACTCCCAGATAAGCCTAGTCTGCAACAGCTCGAACTACTGCTGCGTATCATCAACCAACTTTCGATAAAACCTTCTTTCTCAAGAGGTCAAAGGCAAAGTGGGATTTTCTATAGCTTGTTTAACMCTGCTCTTGGGATAAGAGAAGACAAGAAAATCCATCTGCCTTCTCATAGCAAACTACTTAAGAGCAGTGGGGTGATACATCAAATGTGACTTTCAGGCTCCAAAATCCTTGGGTCTCTTTTAAGAAATTCTGGAGCAAGATTACTGACAGCAAATCTCTGTTTCCCCGCACAGCTGCAGCAGTGCTCTCCACCCTGCTGCTCCCTGCATGGCTCCTCGTTCTTGTAGAGCGTCTGAGGCTGTGGTATGTCGGAAGCACAGCTCAAGTTGCACATTAGCAGCTATTCTGGGGAGTATCGACACACACTGGAGGCCAAGTGTAAACACTATGCTTGTGGAGGATGTGCTCAGAGCCGATGTAAGGAGCCCTGGCTTTCTCAGAGCTCTTAAGTCATTTGCCTTGTGGTTGGACCTGGAAAATCACTTATGGTCCTTGCCAAAGTGTTCATTGCCTCGGAGAAGCCACAGCAAAGAATGAGTTAATTTTTAATAGTATGTGGGAAGCTGAAGTGAAAGGTTGCATAAAGGAAACCGTATGCAAGCATAATGGTGATATATATATACCTTGCCCTTCATCTGCCTTGCTTTGTGTTTGCAGGTGCCACAGACAGGCACTTTATCCATACCGTTACTATTTCTAGATGTAGGCAGGACGCTGTTGTAGTGGGAAACCATCTGTCTCTGTGGTTACAGGCAGGCATGTTTCAAATGCAGAGAGATGCAGCCCCAAAAACAAACTGCTTGACCAGGGGCAAGTCTTGGGGGGTAAGTGCAGGGAATCAGACAGCCCTCCAGCCAGCAAATAACGCCCGTTTCGATGGCAGATGTAAAACTGTGCATGTGTGCATGAAGTGTGCCTTTCAGGTGGTTGTATTCATCTTGTAAAATCCACTGAATCTGTAGCGAGAGTAACACTCCATGCCTTCTATTTTAGGGTGAAGTCTTTCCTCCACTGAGATTACCGTGAGGTTTCCAGTCCGACTCACCGCTCCCAGTGGTTGCAGTGTGAGAGCTTCACAGTAAGTTCCCCCCATCCAAAACATACAGCAAACCCCTCTCATGTGCTCCCCCCAGCCCCTCACCCAGCTCCCCCACCTCCCTTGCGGGAGTGCTGACTGCTCACAGAGGCCTCTTCGGGGACAAAAGAGTCTGGGACAGCAGTGCCCCAGACAGAATGAAACGTTGAGTTCCTRCGAAAACCACAACTCCGGGCAGTCCCACCCAGAGGAATTGTCTGGGCTTCCCAGCAGTTTCCTTGGGGCGCAGGGCAGCAGGGCAGCCACCCGCTGCACAGAAAGGCAGTCCTCTTCCCCGCACTACGTACTTTTCCCCCTTGTAATTAATATAATGCTTTGATCGTGTGTTTTAAGACTTCCTGCTAATTTTKTTAGTGGGATGCAGCATTCATGAGAGTGCTTCTCTAATAACATTCGGCTTAATTTATCTCTCATATGCAATAAAACCAGTTAAAAGTAGAAACACTTTATATTCTTCTTTATAGGCTGTTCCAGATGGATAGGGACCACTTAATTTAGACCTATGCCAGACTCTGTGAGGGCTTTAGGCCAGATGCTGTAAGGAAATCACCTGTCTGTGTTTTGCATTGCTTTTGATCTTTTATTTCATCCTATAATTTCCCGCTGGAGTCCAGTAGTAACAAACATCTGGCACAGACACAATGGCCAGCTTTTCCTGCTTAGAGAAGGAATGAGTCCATACTGAAAAACAACATTAGATGTCTTCCTGTAGGGCTGCACCTAAAATAACCCCTGAGTGAGGCAGAGTACTTATTTGCACTCTGTGTAATAGGAGATCATCTTCAGTGCATGGTACTCCACAGAGATGTTGGAGTTTCTTTTATTTGCTTGTTTGCTTATCACCTTCACACATTTGGCAAGGAACACTTCCCATTGCTAGTCCGTGCAGTGAGTAATCCCACTCAGTGGTTGGGGTCTTGGACTAGAAAAAAGTAATGATTACATTATTCCTGCTAAGGATGACTTTTGCAAAAGACAGATTGGAGGGATGACTATATAGATACAAGTGATGCTCTCTGTGTCCCTGCTGGGAAGTACGGCACTTCCCATACATTTCCCTGCATTTTCAGATTTGRCTGATGGAGGCTGGATCAGGGCAGTGGTTTTGCTGTGGTCATAACAAAAACACTCTCTCTTTACTTGCTTTTGCTTTTGCTGGTCTCCTAAAACCAAGTGGGAGTCTGACTGATAAGCCCTAAGGGCAGAGCCTTCACAGACAGCAGGGAGTAGCAGGGAGGAGTATTAGCTTGCTTTTTTTTTGTCACTGTGGTCAATGTTGTGACTATTTTCTTGATGTATCTGGCCCACAAGAAGGTCTGGAAGTGCTCCAGCACACTTTGCTGATCCTAGTGCAAACGTTTCAGGTCTCCCCCAGGACACGTGAACCCGTTTCCCAAGCCCGTGCAGTACTTCTGGCAGGCCCCCGCAGGCTGCCCTTCGGCAGCTGTATTTACAGATGTGTGGGAGGCAGAACATGCTGTAGCCTTTCTTTCCTATTGGTACAGGTAATATCAACAGTCTCTATCCTGATTAATCACCAGAAAACCGTTGCCCCTTTGTTTTTGGCAATAGGACCTATACAGGGCTGGAAAGAAAACAGCAGGCCCGTAAGCTTTATGGGTAAAGAGTTGCAGCAAACCCTGACATGAAGGTACTGTGATTACATCAAGCTAAAATGATTCACCCTATKCTACCAGAATGGAGTAAGACTTATGTGCTCTGAGGAAACTCTCTCTTTGACATCATCTTTCTCTAAAAGTCAGATCTTTCCTCTGGGAAAGGGGAAATCTTGGCTTGGACTGACCTACCTCACTTGTTTTTGGCTGCACAGAGACATTTTTCCATGGCTGCACAAACACCCCGTGACTTTCACTCAGAACCTCCCTGAGAACATTTTTTTAAACCATTATTTAATTCATTCTAATTGGGCAGCAAGAATCCTGGTTCCAAAAGTGATTTTGTTCTCCTAGCCTGATAGAGTGCCTGTCCTTCTATTCAGATACATCTCCCTCAGCTCTCCTTCACTGTACTATGAGTGATGCTGAACTTTTCACAGGTCCTGGGGATACACTCAAGTCTAGGCCATGTTCTTCTACTCTCACCYGACTGCAATTTATGTTACTGCAGAATCTGCCCTACTGAAGTCATTCATGGACTGGAAACTTGCACAGATCTGTACACAGCAGATGACTCTTCTCAGGGATGATGTATGAAGCTATCTCATCTAACATGTTTGGAGGCCACAGGAATTTTGTGTGAGGAACTGCACTACAAATCTTGAAGCAGAGAAATCTTGGCTTATTGATGTAGTGCATATTCCTCTATCACTTATTCCATGTCATGCATGGAATAACCGTATAGCAGCTTTGTATGGAGTAGCTCCACTCAGAGTATATGATCATGGCCCAACTGTTGTATATAGATAGGATGTAGTTCTACAACTCCAAAATCTGGTTAGCAGTAAAGTCATTAAAGACCTTGAACAAATCCTAAAGGAAGCTAGAGGATATTCTCTTTAAACTTCTAATTATTGCCAGTGACTCTTGTGTCCTAAGTATTGTGCCTGATTCCCATTATTACTTCACAAGCTGCTGCGAATCCTTTATACTAATAGTTGGAGCCATACACTCACCCAGAACTACTTCGATAAACAAGAAATTATTTAGAAAGTCAAAACATCTTTTTTTTCCTGACTGGGCTGTTTRAGAGTGAATTTTACAAAACATGAACCTCTGTAGTGGGAGCAGGAAGCCTTCATCATCCAGTGAGGTGGATTTTCTCTCAGTTTTGGTATGTACTAGAGTTGTGCTGATACTGCGTAAACCCGGGCTGTGATATGGACTAGGCAATGCAGTGAAAAGATGCTTGGGAAGATGTTGGATCCTGAAGGCTGAGCAATAAATTAGGCTGGGCGTAGTAGCTTGATTGCCTTGCTAGTCTTGCGATCTTGGAGTGAACTTGGATAGCTATATCTATGTCTGCTGCAACGCTGAGCAAATAGCCTAGTCTGTGCCTCAGTTTCCCCCCCAAAAATAGAGATAATCTGGTCCAGGCATTGCCTGTAGTCCTTTGAGAAGTTAAAATAAAAACTGTTGGGCAAATGAGGGCTAAGTATCATAATGCCAACCTTCATTTTTATGTGAAGTCCACACCAGCTGCTGGAAGGAGGAAACGCAGGAGGATTCCAACTTCTTCAGCATACAGTCCATGAACTGTAATATGCAGACTCTTGTTTCTCCTGGGTAAATGTCAAAGCTGCATATCTGCCAAAAGAAAGGCTAGTAAATGGTTTTATGTACTAATCTTTAGAATTATAATTATATTAATCTTTAGAATTAGTTGCTCCAAGTCCAGACTGCAAATATATGAAACAAACAAACAAACAAACAAAGTGAAGTTAGGGAGATTTATTGAGAACAGTTGTTGCTTCATGCTGTTTGGGGCTTCAGCGAGAGAACAGATGAACAAAGTATCAGCACAAAGTCGTAGATTAAGTGGGACTACTCTAATAAAAACCACTTGTTTATTCTATGCAACCAGCCCTGTCATTTGTCACCTTATAGCACAGGAGTCAGGATGTTAGTGGTAGCTCCCAGTTGTGCMTGAAAGATGCTTCATCAAGGTGCAGTTATTAATGATTGCAACAAACAGTGAAGATTTGTTCTTAAAAAGAATTGGAGACATTCTGTTGTGTGAGACAAAGCTCTCTGAGCAACAACAAATAAAGCCACAAGTAGAAGACTTAGACCAGTGATAAGGATGCGCTGAACTCTCTGCTAAAGCTGCCTGAGTATGCTTTTCGTAACTCCTGCCCAGCTGCTGATTTCAGCCAAAAAGTGGGTGAGTTTGGCATGTAGGTGCTGAGTTCTGCCTTCATCTGAAGCTAACGGTTTTGGTCATCAGAGAGCCACTTTGCATCGTGTTAGACTGATTTGTGAACATGAGCTGGCCCTCACTGAATGCAAAAGAAGTGAGATACCCTGAGGGAAATGGCCTGTTTAAAGGAAAAACAAGATAGGACCTATTTTAAAAGTGTGAGCACAGCTCTGGGAGAAAAAAGAACCATCAGGATGGTGCAGAACATGTAACAGGAACTTGAGGCTGAATTTTCTGGTAGGCTTTTCTCAGCAGGAGGGTGGCAGAGAGGTGAGGCCTGTATGTCCTGGAGGACTTTTCAGCTCAGGTGGCTCCCTGGGCTGGTCTGTGCCTGAAACACCCATGGAGTGAGATGCCCTGATGCTGTCAGCCCCCCAGAAACCTGTCYGCACCATAAGGAGTGACACTGAGAAGCTATTGTTACTGCAGGAGCAACCTATGGATCAAGCAGTGATAAAGAATATACAACACAAAACAGTATATGGTCATTGCATCGATGAGTTGTAGTTAACTGCCRTCACCTTTCCGTTACCCAAGATAACGAAGGCTGAGAAAGCCTGGAGAAAAGAGAACAACCAATAATACTTTTCCTTTCTAGCAAACCAACAGAGCAAGCAGCAATCCTTAGAGATACCCCAGAGACATTTGCTGGAAGGGCATTCCTGTCCTTTGGGAGGCCATGGACTTCCACACAGGCACAGCTACACAGTGCAGCATCTGCCAGTCCCAGGAGGGCCTCCCTGGTATGGCTGCAACTATGAGAGAGAGAGGTTTAGGAGAGAATCCCAGTTTAACTCTTCCTTCTCTTTCTTCCCTCTTCTTCCCCAGTTTTCCTCCCAGAGCAGCAAGTCCCTGCTTGGCTTTTCTTACCAATTAAATYCTCTGGCATTAAGTGAGCAGCTTTTATTGCTAAGGAGCTTCCTGCAGCAACAGAGATGTGGACAGAACTGTCTCAAAGCCTAGTTACTGTTGGAAACCATTTAAACCTCTTATCTCTAAATAATTCAAAGGTATTCAGTTAAGTACAGAGCTTTTGAAACTTGAATCTCACTTGTTCTTTGGATTCTCATCATCATATTCCAGCACAACTGAAGAAGCAATCCTTTGGCTACCAGCTACCTACTGCTATTGACACTTAGGTGTGGCTCAAAATGACTTATCACAGCTTTCAGATAAAAGGAAGGACTGGAAGTTTTTTTGCATATTTGTCCACAGAGTACTGACCTGTGCAATGCTCCTATGCAGGCCCATCGTACAGGAATTACGCAGTAAACCCAATGCATCCCGCAAGCCTCCAGCCTGCTCTGCCTGCATRTACAGGGTAGGTGAAGGCAAGCAGGACTTAGTGCTCAGATATAGCGTAACTATGAAGATCTGTTTCTTCCTTCATTGCAGGTAGGATCTGCACAGGCTGAGGAAGGAGAAATCCATCACAGAGGATAATAAAATAAATACTCAGCCTCACCTTTGCTTYAAGAACAGTATGTGCTGATAGCTGAGAGACTATGTACATGCATATATTATATATATATATATATACACACACACACACATACCTATATAAGTGTGTGTGTAAATATATATGCACAAGTATATACACACACATAAATATACATATAATAGTTACTCTGTTCTCTTCTTTTCTCTTTGGCACCTGCTTTTGGCCCATGCACCAGGAAGAGTGCTGGGTGCTTTCAGTCTGATTTCGTGAGGTCATTCTTGTTCTTGAGGCCCTTGGTTGCCTCATATTCGCGTAGGTGTCCAACACCCTACGTCTATTGTCAGGCACAGGCTGACTCATGTCCCCTTCCTTGCTTTCCGTTTGGCCGTGTCATTTCCAAAGCACCTTCCTTCCCTGTTCCCCACCCATGCTTAGGGATTTCGTTTTCCCTAATGGCCACATCTTCCCCTTCTTCGAAATCACTTGCAGAAAGTTAATGTCAGCTTGGTGTAATTAAAGCCTCTACATGTTTATCATGTTTTTTAATCATTTCCTTCAAGCGGTCTTCCTATGAAGTTATCACTTTGTCAAAACATGATCCAAAACCACAGCTCAGGGCACAGTGGGAAGCACACAAAGGGAGCACCAAGTTGCCCAGAAAGTTTTGGTGAACTGTTTGCTAGAGGCAGCTGAGCCCACCCCTCCAAGACCTTTATTTCCCCCTGCGGCAGCTGTCATCTGATCCCACGCCTTGGCTTTGAATGGGGCTCTCTGAGGATGCCAGATGTTGGGAACAAAGGTCTAAAAATAATCTTTCCAAATAATCTTTCCATCTATCATTCAAGGAGAGCATGTGCTTTGTGTGAACATATGAGCTGAGAACCTGATCTAACTTGGAGCAGGGAAGTTCAACAGCAGCTCCTGGCTTCTGCTGTGGGCTCCGTGTTTCTTTTTTCTTTTTTTTTTCCTTTCCCTTCCCAGAAGCTGCGCAGCAAAAGCAGCTCTCTCCAGCAATCAGCCCTCGCTCTCCCTCCCTCTCCGTCTCCCTCCCTCCCTGCCAAGACTCTGAATCGTCTGGATCCTGGAAAGCTGGGCTCCCTGTTTGATCTCGCACTGGGAAAATGGATTCCAGGGCACTGCCAGAGATGCGTTTCTGTAGAAAGATCATCGCTGCAGCCTTGTGTGTGTTAGTTTTACGCCCAGATTTGGGCTGTGCAAGGAATCTCTGGAAACGTGCTTTACATCTGAAAATGACGGAAAAATACGATGTGAGTAGCTAGCAGCGGGGCTGTTTGGGGGAGCTGGGGGTGTTTGCCATGAAATGAGGGGGGGGTCGTTACATCCAGCGTATGATTTTTAGAATAAGAAGTGTCTGAATCTGCAGTCTGTCCTTTTGAAATAGGGTTGCATTAAGTTTCTCAGGCTGTGCTAAACTTTTGCCACCTAGCTGCTGCAAAGGGAAACTTATGGAGGCACGCTTCAGCCGGTGAGAAATCCATTGGTGTTGCAGTAATCGCTGCTGCTCCCAGAAAATTCACAGAGCAACAAGGGAAGCCTGACTGGGGAGAGGGGAAATGCGCCTGGAAGGTTCAAAACCTACGTACGTGAGAATAGGTTTACTGAAAAGAAGGTGGTCTGCTTCGTTACTTAGAGCAGGGTTGCCTGCCCGCTTCCTCCACTGTTTTGGGGGGTAACTTTGGGCAAATGCCTCCAGCTCCCAGTGCTAATGTATACTGTAGGGATAGCATATAGTGGCATTCCCCAGGGCTGTGTGAATCACAGGAGCGCCGAGATCTCCAGAGCCACGGTGTAACGTGCCTATCACGCTAGCGGCGTACGATGGGGGAGACCCGTGCTCACGGCTCTGCCTTCCCTTTCCGCAGACCTGCACAGTCAGCTGGCACCAACCTTATTCATCTCCTCAGGCCATCACAGCTGAGTACGGCCCAGGGAAGGGCAGGAGACTCCACAGACGTAGGTACCCAGGAGGTAGCAGAGCACTTGCTGTGCCAGACCTAGTGTGTTAGAGGGAAAAMCCAGCTGTATGGTATGCTCCCAGGAGGTCCTGAACGCTGCCACCCTGGTTCCCAGCTCTGCTGTGAGTGGRGAACAGGATGAAGCTGAATCTCCTTTTGGTGTGGGCCAAAAGAGCCTGTCAGAGAAAAATCTTAAAAAAAGAGAAAAAAGAAAAAAAAAAAGGAAAATAATTCACTAGCTTGGCATTCAGAACCTGCTGTTTAAAGAGGAAAAAATAAGCTTTGAATTGATCCAATAAAGTCCGCTTAGAAGCCCAGGGGCAAAAGCCTYGGGACAGTTCTGGCTGCTCCCACCCGTGCTCATCACCATGCCCGTCTTTGGGCTGGCGGCTCCCACCCRTGCTCGGGTGGGATCACACCTCCAGCCGCTGTGTGTGCAAAAACAGCTTCGCAGCAAGGATTGCTCTACCTATTTTCTGCAACCACCAACAAAGGCTTTAATTTAAAATGAGTGCTTTTTGGCCTATGACATCCAGAGTGATCTGTTTGGGAACAGATATGTTTGGTTTGTGTAACTCCTGACTCAGAAGTGTGGCACATGTGTTTTACCTGTGCTGAATGAGATGAAATACGGTGGTTTTGTCTCCTTGAAGTTTTGCAGCAAACTGATACTAACATTTTAAAGGTACACAGTTATTTTCCAACAAGAAATTTGCTTTATTCTAGTCTCCTTTTGGACAGAGTGTCTTCTGATTTATATTTTAACTGGCAAATGATGAAGTGCTAAATCACTGATTGGAAAATGAGTTTATTAGTATGCTCCTCTGTTGTTTTTYAATGCAAAGGTCAAACTCAGTAGGGGCTATAAATTAAAAGACCCAGAGAGGTAGGACATGAGTAGAACAGGTATTTACACGTTTATCTTCAGAGGATGTGTTCTGTAAAGGCACAGAGCCCACTCCCTTAGGGATATATCCTCTTCTTTGATTGTGCAGTTCTTCAAAGGAATGTTTTCTCCAGCAGCTATGAATCCAGGTGCTACTGATCTGGCAAACTAGAATTGCTCATATTGACAGGAACATTTTGTCTAGGGAAAGCAGAAAAAGCCTTTCTTTTTCCTTCTCCTTGAAAGCCTTGTAAGGAAGAAGCAGTGCGCTCTCCTTTCCCTTATCTGCAGAGAGAGTGGCTGTTTTGGCAGGCCCTCTTGTTTCTCAGAGAGATACTCTCTTTTGTACCAAATGCTCTGTGTTCCTACAGTCAGAAAATCAGAGGCAAACAGCTGATTTGTGAGTCACTTGGACAGAGAGAGAATGGATGAAGGTACTCATGGTACAGTGCAGGGAGATGAGCTGGGACCCCCAGTATGGGCAAGGTCTCTGATGAACACGCTGTAGGGGGAGGCGAGGGGAAGGACGTGAACTGAGAATTACCATCTCCGAGTCCTAGAAATGGGAATCTGCAGTAGGAGGAACCTGTCCACCAAACTGATGGCAGCAGAATGGTGAGGATGAATTACAGTGAGGAACTGGCTTAACGTCTGGTCAGGAATGATTTGTTACTGACTTTGATGARGGCTGTTGGTTGGAAGAAGGGGTCAAGTGGAAATGGAGAAGGGAGGGGAGGGAATAGAATAAGAAGAAAGAACTTGCAGTCAAAGTAGGGTGGAGGAACTAGGGTTCCAACTGTTAGCAAATACATATATTTTAGTCAGAGGGACACTCATCAAGTTCAGTGACTTGCAGCTGGTGCTCTGGAGTCCCCTGCACAGTCTGTGGGCTATTTCCAAAGAGCAGAGGGAGGAAGCTAACTGAGAAGAACCAGCATGTTGTCAGTGAGCTTGCATTCGTTATAAAGACACCCACATTTCTATTGAGAAAACCTCAGGGGTGGATCTTGAATGTATCCCGTTACCAACTACATCAAATCTTTCAGAAAAAAAAAATACAGCATTCTTTTAAAGATTTTCAGAAATGAAGAAATCGTCAAGGCTGCTGTAATGTTCTTCCAACTTATTTACTCTCCGGATAGCTGTTGTACATCAACATTTAGATACACTCTTTGACTACCAGATAAGGACACCTTCTGTGATGAGATTTCTCTTCAGCATGTGCCTGAGTAACCTAYAAGCAGAGTAACTCTCAGCCTCCCCTTTGAAACCCAAGTGCATGAGTCTTTCACTATATTCCCTGTTTTTCAGACCTCTGATCACTATCAAGCATCCTCTTTGAGCCCACCCCAGTGTTGCAACAGTCTTCCAGGGCTGTAGACATCAGAACTACTAATCCAGACTAGAGGGAAAATATTATTCCTATTGTTTTGGTATTGTCTTTCAGATTATTCAGTCCTCTTTCAATTTGATGTTTGCAGGTTCAGTCATTAAAGATCTTCTGAATTCTGCYGGGTCTTTGATAGAAATGCCCTTGATAGGGCTCTAACTTCCTCCTCGTTGCTTATTGTTCAGAGAAAAGGTGGTTTATGGCCATTGACTGGAAACATCTGCCAAGGGCAGAGCTAGGGACCAGAGGAGTAAACCTCATACGTGGGCTCACAAGGTGGCTGTGCAGGATGCTAATTAGCAGAAAATTGTGCTTTGACACAAACCCACGGTCCAGTTTCAGCTGCAAATAATGTAACAGAGATCTGGGACTTTTCCTGAGGCATGTGGCATCCCCTGGTTGCTATTGGCTATGTAGGTTGAGAGTAAGTGATTGTATTTGTATTTGTCCTAGTCATCTTTGGTGGCTTCCAGGGTTCCTCAGCTGAACTCTGAACTTTTCCCTTTGCTTTGTTTCTGGATATCTTTAACACAGATATTGTCATTAAAATGACTCAAYAAGTTTTCACAGCAATTTGTCTCCTGAATTAAAAAATGTTCTCAAAAGCCGAAAATTTTAACAATTGCTAGAATCTGTAAAACTGAGAAATCCAAGCTGCACTCAAAGCCGAATTACAAATCCTAGGAGAACATTTAAAAAGACCCTGTAACCCATACCTGGAGACAACTTTGAAAAGGCTGTTTWGTGAATGAGGAAATCCCATTTCCCATTAGGATTTTAACGTACATAAACCGATGGCAACAGTTTTATTAGATGAAATTTTCAAAAATATTTTCTTGGCCGTGAGGTTTTGAACAAAGGGATTCAGAGCAATAAGTGATCAGAGAGAAAGGGCAGGATACGTTAGGGGTAAAGGTACGTGGCTAAAAATTTGTTCCCAAATGGAAATCTGAATCACTAAGCCAAATGTTCATTGTAATTTGTCCTGTCTGATTTGTGAATCATTTGTGAAACAAGTGTATTAACTATTTTTTGATGTATCCATTATTTGCCAGTATTATTTTGGTTCCTACATTTCCGTCTGTAGCTGACATTTCAAAAAATAGAGCAGTAAACTGTGACCTTCCAGTAGGAACATCTCCATGAACAAGGAGACCTGTTGAAATGTTTGGAGATGTTTGCTGTTAAATGCTATCTTATATCTTAAAATTACACTTGGTCCAAGCGTTTTCTGGATTTACAAAACACCACCAGCAAATAAGTTGTATTTTAAATATCTTCAGTTCAAAGACACGTTCGTTCAAAGCTGGAGTGTTTTCAGCTTTTTGAAGAACAGGGATAATGTGCTAATAGACAGCTTGTTTTACACTTTAAAATTCAAAATATCATCAAYATTTTGAAATGATTTTTTCATACCTGTCCAATGCTTCAAACAGCCCATCAATTCATTACAAAACAGCCTCACTGATGGGTTTTTRAGCAGTTTCTTGTTCAGCAGGAAACAGCTGAAGAAAAAGCAGAAGGAAAAATTTTATCAATATTAGGACCTGGCTGATACTGGGAACAGGGCATGAGTCTGTCATTTGTAGAAATATTAGGCATCAAAGGGGTTTTTTCTCTGTCTTTCACAGACGTACACATTATTTACCAACTGCAAATATAACCAGGATTGCATTTCGCTTAACATATACCTGGTTCAATAAATTAAAACTTTAAATCATTCTGAGTTTGCGCTATATCGCCTACATAATTATTGGTTGCATCTCGCGGCGAAATCAGGCATCTGAGGAACTTTGCTGCTCTCTGTTTCCCCCTAGCTATTGCACAAAGACATGAGATTAGCTTTGATGAAGGAATCACCACGTTATCAGTAGGATTGTACACTGGGTACAATACATGGCCAAACATGGAAGCAACATTTCTCCCATCAGTAGCACAGATGACTGCATAACTTAGAGAAGAAAAGGAGGAAAAAATTGCAAAAAGAGAATGACAGATAAAKGAAGGAAAAGTTTTGGCAAGCAGTCTTGCTCTAGATCTGAGTGACAGTCAATATTTATTCCTTCTAGCTGCAAACCCTGCTGGGTGTATTCAGACTACGAAGGGGGCATTCAGGTTTTGGATGTCTGTGAAATGCTTCCTTGGGCCTCTCCTAGGGCGTTTGCTTGGACAACATCTGTGGCAACACGCTGTTTCGCAAAGACAGCCGTGCTCCACGGGGGCTGCTTAGGTGTATCGACAGTGAGGATGTAGCAGCACCTAGATAAAGAAGGGTATTAGTCTGACCCCAAATCTCTCCACAACCTGCTGGTGGAATTTCCTAGAGACCCTCTCGAGGACAGTTGTACCACATTATTTCTTGCGATAACAACTGCGGTTGTTTGTTGGTGATTTTGAAACACAACAGTGATGGGTCCAAGTGTATACAGGGACTCAAACCAAACGGCTGGCGGGTGCATGGCAGCTCTCGCGTTATACCCTCAGCGAGATGCTGATCTCTGCTGAAGGCACAAATTCAAAATCCTACTTTTGATTTGACCAGAGCTTATTAATGTGGGTTAATAAATCTGTGCACTGAATTTAGCCCTTTCTGAGTACTTTATACTGCTCTGGGGAGACAGAGCTCAAACCGGGGGAGGAATTGTTTAGCCACACGTGAGAAAGGAACGGGCTTGGCTGATTCACCAGTTTCCCTGTGATGGAGGGAGCTGGCTTCTTGCTAGATGCCATCAGTGTGAATCATATTATATAAATGCCGCCTCTTAGAAATGTTTCTGGTAAAATCCTGGGCCTGTTACTCCACTTTAAAACTCCCATGTCATTTTGGTGTGCAGTAAACAGCTGGACTCTTTTTGCTGTAGTTGGTCATGGTATCATTTTCCTTACGATTAAACTGCTGTCAACCACACTAAGCTCACCCAAGATCATATCATGTTTTAGGAAAGGTCTTTTTAATTTAACAGCCCAGGACCTCATATTGGAAAGCACCAATGCTTTCCAATGGTTTRCACCTCTTCCCTCTAACCACTGGTTTAGGAGAAGGTGACAAAGCGAGAAAGAGCCTGTTGGGGAGATAGTCACTGCCCAGGACATTAGCTCCAGAGCTCTTTGGGAATGTAACCTCAAAAAGTACAATGGCATTTTTTCAAGTATTTTACTGTGGAAGTGTTTTAAGGTGCTCATCATGATGATGCTTGGGATCTCTCTGTTTCCAAGACCAATGCAAAATTCATCTTAGGGATTTTCACCTCCTCATTGCCATTACAATGTTAAATACAAAATCAGGCCCACAGTTTTGTTTCATGTTGCTGAAGTACTGTGCTAATGCAAGGTCATATAACTCTCTCTTCAGTGTGTCGAAGGCAAGTCCAGGAGAACTGCACAGTTAATTCTCCTGCCTASGAGAATGAAAATTGCTGGGAATTCCCTCTTCTGTTTAACTGTTGGGATGTTTGGTATTCACCTTGTGCCAAACCTTTGTTTCCTTTTCTTTTCTTTGCAAGGATTATGAGTACCCTCTTCATTCTCACAGTGCCCACTACCAGAAGAACGATCGCTGCCCCCCACCACCCCAGACCTTGCCTGATCGAGCCTGCGAGGTGCCCAGCTGCCGATCGGATTCAGAGTGCGAAAGGCACAAGCGTTGCTGTTACAACGGCTGCATCTATGCCTGCTTGGAGTCCGTACAGCCACCACCAGGTAGGGTAGACTCAGCAATCCAACTGYGATAGAGAGAAATGTCAAGAGACATACAGAAATCATGACAGACGGTCCCCATGTGCATCTGGTCTCAGGTAGGACATGTTTCAGTGTGAGTCGCGGATGAAAGTTCAGTTGCATAGCTCTGATTTCCTGGAGCTGAAGGTGCGATGAGTCTTGAACTAAGAGAGTAAAACTAATCTAAGTTCAGTGGGTGCTGCGAAAATTTTGCCAGAACAAGTGACAAGAAATCTTTTGATGATTCAGAAGTTCTTTTCCTGGGAGTATATATTCAGGAAAWGAAATAACCCCAATGTGAGGAAGTGCTCATTGAAGCCAGGCAGCAACAACCATCACGACTCATCCATGCTAATGTGAAAATAGGATGAGAAGCAACAGTTGCTTTGGCCTTTATGACCCCAGGATCTGAGGACCCTGGATAACATCCATGGTTGTTTCACCACTGGGACAGTGGGAACATGAATATAATCATCTTGCTACAAAATGGCCAGCCAAATCCATCCTTCAGGAGCCTGGCAGCCTCATCACTGGCYGTTAGAGAAAAATCAGTCACTTTTTAATAAATCTGTGCTCTGGGGCTGTTTCTCCGTGACTGTCTGATTTGCTTGTTTCTATCTGTTACAGTTCTAGACTGGCTGGTTCAGCCCAAACCCCGCTGGCTGGGAGGAAACGGGTGGCTTCTGGATGGCCCTGAGGAGGTCTTACAAGGTGCGGTACATTTGACTAAGTGTCTTCTCTGCAATATGAGTAACTGAACACTGTTAGGCAAAAAGCACTATTTTGGAAAGTAATATATTCATCACGTATAGGCTTGACAGCGATGCTTGGAGCTGCTGGTATTTGTCTGGAGTTTCTATGGAATTAACCTTCTGTTGTGCAAGAGGGCTGGTTTACTGAGCTGTGGATCRGTTGCTTTTTATGGCTATGGCTGGAAATCCTGACCTAGGGTAGCCTGATCAGATCTACCAAACCAGCACAAAATGCACACACAGAGAAAAGCCTGGAGACAGCAGAGCACTAGGAATACTCCACTGAACTGAATTTTTGTCCATTTTTGAAATAATTAGAAATATATACATATATATATATATTTAGAAAAAAGTTTTGTCAACATACATAGATTTTCTGCCAGCTTCCTAATAGACTGTGGGCAGACTTGCATTTGGAGGTGTCCAGATCCAGAGCAGTCCCACCAAACAGACTGCCTCAGAATGACAACTCCACTGTTTTCCAGTTCCTTGTGTYTGAATCCTTCTCAGAATGAAAACCCTGGCAAGCTGCTGTGAAGATAGGTCACAGTGACATGGAGCAAGGAGCATCAAAGCCTGGGAACTGCTATTTGGATTGGGCTTCTTGGGTTAATTCTATATAGGAGTATCTTTTAGTTTTTTTTTTTTTCAAATTCTGCAAAATGAATAAAGGAATGAGTGGGGAGGTGGGAAGAGGATTTTTCTTCTGCAGGACACCCCCAGTTTATACGGCTGAAATTCTAGATTTCTTCACAAAACAGCTATTCTAGTTTTTGATCAGCTTTGGTCTGACAGAGATAGTGCCAATAAGTTACTTTCTCTGGAAAACTGGTCTCAGCCAAGAACTCTAGGCTGTCCTGAAACGCTCTTTCATGCATGCAGAGACAGTCAAGCAGTTGGAATGGAAAGTGAGTGAATTGCTCATTAGACAGTGCAAAGGGCCAYGCAGCAACAGACTTGTGAGCACAGCAGCAGTGCAGAGGTGACATCAGAGCTTTCAAAGTGACCGTCAYGTTGCAGCTAAAATAGAAGGGCTTGACTGTTTTATTCAGCTCTCTGAAAACCTCCAGAGCAGAGGCAAAATTCAGCTCTTCTGCCTTTCTGTCGGATGCCTAAAGAGCAGTTGGTAGTGCATGAAATTTTGATTCATCTCAGAGGAAGTTATGAACCAGGATGGACTGCAAATACCTAGAAAGGCAGCGCAAGTTTGACGTTACTGTCAARGGGCAGGATGCCAGGCTGAGGAACTGCAGGTACCGTTCACAGGCAGAGGGAGATCAACACTAGGAGATACTTTCCCTCTAAGTACATAATCATTTAAAAAGTGAGATCTGAGTTCAGTCTCGCCCAAGCCCATACGAGATCAACAGGGAGATCCAGAACAAGTCACCTCACCACATGCCTCAGTTTCCCAATATACAAAAGGGTATGTATAGCCTTTTGTAAAGGCTTTGAATTCCAATAATGAAAAAAATCTTCTAAGAGTTATAGTATTCCTGGCCAGGATTTCTCCAACATCCAGTCTTACWCAGATAGTACCAGACTCACTGGACCTTGGTTCTCATCTGTTRCAGAAGCTCCAAGTTCTTCAAGAGAAAATTCTGCCTCCAGTTCACTGGGGTTGCACTGATAGAAATAAGATAAAACAGGTTCCTTCTCATCCTTTCCTGTCATGCTTATATTATTTGATCTCRTTCTATCACCTTTATCACAGCTAAATGGAGCACTTAGTGAAACAAGAATCTTCGGTCATGACATCAGACTTACAGCAGGAGTCCTTGAAATTAAAATACCAGCAAATGAAAGGGGGGAGTGTCCCTGCATAGTCTCTGTATTTATTGTACACAAATACTGGCTGTGAGTTTTGCTTTTTTTTCTTATTCTGTTCCACGCTTGCTAGATACCAGGGCTCAAGGCAATCGATACTTGTGTTTGTAACAGGAGCTGGTAGTGCCTATCCCATCATGAGCCACATCCAAAGTTTAAATTCATCAGTGAGTGGAGCAAAGAACAAAGTAATAAACTCTAGTTTCCTACTCATTTTTTCCTGATTCCTTTAGCCCTAATCACTAGTTACAACAGATTTGCACCTGCTCTAATCTGAGGAAATAACATTTTGGAGGTAGTACCCATCAGTGATAATGTGGTGGGCAGAGGTCATCCATCTTCACCACTCTCCAGCCCTTGCTCAGACCTTGCATGACAAGTGGTGGGAATGGTGGCACTGGAGGTAATTGGGCTGATCTGCACTCCCCATATCGAGATGGACAGGTCATTTTTTATGTAAGGTGTGAACTAGTTCAGCTGTGCTGCCAGGCTTCTTTGGATGTGTCAGCTGTTTGATATCCTTCCTTGGAAAGTAGTCTGAGGTCTTTTCTGGGAGAAGATTCAGAAGTAGGTGGCAACGTTGTCAYGTTGTGGCTACCTGTGGGTGATAAAGCTGAGGTGTATGACCTGCAGGCTTCTTTTCCAGCTGAGGCCTGCAGTACCACYGAGGATGGTGATGAGCCTCTGCATTGCCCCACGGGATACGAATGCCATATCATCAACCCTGGCAACACTGCTGAAGGAATCCCAAACAGGGGCCAGTGTATCAAGCTGCGTGGAAATCCAGGTCAGCTGGCTGGAAATCACACTTCTTTTCTCATTCTGTTGTGCAAACACAATAAGATATGGCTTGATCTGGTGGTACATCTGGCTTTATGTGCTTCCCAGGTTTTCAGGACATCCAAATGCCCAAGGCAGAGCTCCARTAGTGCTGCTGGCAGCTTACAAACACTGGTGCCTGCAGCAGCTCTCACCTGCCTCAGGGATATGCATGCTTTGAAACCCAAATTTTTCTGCTTCCAGTACTGGCAACCGTGTGACTGGTTTAGGTGTAAAAAAAGAAAACGAAGCTAAGTTACTAAAAGTAAAAAATGAGCTCACAAGACAAAAATTCATAGCTGAATGAACATAAGGCATAAATTCCAGGGCAAAAAGTGACCTTACCAAGGTGCCAGTATGTCATTGAAGACATTTGGGGGCATCTGTTTTTGTGATTTATAAAGGGTGTGCTGTGTGAACTATATTAGCCTGATCAAAGGTCCGGAGCCCCAAGACAGTGTAAGATAATAAAGAACTCCACTAAGTAGTGGCAAGCTATGTATAGATGATACCTGGAAATTAAATCAGACCATTTGGCAAATACAGACTAGACGATCAGAGCAGAAGCTCTCTGCCTGGGCAACCTCAGGGAGCTGTGTTCTTGGAGGAGGTGTTGAAGATCTGCTGATGTGGAAGATGCTAGACTACAGGAGGGCTCAGTGCTTCCAGGACCGGCTCCCCCTGCCACCACTAGCCTCAGTGAGTGAATGCTGGCTGTGAATCACCCCAGCCTGCAGAAATCAGCCTCACCTGGCCGAAGTCTCTAATGCCCTTAGCAGTGACTGAGCTATGTGAATACCCCCCCCATAGAAGGGGACACCATGTATGTTTGTCCCCTCTTCAACAGTGGAAGTAGACCAGGTAATAACCTGCATGTTCCTTTATTAAGCTGCACAATAAATAGAAATATTTATATTACTACACACTTCATTAAGCGGTGTAAGTCTCAAATTCCAATTCTGTCYTCAGACTTTGCTTAATGCATCCAAAACGTTATTCCCTTTTTTCCCTTAGACACATTCACCCAATAAAGGAGCTCCTGTCGGCGAGACTATTTTCCAGAACAGTTCATAACTTGTCTRGATATGTGTAACTTCATTGACAAGTATGACAAGATATGTATGTCTAGACTAGGCTACAAGTCACCTTAATGTAGAAACATGAAAGGTCATTTTTTGCCAGTTAGTCATGGTAAAAGCCAAGGGAAGCATCAAAACAGATCTCTGAGCTATTTCTTTAAAAGACTAAGAAATTTTCCATTTTTAGATTTCAGGTCTTTCATTTTCTTCTTTTGTATCTTTTCATTTAAATAAGTCCCTAATAAGTAATCTAATGTATATCCATATAGATATTTCCAGAGCTTAAGGTATTTCTGAGAGCTTAAATAGCAMTGTAAGTGGTGAACAGAAAAGACCTAACTGGAACTTGAACTTTGCAGAACACTAATGGRTGGTCTGATGTTGTGCATAGATTTTCTTTAATTCAAGAAAATCTGTGATTCCTTAGCTGATAACTCCCCAAAAAGGACGTAAGCTTCTAGTGATCAGCAGTTAACCACTCTCAAGGAGAGTGGACTGTGACTGTGTAGTTCAATACTCTAAATAGTTTTATAAGAAGTTTATAGCAGCCTATCTCTATATCTCTATGTCAGCTGCAGAGATCCTCTGTTTTCGTGCTTGAGGTTATTATTCCCATATCTATAATTTATCCATGCTGTGCACGAAGCTTAACATACAGAATGAAGGCTGACTTCATACATTCTCATTACCTTCTTTTTCAGATGGACGTAACCTAAGGCATAAGTATTACAAGGAATATTTTGGTAAGCTGTTGGCATGAAGTATTTACTGTTGCTAAGCTTTACAGCCTTTTCATTGCTTAAAGGAAATTTGCTGCTTATGAAATGAAGGTCTGTGCATARCTAAAGAGATTGTTTAGTCTCAGCTTTCCATGACCTTGTCAAAAGATCTTACTGTAAGAGGTGCAGTGCCCTGATTGGACTTTTGGTGACGGATATCGCCCACTATGACTGTGTTAAATGATACAACCTTCTCCCAAGGTTCCTACCCAGGGGGTGAGAAGTACCCAATCCAATACCCTTTGGTTATTTCTAAGTATGTCTTGGTAGCTTTGGTCATGGCCTATGACTCCTTGCAGGTGAACACAGAACTCAGTCAAAGCAGAGTCTCTTACCAGGGGCTTGTTAAGAGTATTGGGATGTAGGATAAAAGAAATCCAGAGCCCRTTGAGTCAGTCCCTTGTTTTTATCTGCAACCACATCAGGTGTCAGATCCCTCCCAGAAGGCTAGCTTTTATGCACCCCAACTTCTAGTAGGACCATCTTCCAGAAACTCTCCACTGTCATGGCTAGGAAGCTCCTGATTTCCCATCTTAATGTATTCATGGCCAATTTATGAATTCAAAGTACAGATGAGAGAAAACACGTGGATACAGACAATGGGGAGCAAAAGAGACTATCTTGCTCATCTAGAAATGCGTCAGTCTCGACACACCAGCAGCATCTCATTTTTTATTGAAGGCACCGTATCAAAAGAGTTTGAAGGAGAGACTAGAGGAGGAACAGGAAATGACTGTGTAAATATTCAAACAGGAGGAAGTTGCTAGTGTAAAGGGAGAGCATGAGAGAAACTTCAGAGTATTTTCTGGTGAAARCAAATAACACAGTGCTTCACTGGCTGTAATCAGAGTTGCCTCAAGGTCTTGGGAGGGTGGAAGTGTCAGTGCCTTCTTTTTCCTTCCACTCCACAGCTTCATTTTACCTTGTCCCTTTTCTTCACCTGTAGTTGCCCTGGACTAACTCTGGATCTGCGGGGGAGTGATCAGGTCAGATTGGAAGTGATATTCCAATCTAACTAGACAACATCTTTGTTACGATCAGAGTTACAAACAGCCAGATTTGGCCAGCTTAGTTTAAGAAACTATAAAAGGATTTTCAATCCTCAGTCCAGACTGCTAGCAAACCTCTACCAGAGGACTGCTAAATATTGAGACCWGTAAAAATGTAGTGCTTAGAAATCCTTGTGAAAATATTTGCCATAAAGTCTAACTCTGCTGATATTTGTTTTGCAGGGAGCAGTTCCAACAATGTGGTCGGCTATGTGAAAAACCAGCAGAAGCATTTGGGCTAATGAGAGGTGTTCCTGGGTAAGTGCCCTGAGAATAAAGGGACAGCTAGGTGAAAAAACGTGGTGCCTAGTATACAATTATTTAAAGAAATAGTTGTTTGYGGTGAAATTACTTCTCATCTCAGAGCTAGCTTAAGGATAGTACTTTAAAACTGTGTAGAGATGTGTATCTCAGTCTCTGTGAATTGAGCTGAAAGACCTATGCAGACAAGCAGGTGGTGCTGTAAAAGGGTCTCAGGATCCTGTGGCATTGCAGCTGGATCTCTGCAAACTGTCCGGGGAGATGTCTATGTCTTTCCCATCTTTTCCCATCTCCCCTCCATTTTTTATTCTGGTTTCATAAAATGCACCTGATTTCTTTGAAGAACCCTTGCCTTCTGGGTCTTTAGAGCACAGCATGATTTTCAGGATGAAAAATAAATGCAGCAAAACTTTGTGAGCCTCACAAATTGGGGGGGGGGAGACATTTAAATAGAAATTATCTTATCCAGATAGAATGTTAGTTGGGTGTTGGGAGTRTTTTAGTTAATTCTCAGATGGCATGTTTATGGCCTTATTCTAATGCAAATAAATCTGCATTAAGTAAAAAACTTTTGAAGTAAAAAATTAAAGTAAATTAAGTAAAAACTGATTGCAATAATGGTCATTTTTGCAAATATTTAGCCATATGGGTGACTTCAAGGGGTAACTTTCTGTGTGTCAACAGCTGCACCGAACAGYGTGGCCCACTCCTGAGCATAAGCATAGTCGTATCTGGCCAGACCAAAGCTAACTGAAAGAGCTCCATTCATTTTATCAGGCTTTGAATTAAGCAAGAGTGAAAATATTTGTTATACCAAAGATTCTGTCATAAGATGATTTTTCTCAACACTTTAAGCTCCACTCTGAAGCAAACTTGAGCTTAACTGGCAGTCACTAAAACAAAACAGTTAAGTATGTTCTTTTTGTGCTTACGTCAGGTCAACTGTTAAGATTACGTGGCTGCGTAAGGACAAGTTCTGTGCAAACATTTCAGGAAGCATAAATATTTTAATTCCTTTTTTTGTTTGTTTGTTTTTCATCCAGCTGGACCACTCTGCTAAGCAACTTTCAAGGAATGATTTACCCACTAGTTTTGGAAGGATTCTGGTCCTAAATCTCCAAGAACACAACTCCAGCATTACCCTGGTCTCTGCCCACCAGTGCTAAAGAGACTTCACTATGCAGGAAAAACATGAGTCTATATTTTAAGCTTATCATCAGAGGGAGAAATGTGATCCCTCACCACTTATGAGTTGTCCTTTTGCAGGTGAGGTGTAACTAGTGTCACGCTGGTCTCTGCAAGGTCATTATCAGGCTCTTGGAACGGAGCATGCCCTCAACGTGTTCTGTGGCCAGCTCAGATGTGGCCARTTCAGGTTTCCCCATCGCAAAGATAATTCGGTAGTATAAAAATGGAGGAAGTGGTGTCCAAATCAGACCTGAATTATATCTAAGTTGTATTAAATAAGGAAGACTGTAACACTCCCTGGGTCAAATCCAGTCCTTGCTTATGTCAAACAATGGCTTGACATAATCCTGCAGGTTTCTTCTTTTTCTGTTTATGCCTGGGATTCACCAGATTTACACCCAGAGTACAAGCCTAAGCCTAAAATCTTGAGAACTGAGAAACTCTGAGCTAGGAGCAAAACAAATTTTATCATGTGTTTATCCAATTACTTTATTTAAATTCCACAGTCTGGTGAGCTATAGATCAAGAGCTAATGATGGAATAGATTTCTTGCTACAATATCTAAGCAGTTAGAGGCAGAGACGTGCCAGCCTTTTTAAGTTGCTATTTTTAGCCAGTACAGTTTATACTCACAAAGTATACATCTGTATTTTCGTACCTGCAAAACCTCAACAGGAGGACTGAAGTCTGGATATTTATTACACATATTAGAAAAGCAAAAGCACAACAAAAATGTGTGATTAAAAAGACTATCTGGCAGATGGGCAGCTGCTCTTTAGAAGTCCTGGCCCTTCATGTTGCCTTCCACAAATCCTTAAAGAGAAGCTATTTGTGTTTGGGCCTTACAGCTCCTTTTAGATGCTTAGCATTGTAAAGTGGAAAACAAATTTTCCATGGATGTTTTCCTTTCCTCTGGCAGCTCCCTAAAAGGGCAGTCACATTTTGTGTATCTGTCAGAATCAGTAGGCAAAAGAAGTCATTTTTGCTCACTTGTTTAGTACATCCCCCCGCTCTGCTTTCGTAAAATTAGCATTTTGATATACAGAATAGTAGTGGTGTATGTAAGCACCCAATTCACAAATACAAGCACTTACTTTCACCCACAAACTACTTTTTTTTTTCCATTCACTAAACAGTTAAAGCCACAGCTAAGGCGCTTATAAAACACTTGATATGTTGCATATGACATTTGCAGCTGGAGAGATAAAAGATGCCAAACGGCTCTTTCTGTTTCCTTTCACGCACAGACACATTCCTCAGTGCTTTACAGTGCAAAGGAACAAATGAAAGGCTCCACCTTTCCCTGAGTATCTCCATTTGTTAAACTCTTTGCATTTCTCTGTGCTTTTTTTTCCAAGTTCTATGTATTAAGTGCAACACTGTATTTGCACAGACATATTTCTAGAGTATTCTCTTGTAAAACTTAATGCAATGATATCTTAACTCCTGCTAACAAGGCAAGAGTCCACATTTCATAGTCCCAGTCTTCATTTAGGCCAGGAACTTGCCTTTTTTGGAGTGACACTACTTGACATCTTAAAATACTGCAGTTTGTAACCAAAAATACAGGCCTTACTACCAGATGCTGCTCAGTGAAACGGTTTGGATTTTTTTC
This sequence comes from Rhea americana, assembly GCF_003343005.1. Lineage (NCBI taxonomy): Eukaryota > Metazoa > Chordata > Aves > Rheiformes > Rheidae > Rhea > Rhea americana. The sequence continues at coordinate 1,364,151 of NW_028186357.1, read as the reverse complement.
AGCAAAATTCAGTCAAATTCTGCTTAGAATGAGCAAAATTTTTCAGTCATTACTACTGATAACCAAAGAGTAAGTGCAAAATTGTTCTATTTTAGTATAAAACATTTAGAGTCTGAAAAGCGTTGAGAATCCAGTTCAAAAACATGTTTTGAGCACTAAGGAATTTACAAGATTAAAACTTCAGATCTCAGCCTAATCTTGCAAAGCATCCAAAAACGTAGTTAACTTCAGTGGACACATTCTCTTCAGTGGCTGCTTTATCATAGCTACAGAGAGCCCATACCTGACCTTCTTGCTGGATGGAATGATAAAGTTATTTTCTAATTACAGAATGAATTAACAAGAAAAAAAGAAAGCTGGGTAGTTAATAACTTCTTCATGGATTTCTGTTTACTGGATGTTATCAAAGACATCCTCCTTCCTAGTGGTGCTGTATTTTTTTTTTTTCAAGTTACTGTTAATTGTCAAGCTGAGAAACAAAATCTACAGAAGAAACTTGTATAAATGCTGTGTTTTCACCATTGAAGTCCATTGTGCTTCAAAAAAAAAAAAATGCAGATCAAATGAATTATCCTGATCTTATTTTCTCCAAAGAAAGTGGCTGAACATCAGTCTTATGAAGCACAGTAGGAAATCAGTAAYGCAGAGGGTTTTTTTTAATGTTCCACGTATACTTTAAAGCATGTTTGGTGCTACAGTAAACTTACCATGTATCACTGTGTGCTAGCAATGCTCGTGGGCTTCTGGATCCTCCAGTGTTACAGCAGCATCCRCGGAGCTGCTCTGCCTTTCACCAGCTGAGGATCTGCTGCCCCTAGGCAATATCTGTTTGTGCACTTGATATTCAGACGTGTACAGGTTCTGTGACTTTGGTGCTCAATAAAAAGTGTCCAATATATTTTTCAACTATGCCTAGTTTCAGTTGTGTATTCTTGGCATAAATCTGGCTTTAAATTATGTAAAAAAGGACAAATGTTTTAAACTTCAGTCACTGGGAAAGCTTGGAGAACATAGGCACAGAAAGGCACAGGTCATATTTTCCACTGGAAGGGTGATGACAGACCCCCTCCAAGACGCATCTGTTACCACCATTGTCCTCTTAAGATGGACCGCTTCTGTGGGTCAGCAGCTCACTTATYTCTTGACATCTTCATCTCACTTGCTCTAAGGGGAGCTGATGGAGAGCACTGTGAGGAGGGCAGCCTTTGCTGCRGACTTGTCCCAGCTACCTCCCTTTTCATTCATAAAATGCTGGTCACTACCAGATGCGTTGGAGCTGTCAGCTCAGGTGGGTTTGCATTGCACAAGCAGCTGCTCAGATAATTTTGCAGGAGACCGAGCACTGTTTTACCTGGCCTTGCTCAAAGGGTAGAAAAGCAAACCAGATCAGGGTGAGCAGTGGGGCTAGAGTTCGCTGCAGCTGAAAGACTGGCACTGACACACTGTGCTGCTAAGCACTGAGTTTCTAGGTGCAGGCGAGACTTTGCCCTGCCAGCAGCTCCACCCATGCTGTTCTTGCTCTACCTGCCAGGTAGGTGCAGCTGGGAGTCCCTCTGCGTCGCTTTCTGTCTGCCTTGAAGTTGTAACAGAGGAGCCACAGGGAGAGAGCAACTATCTGTKCTTTGGCCAAGGAGAGGAGAATGATTTTTTTAATTGTTTCACAAAGGCTTTATGTAAGTTTTGAGAGTAGGGTAGGTAGCAATAGGTGCTGTGGTAGATGTTCAGTCTTGCTGTGAAAGTGTCCTTAGAGCCACCTGAGCTTGTCATGACCATGCCAAGTGTCATCTGGCCTGTTAGGATGGTGAGTCTACTAGCTGTGCATATGTACTTCATGCCTCTTGGTGTGAAGTGTGAGCTGGACTAAGTGTCTTGGCTTTGAAGAGAAGGATTTATTTGGTAAACGTTACAAAATTATATTTTCATTTCAGTTTGCTTCCAGTTTAATGCAAGCAAATATAGTTTTTGCTGGTCTAGCTGGCTCATGGCCTTTGTAGAAAACATTGTGGGATCTAAGCCATCACCTTCGGTGGCCTTCTTACAGTCTCTTTGGGCTGCTTAGGAAAAGAAAGATCAGGAAAAGGTTCTCCTGTGCCTGCAAATTCTCCATGGCACAGGAGGCTGCATCTTTCATCACACTTCATTTTCACGCAGAAGACACTGAAGTGCTCTAAGTGTATCCGTGAACTAAGCAGCTGGAATCAACAGAGGGAAACATTATAGTAGATCTACAAGAAAGAGTTGTATCTCAGCTGGTCTAATTTGGTTCACTTGCATTCAGCTCAGTGCATCAAATATGATTTAAAACAGCTGGTGGTTTCAGGAGATTGCGTTAGCCATTATAGTTGCTTTTGAATCTTTTGCAGCTGCATGAGTACTATAGCATCCTTTAGCAACAGTACTTGTTTCTGAATTCTCTGCAAAAGGCCTAAATGAGTAGAAAATGTTGGCACTTCAACTCAGACTTTTTTCACTCTTGAATTAACTTTTGCGACTGTAACAAGGAGTCATTGCCAGGGTCTGCACTGAAACTGCAGAGAGCATCTCTAGATCAACAGTCTGCGGAATTTGCAGGTATGAGAATAAAGCAAAAAAAGAAAACAAACAAAAAACCCTGTGGTGTTGCCCTGTCTCGTTTAGAGCTCCGTTAAGCTCCATGATGGGTAATTACTTTTGCTACATTGAGAAGGCTTCACGAGTAGAGAAGGCATCTACAAGGCTGAGACAATCCAGCATCTTTGGAGACTRGCAGTTTCTTTTCCTACCCTCTGTGGCAGGGATTTGTTCATTTATGTGGTTGTTTACTTCTCCCATGTCGCACTGTGTACTCAGGTTAGACTTTTCTCCGGAGATGGTGTCAGGTTAGCAGCTATTATCTGTCTGTGGCAAACTGCGACAGCAAAAGAGGCTTAGCTGGTCAAAATATTCCCTGCTCCTCATTCCTCTACAAGCAGAGGAGACCTGGGAGATTAGCTAGTGAGGCAATTTTCATTTTAAGAGTGGTTCCAGTTTTTCTAACCCCAGAAGAGATCTCTTGCTAGACTCATAGAATAGAGCAAGGAGAATTGAAAAGGATTTTTAACATCATTTGAATACAAATAGGAAAGACACCTTTTGTATGTCAGTATGTATTTCTTCCGATTGTTTTCTCCTTGTTACCTTTCTACATAGACAAAATAACAAGAACCATGAAAAAAAAGCTATGTAGAGCAAAACGGCCTTTTGATAGTTTCTGTAAGCTAGGGSTGTGCCTGTGGGACATGGCACAGTGTTGCCCTCTTCCCAGTTAAACAGATTTTCTGTYTGAAGGCTATGCCAAGAGACCTCCTTATAGACAGGACCATGTTCCCACCGGGAGCAGTAGATACCTTGCACGAGAAGGATACAACCTGCGAATGAACGCAGAACAGGGGAGCTGCAGCAAATTTGGCAAATTCTGCCCATGCACTGAAATTTTTTTCCCTCAAGGTGGCACAAGAGGAGCAGAAGTGTAACAACCCCCCTTACGGAGAAGGAATCAGGTGCCAGAAACCCAGGTGAGACACCGGTATTACGCAGCTATCTTGTGCCCATGGAGCGGCCCTCTGGAGCACTGGGGTGCTGAGCCTTCTGCTTCGGCCGCTTTTGGCTGAAAAAGCCAAACCTTCGTGCTGCCCTGGCACGGGGCCACGGGGCTGCACRCGTTTCCCCTAAAGTAGAGGTGGGAGTTGGGAAATGCAGAGAGCATCCCACTCTCATAGCTGTATTTTTTTGGTTTTGCTTAGTCTGAGATTACAACTACTTTGCTGTATGCCACTTCATAATAGCTGTTTTTTATTTTTTTAAAAAAAAACAGTTTTTTCAAATAAGCTACTTGGAATTGGAGTCTGACCCCGCCTTCGTTACTCAGTCAGTGGTGACTACTTTGAGGGCATATATCTGCATCCCAGGAAAGTCTGCTCCTCACCCCTGAGATGCTAAATAATTAAGGAGTTAGTAGCAGAGGGAAAAAAATCTTTCCTATTTAAAATATTGAAATTTCTGCAGTTAGTTAAACTGACTGAAATGTTATCAAATTACTGGAAATTCTGTGTTATATCTTAGCATGAAAGTTTTATGTGTTGTACTAATTAAGAAATACAGTTTGCTTTAGGGCTACTTTCTTAACATTATTCTCCTTATTCCATTTATTCCCAGCATTTTCTGAGCCATGAGAAGGCCAAATACAAGAATCTTCCATAAGATTTCCTAACAGACAGAAATCAGAGGCAGCAAGAAAATAAAGCTTCAGCCAGAATGCATGGTGAGTATTCAGAGATAACTACATTTTCTTTCTGTATTTATTCAGCTGTATCGATGCTAAAATGCAGTATGCTGCTGCAGGGCTGARTGGGTATAGAGGTGGCAGACACGGCCATGGTCCTGAGCCCAAATAAAATTGTTTCACACGGAGTGCAGGGCTGCTGGCGGGGAGACCACGACACCTGAATTACATGGCACTTTTCCGCCCCAAAGCAAAGGGGTTGCAATTCCTGCACGACCCAGGGGCACCTGCGTTAGCCGAGGGTGCAGCCCGCTGGCCACGCGTCCACATTACAGATATTCTAGATTTTTTTTTGTTCTTTCCGTCTAGAGCTGCCTCTGTTGCCACAAGCAGAAGATCTTGGTTTGGCCAAGAGGAGGAAGTTCAACAGGGCACCGGCAGCAAGAGCCTGCTGCTCAATTAGCCGTGCCGTTGCCGGCGCTTGGCTGGTGAGCCCCGCGGCGGGGACAGCGCGATCCCGGGCAGCTCGCGCGGGGCCGGTGAAGGTGCCGAGGAGGAGGAGGAGGACGAGACCASGCAGGGCAGCTTCCTCCCTGCAGAGAGAGGGGGAAGACGTTTTCCTCCACTTCCCCATCAGGGGCGCGAGGATCGGTGCCGCCTGACCGCGGGCCCGTGGCTCCTGCCGCCGYGCTCGCGTGAACAGGAGAAGCTGTCTCCTCGCCAGGCCGTGCCCGCTCTGCTGTATCGAGCCAGCTGGCTTCTGCCCAACTCCTTGCAAAGGAAGGAGCTGAAGAGCATACGTGGGTGCACAGGCATTTCGCCACCGAACTCCCACAGATACGGTGTAAATCGCCCTGTCCCTYGGGGGCCCTGAGCTGTTGCTGACAACCGCAGCCCTTGCTTAACCCTGGGCTGGGCTCGGATACGTGCTGCAAGTCGGTGCCCGGCGTTATCCTTCGAGACCTTCCCGTGGGAAGGAGCGTCGCTACATTGCAGCGATCCAGGAACTTCCTCCAGCTGCCGGCCACATCCCGCTCAGGCCGGGAAGAGGCATTTCCCAACCGGGAGCGGCGTGGGCTGGAAAGCCTCGGCCGCGGTTTCCCGCTGCCCTGCTGTTTGCGGCACCTTCCCCTGGTGCTCCAGCTTCCCCGCAGCCTCCGGAGAGGCACGTTCCCTCCGGAGCTGCCGGCAGCATCTCCCCCAGGAGCTCGGCAGCGCTCGCTAGAGCCGGTGGCACGTGGCAGGCACAAATGTRCGGCACTGAAACGGTCCACGGGAAAATCCCGCTCTGCTGGGAGCAGCGTGGCACCCCAACGTCTCAGGGAAAAACAAAACGCCTGCATTTTCCCTCTGCCTGGGCATGACATTTATTCCCTAAATTCCCTATTCCTGGTGAAGGAAAATCTTAATTTCATATTTTACAGCTTTGGGACAATTTAAGTCCCTAGGTGGAGCACGCGGTGCTGGCGGCAGCAGTAGCTGGGGGAGAAGCAAGGTGCCCTGCTGCAAAACACAACGCGACGTTCCCCGGCAGCTGGATATGACTCTTGGAAAAGGTTGTAACCGGTTAACTTCTGCACCTGTATGTTAAGCTCCACCAGGAAAACGTTCCTGTCCAGCAAACAAGAAAGAATTTGTATTTTTTTTAATAGCTAAGCATCACGGATTCCCAGCTGGGCTCGCCTCCGGGAGGCGTTATGCAGTTACGCTCCCTCCCTGACGTGAAGACCCCTAAACGCTGGAGCTGGGCTGACGGGGGGGCATCTCGGCGGGAGCCTTTCCCCAGCCTGGAAGTCCCCGAACAGGCTCGGCAGCGTGCGCGGGAGCCGCCTCGCCTCCGCGGCGCGAGAACGCCGGCGGCTGCCTGCCTGCCTGCCGCCGAGGTGGCACCCGGCGACGCTCCCTCCTCCTGCGGCCGGCTCCGGCTCAGGGAGGGCGGAGGAAACCCGGGACCTGCGGCTCAGCTCCCCCCTCCACCCCCCGCCCCGGCGCTATATCAGCCGCCGCCGCTCCGGAGCGCGCGGGCCGGGCTCGGCGGGCGAAGCAGGGGAGGGTGCCGGCGCCCGCGGCGCCACGTAGCTCTGCCTGTCCCCGCCGGCGCCCGCGGRAACCCAAGCCGCCGGCGCCCGGCCGCCATGGGCGAGGGAGGCTTGGCCCGACTCTTCCCGAAACGGGCGCTTTGCCGCTTCGCGCCGAGGACGTATCGGCCCCTGGGCAGCGCGGAGCCCGAGGAGGAGGAGGAGGTGAGGATTTCCCGCGCCTCGTGCCCGACCGGCAGCGTCAGCCTCCGCGCGGACGGTATGAAAAGCGAGGGAAACGCGTCTCGGCGCAATCGCAGCGCCGGCCCCGGCCTCGGCGCGAGGCAAGGCAGCGCCGGCCCGGCGCGGGGCGTCTCGCCGGCCCGCGGSTGTCCCCGGCCACCCGAGTCGGCCGCGATGTCCGGCCCTACCCCGGGCTCTCCGCTCTGTTGCTGTTGTTGTCGCCACGTGCGATGAATGACCAAAAAGGAGCTTTACGGCGGTTCTCAGCCCTGCAGAGCCCACTTCGGAGTACCGTTCGCTTTTCTTGATAAATCCTCCCATAAGAAAGCTGATTTTCTTTCCCCTCCCTTCACTACCCCTCCTTGGCACCTCTACAGACCGCTCAAGGAGTGGCCAGTGGTGGTTTAGGTGTCACRTTTTCTTTTCTCTTTTGTTTCTCTGAAACCTTTTGAGCGGGGGTAATCTCGCCATCCCATGCTTGCTCCGTGCAGCGGCAGGATGGGATCTCCRCTGCTGCCGCTGCCATAACACAGCTCACGATTTTGCTCAAGATTCGTCTTTCCATCGCGCATGACGGAGGGACCAGAGCGCCCTCCCACGTGGCCGTGATCCGTCCCATTCCTTCGGCACGTAGGGCTAGTCCCTGCTCCCGTCCCCACAAGCACCATCCACGCTCTTGCAGGTATTTGTGGTCTTTTCCATGGCCCTTTGGCCACAACTTGCATCCTGTGATGCCTTCGGTCTTTCCTCAGGCGGCATTTCAGCCATTTCCGTTCTCTTCTGGTTTTCTGCTAGTCTTACYTTTGTGGCATGGTGGTTGCTCAGCGCTGTGGAGGGAGGAGAACAGGAGACCTTCAGCTCCTGATCCCACGCCCCACACTGTGCGTTGCGTGATGCTGCGAGACRCTACTTCCACGTAGCTCAAAGTCATAGAGAAGGAAGATCTTGCTGGGTTTCCAGAAAGTGTTTGTAATCTTGCTTTGACATGAAGTGAAGATTCCTGAACTTGCGTAATCAGGAAGCTGCTGGCAATTAGCCTGGCCTGTCCTTTGGCAATACTATGTTTGTTGCACCATAATATATAATATTTACTTCCAAATGTACAGCCTTCTGGAGCCTGAGCTGTAGTCTATGCAGCGCATGATGCGTTTTTAATGTGCCAGTGAAATGCCCAACACTTTTGCTGCGGGCCTAGGAAGCAGGAAGCAACRGGAAATTTCAATGGGAAAGGACTTCCAGGCAGACCTCTTTCTGATGCAAGTGCTAGGTCGGTCGGCCTGATGCCAGTGCAAGTCTAGGGAGACGCAAGGACAGCTCCAGAATAACGTGAATCCAAAGCCTGTGCCGATATTAGATGCACTTAAAAGCACACCTGAAGATCTTTTTACAGTGCCATTGCAGGAAGGTTTGAACATATCATTAACGGTTTCAAAGTTGGGGGATTTTTGAGGATGTCACTATATTGTGAAAGCAAAATGTCTAATACAGCTATTACACCTTCAAAAGTTTCTAATTTATTCTATACAAGTTCACCAAAGACTTTTTTTATATTTTTGCCACTGACAATTACTATTATTATTAATCTTAATAACAGTCCCATGACGTAAAAAAGCTTGCTAAAACAAGAACATCTTCCTGCGTTATTTTATAGGCTGGTAATTGATTCACACTTCATTTCATTTCTTTATTTAAAAATACYACAGAACACTTTCAATCTTGTACTTCTTACAGTATTTTGGTAAAAGGGTTGACCTGGTGCTTAGAAGATGCAAGTTCAGTCCCTCGAAGCTAGTCTCCTGTGTGACCTTGAGCTGGTCCTTTAATTTATATCTCAGCTTTTTGTCTTCATCTTTAAAATGAAACTTATGATCCATGCTCTGTTTCTTCTGTCTACAATGCAAACTAAAACCTAGAGTTTTATTATATCGCAGATACTCTATGGGTTACAGCATCCATCACAGCGCTAAGACTGTATTCTTATTTTTCATTATCTCTAGTTTTATAGTGAATTTTATAGTGAATTCAGCAAGGACAGAYCTCAGGATGAAATGATCAAATCAGAAATGCAATTTGAACCAGTTTATCTGATGAGACTGAAGACAGGATAAATAGAAAAATTACTGTGAATGAAGAAAAATCTGCGGCTTTGGTAACTGAAAGATGATCRCCAGCTCACAGCCTCTGTTGGCAGTTACCATCTGGAGAGGGCAGAATATTTAACTTTCACATCAAAGCTCAAATATAGCCAGCGTCTGCATTCTGCTAGATGCTGGTTCTGTCCCTTTTCTACAGTGGCACATTCAGAATCAGAGTGAATTTCTAGGCAGCTTATGGCTCATAAGAGAAGAGCTTACGYGTGTCATGGAGAGATGGGTGCAGAACGCCCGGAGAGCTCCCTTCTGGGTATCCTGCTGCCCGGGAAATGGCATATTAACCTCCCTACAGGAGTTTACAGTGGCAGCTGCGGAAATGAGCTGCAAGAGGCTGACATAGGAGGGGAGGAGGATGAAGATAAGGAGTTCCYGGGGGAGCGGAGCTGCTGTGGATGTCACTGCACCCGTCTGGAGTCCCGGGTGCAGGTGTCACTGGTGCAGGGTGCAAGCCCTTCATGCCAGCAGGAAGCAGTTCCCTTTCTTATTGAGCATGGCGAGCTAAAAACGTCTCTAATGTCTCAGAGGCCACCGGGCCTAGAGAAGACCACCCCACCGAGATTTATCTCCAGCTCATCTGGGGACCTGTTATGATTTAGCCTTGGGAAGGACCCGGTTTCGAGTCCAGACAGATCTGGGTAGAAGGTTTAGGTGTATTAAGAACTTCCTCAGAGTTTCTTCAAAGACGCTGGGGCTTCTTCATTGCAATCACTTTATTTCTAGGTACCAAAACCCTTCCTGATCCTTTCCCCTGCTGCCATCRGTCCGTGCCAGGCTCAGCAGTCATAAAAGGGAGGGGAGACCTTTCCCAGGCCTGCACTAYGTTCACTGCTAAATTACTATTCCAGTTTGGATCTGGGCTTTTTCCCATTTCAGGATTCACAGCAGTGAACATTTTTGTGCAGAGGTTTGCAYAAACTCTGTTTTCATATCCTCCCAGAGATGTTGAACGTTCATACCAGCACATTTTTATTACCGTGCTGGTATCTATTTTTATGTACCTCTCCAAAATAAAATTAATAGCACAACTTCTCTTCGAGGWACGGGCGAGGGGAGTGCGGGCTTGCCTCCACACACCCACATCAGCAGTAACCGAAATGTCTATTGATATATTCCATAAGGGATTTCRGTCCAAGATTGCTGAAGGGGAAGGGTTGAGCCGAGCAAAGCCTCCTAGCTCCTTAGAGTCCATCCTGTCCTCGGATCTTCTCACTTTTTACTGCGAACACCGATGGTGGAATATACTGCCAGAGAAACCAAAATCAACACATCTCAGTTCCCCCTCRCATATTTTCAAACCTCTAGAGGCATCAGGAAGAGTAACTAAATTTATCACTTCTGGAAAGCTTCCAGCAGGCGAGGAGTTAACATCATCCCTGCTCTCGCACAGGTGTTTTGGGGCAGAGTGATGAAGCAGGGCTGAGCACTTATGCACCTTGCTGCCATGGAGCAGGGGTATAAGCAGGGCTGTTGGGTTTGCAGCCAGGTGGACCCTGTGTCTGCCGTCAAACACCTACGGGAGCAGCTTAAAATGCAGGGCATGGTCCTAGCGCAGCGCTTCTGCAACACTCGAGGTGCCTTTTTGGAGGCTGATACCTGCGAGCAGGGCAATCCGGGGCATGAGTCCATGCAGAAACAATGCTGGGCTGAGGTCCAGGGATACATGTGTAGAACATGTATGTGTATATGTATTAAAAAAAAAAAAGCCCTTTCTGCTGTTTGATCATGGTCCTAGTAGAGCTGCAGCTGTGCCTGAGTCCTCCTTTGCTGGGCATTTCTCTTGCTGTTACTGCTCTCCGATCCTTTTTTCTATTGAACTGATTTGGAAAATCTGGATGAAATGGTATAGCCACATGCCCTCGAAGACGGCGGCGGGTGCGGTTCTGCTGGAGCATGGTTACGAGCGCGGCGTGTGCTTCTGCGTCCTCTGAAAATGTCGCTGACCCGTAATCCCTGCCTGGGACTTCCGAGCTTGCCCAGCTATAAAAGAAGGTTTTGTACTCCTGACTTTCTGCAAAAGCCTCTGATTCTTTTTCTTTTTTCCCTTCTTGGCCACATCTGTTCCAAGTTCCTGAAGGTTCACCCTAAAACAAGATTAACAGTGGGTTTGCAAGTGTTGCCCTGGAGGCCCCAGCCCATGAAACGGGTGTCCTTGCGCRTGGGGGCGAAGCCCCTTGCAGCTGCCGTTTCAGCTGCTGGCAGTCCCCGCGCCTCGGACGAGTCATTTAATGTTGAGGTTCCTTGCTGTAAAGAGATAAGGAGATGCACCTGGCTTTGAGGCAGGAACAAAGCTTAATTAGTAAATGCTATAAAGTGCTGTGATTTAGGAAGTGTTTTAGTTAATTGTGAAATCACATGGTTGAAAAGATAAGGGAAAGGAATRGGATTAAGAGAAGAACCAAGGAGATAATGAAATGCTTTTATTAACTATGTTCCTGCCTGACGAYTGCTTTATCTCCCTTCCTCAGACCTGCGAGGAGCTGCGAATAATTGAGCACGAGAAGGAAGTGGCCGCTCTGCCACCCAAAGATGCCTGTAAATGCCAGAAGGAAGACTTGGCGAAAGCCTTAAACGTAAGGATTCTTYGTATTTGTGAAAATAGCAGCATAGACGGTGCTCCGTCTGTGCAGCACAGCTCTGGGCTCTGAGCCCTTTGCCAAGAAACAGGAAAATTAGGTGGAAATTCAGAAAAGGCCAGGACCAAGGAAGTATGTAATGCTTGGTATTGTTTTGGTGTGTGACATTGCTGTCTTTTAACGCGGGCAAAATACATCTTGTTCCTTCTCCGCTTGTCCGCTTTGAACTTCGTCAGGGCACGACCTTTCCGTGCCTCCTTGAAACGTGGGGTGAAACCAGAAGTCGATTCTTTCCTTTACTGCTTTAGATTTTGAATTTGCCGACTACTATGTGGCTCCCCACCTCTGCAAATAGGTTTCATTAATTAACTTGTGCTTACTTTATGGACTCTTGTGATGGATGATGGTAAAGTTTTTTAACAGAAATAAATACATAAACAGTAAAACAGGGGGTAGCTTTATTGTTTTTTCCTGGAGGGCTCTGCTGGGTCTGGAGCAAAGCTATACACGCTGCCAGGGAAAGAGCAGGCACTGGACTCTGTAAGAACGGAATCATGAAGATCTGGCCCAGTTTTCTGACATAACTAGATTTTCTTTAAGCTGTTTTCTATGACGACTGATCCGTGTGTCGTGTTGGGTTTTTTATTTCCCTCTAGGTTGATTTACAGACTGGACTGTCTGAGTTTTCTGTGCTGCAACGCAGGTTAAGACATGGCTGGAATGAATTTTTGATAGATAACGCAGAGCCGATATGGAAGAAATACCTAGACCAGGTAAGGATTTTCTGCCCGGATTCTCATTTCCCGGTGAACCGGCTAAGCTGCCCCTGCTTTGAATTGGCCTGAGCATTTCAGTACATTGAAATATTGATGCTTTCTATTTCCACGGATTCAGTCTTGGGACAGGATGTGCCCTGGGTACAGAGACACTCTGTTCCCACAGGAAAGCCGACGTGAGATTAGGATGCGGGTTCGCTTAATGGGGAGATAGCATCTTAAAATAAAAGTAAGTCCTTTTAACTCCGTGCAGCCCACAAATCAAAAGCTATGGATTAGTGACCTGATTTCTGGAACAGATTTATTTCCTTTAAGACAAGCGATAGAATCGTGGAAGGTTTGGGGAAAACAGCAGAGGCTGAAACTCCCAGTTGCCATGGTTGTCAGTGAAGGAAAGCATTAAATGTTGACTTCTTTAACAAGTATTTCTTCTCTGAGGACACCACACGGATTATTGAGTGCCTATTTAGTGCCTTTCACAACCTGTGGGTCTCCCTGTRGGACCACATGGTGCGTTCCCCTGCAACGGCAGGTTGGGCAGGTGCCTCCCACCAGGCCCTTCCAGCCGCTTCTTCCAGTTGCTATTTCTGTAAAGCATCCGTTTTGACCCATCTTTAGTCGGAGAAACTGAGGGGATTTTCTTCTTTACCTTCAGCGGGGAGTAGGTTTAAGCCTTGACTTTCGCACCATGCATCTTCACAGTCCTGTCACCCCAAAAAGGTGGTCTTGTCTTGCCTGAGTTAATTCAGTGACACCAATTCTTGTGCTAGCTGAACAGCGCTATCATTTTCTCAAGTAAGAGCAAGGGCCTTAAAATTCGTATTTTAAATAAGGAAAAGCAAAGMGCTTTCCCAAAGCTTTGCAAGTGCCTTTTTCCCTGAGAACCTSTCGACTCAGTGAAACTTCCCCGTGGTTTCAGGGCAGCCTCGAGGCTCAGGTTGAAGTGTCTGGCCGGTGCTGGGTTCCTTTCAGCAGCCCTGTGCCCAAGGAAGAGCTTAGCAGATTAAAAAGAAAAAAAAAGAAAGAAAAAAGGAGAGGATTTCTGGTTTCAAGTTCTAAAAAGACAATCAAAGGTTTTGTGTAGTTGCAGAGTCCAGTCTGTGCTGCRCGGCCAGCCTTTTTGGGCAGGATTAGACCGTGGGTGATGTGTGGCAGAGCGAAGCTGCCCAAAGCACCCTYGTCGCGAGGCTGCGGGAAAACTGCATTTGCAATCCTTTCTGTAGATACCTGATGCCCGCTTGTCTTCGATGATGCCGTATTTAACCATATACTGTAATTTTGGCTTTTTTTTTTTTTTTCAGTTTAAAAATCCACTCATTCTCCTGCTGCTGGCCTCCGCTCTGGTAAGCGTGATCACGAGGGAATACGAGGACGCCGTGAGCATTGCAGTGGTAGGTGGTCCTCCCGCCGCCCGGCCCATGGCTCGCYGCGGCATCCCCGGTGCTGATGGCTCTTTGTTCGCAGGCCGTGCTCATCGTGGTCACCGTGGCCTTCATCCAGGTATGTGCAGCCGCGTGCCATGCCAGGCTGGTCCGTGCTGAGCGTGCCACCCCCTGCTAACACCTCTTTGTCCTTCGTTCCCATTAACAAGGAGTATCGCTCCGAAAAGTCGCTGGAGGAGCTGAACAAGCTGGTGCCCCCYGAATGCAACTGGTAAGGTGCACCTAGCGATGGAGGAGAAAAACACTGTTCAGGTCCCAAGGCCAGGAGCTCGGGTTGGGAGGAGGTGGCCGCAATGCGTGGCAGGCTGGTGGCATCTCCTTGGGGCCACTGGCTCCTGATCCACYTGGAGGCATCCAGAGGAATGGAGCAAATGCTGAGTGCCAGGAAGCTCCTAGAGATGCTCTGCTCACCAYCCGGTGGCACGGGAGTCAGCGTGGCCGTGCCACCAGCTCCCCCTCATTACAAATTGGTTCCGTCAAGGCCAAAACAAATAAGCAGTTAGGCTTGGAGCAAGGTTGCACCTAAAAAAGGTTGCACCTGAGAGTTGGATCTTGCTACCACCACTGCATAAGCATCTAAGCATTCGAAAGGGCTGTCCTTGTAATATAACAGCAAAATGCCAGGGGTAATTCTACCTTCAAAAAGCTTCTCAGGTCTCCCAAGCTAAGCAATCTGCATGGCATTATTTAAAGTGCAGGCCAAGGGAAAGCACGACTTGTGTTTTCTACCTACTCCTTATGTGCTATTTAAGTCACTAATTGCTGAAATGTAAATCTTCCATAACCTGCCCATCTGCTTGTGAACTAGAACAGCCCAAAAGGGAACATAATCATCTTTCCGTGTTGTTATGTAGATTTTTATGTTCTTATTTGCATTGAACACTCTCAGGAGCAGGGCGCCTACCTTCTTGCCAGTCCTGTTCCCAGGCCTGCAGAAAGAGCACTGCACGGTGCTCACAGCCTGCTTTTTGTTCCTTTTTTCCATTCGCCTAATGCAGCCTAAGGGAAGGAAAACTGCAGCACCTTCTAGCACGGGAGCTTGTGCCTGGAGATATCATATATCTTTCTGTGGGAGACAGGGTTCCTGCAGACCTCAGACTCATAGAGGTAAATACAGTAATACGTCAAAAGCCTAKTTTGGAAGTTTCAAGTCTTAGTAATGCCAGAATTGCATGTGTTTAATTAGGTTACAGATCTGCTGGTAGATGAATCCAGTTTTACAGGAGAAGCTGAGCCTTGCAACAAGACTGACAGCGTGGTGCTGGAAGCTGGAGACATGACAACGCTGAGCAATGTTGTTTTCATGGGAACACTGGTGCGGTATGGGAAGGGGAAAGTGAGTCCTGCCATCCTCTCTCTTTTCCTTGACAGTAGTTACAGATTCTTATAAGCAAGATTGATATTATACCATTTTTTTTAATCTCTCTGTTTTTTCCCCTCTTTTCAGGGGGTAGTTATTGGGACAGGTGAAAATTCACAGTTTGGCGAGGTGTTTAAAATGATGCAAGCTGAAGAGGTAAAGAAGTCTCTATGCCGCTCTTGCAATGGTGGAAGTCTAGCTGAAAGCTCGTGAGCAGGAGCAGTTCTGCACGTTAACGCACTGGGGTCTCTTTCCCCTTCTGCTCTGAAATTCCCGTGTGACTGAGGGACAAGCAWAAGGCCATAGCCAAAAAAGAAGGTTTTAAGCAGCATTTTGGTTTCTAAATCTAAACATTTGATGCTGAGTTTGCAGCTAACTTTGTAATCACCTAAACCTCGTGGTTGCTTTGTTTCTTCAGTTTTCCCTAGGTATCTAAAAYTTTACTTCCACATCTGCCAAACCTTCATTGGCCAGCTCTCTGAGCCAACACAGATGAGGGTCTAGGAAGTAATTAACACCCTTACCTGAGGTGCTTGAGCCTTTAGCGCAAGAAATCGCAGCAAGGCAGAGTGACAGCCTCCTCCTGTTTCTCCCTTGCTGCCTTGGCCGCTCGGAGGCAGAGCGCTCTGCGGGATGCTCTGCGCCCGGTGGACCCCAGGTCGGGTTCGGGCTCGGGCTTGCTAAGCACTGGGGTGTATCGGGCAGCTGTTGAGGACCGCGGTAATGAGAACAGCCATGCAGTGCTTGCCAGTCGTTTTGGCAGACTGCATTCCTCTCATCTTATGCAATAAGCAAAGAAAAATAACTATTGTCTAATGTTTCCAGACTCCCAAAACTCCTCTCCAGAAAAGCATGGATAGACTGGGGAAACAACTCACTCTTTTCTCCTTCGGCATAATTGGTGAGTTGAAGGAAACGCTCCTATTTGTGCGGTCAGCTCTAAAATCCTGATGTGCTCCAAGGCCATGTTTCTCAAACGTACCTGGGGATGTGGCTGACCTGGATTTTGGAGGGTCCAAGCAGGGATGCTTGGGAAGTAGAGGCCTGGGGGGCCTCATTCCGTACTCAATTCCCCATACATACGAATTTCTAAAGGTTTTTTTAATCAACTGTTTTTTCCCTCTCCAGGTTTAATAATGCTCATTGGCTGGTTACAAGGGAAGCCTCTTCTCAGCATGTTCACGATTGGAGTTAGGTGAGGACTAGAAAGTACCTCTCTCTTCGTATTACAATGAAATATATCTCAGGGATTTTTCTATTCAAAACAATGAATGTTTCTCCCCACAGAATTTGTATAAGATCCTTCATAAGTACATGTTGATCTTGCTCTGGCAAAATTCATGTGAGATATACTGTAGAGTTCAGTAGGAAAAAAAAAGTTTGCAGTTTTTCTGATCTTGGAGACATGTTAAACTCAGAACTTACTTCATTATTTACTTTGAATGAAATAATTTGAAAACATCTTCACAGCTATTTCCACTTCATCCTGCTGTGAATGTCCTTAACTATCTGCACTATGAATTTAGTGGGAGTGTAGCAAGAGCAAATATTAGCCTTTGCTGTTCTTATGGCATTTACATGTAAAGATTAGAATGTGCRTTTTATATGACACAAAATGCATGCCCAACCCCTTAGTCAAACGTAATAAACCACRCATTTCTAGTAGTAGCAATAAAACCTGTTGTTCAGTTTTGTCATGGCTCTAAAATCATTCACTTAAGAAAAAGAAAAGAGAGGGGGAAAAAAAGATTGTATGGAAATAAAAACAACGGAACAACAGAAGCCAAACTAGCTCAGTGCCCACCTGCCTGTCTCCTGGGGGGATGTGGTGGCAAAAAAAGAAAACTAGTTAAGTCCAACTTTTGGAGAACAGCCTRTGGGTTTGAAAGTCCCATTTGRTTACTTTCTGGAYCTCTCTAGAAGTGCTCAGAGTTACCCATGGGTAAGGAGGGACAGAGGCAGACAGTGTCTGAGTTTTTCTAGCACGCCAGCAGCTGCAGTTTTTGATGCTGCTTCAATCCATTGTGCAGCATAGGGACATTCTGGGAGTTTGCTCCCTCTCTGCRTAGCTTGCACCCACATGTAGGAGAGGGACTGAGGGGCTAGGTACAGCCAGAGGCCAGCAGCTAGCAAACAGGTGGTAATTTGAGGAATATTGAACTTCCATCCTCAGGAAGTTAAATAAATGAAGTGAAACCCAACCCCTAAATCCCTACTTAGCCAGAAGTTAATGCTCTTTGGCAATGTAAAGAAGAAAAGTAATTGCTCTGTCAAAATCACCCAGAAGCAGGTTGAAGGGCTGGATAAATATCCTGCTTTTGTATTTACAGTACACCAAGAATTCCAGTAGTTACTGCTGCGCAGGCAGTCGATTCCGTCCCAGATATGCACAGATAAGCAGGAAGACATGCTCCCCAAGGAAATGTCCATTTGACACATTTTGGTAGATGTTTGCAGTTTGACCTGTCCATTGAAGTTGTTGTCTCTCTCCACTGTCCCCAGCCTGGCGGTGGCTGCCATCCCTGAGGGCCTTCCCATCGTGGTCACTGTAACGTTGGTGCTGGGCGTTCTCCGGATGGCCAAGAAAAGAGTGATTGTGAAGAAGCTGCCCATAGTAGAAACCTTAGGTAAGCCTGCAAACAGGCCACACAGTTTGGTCAGCTGTCTGGCTTCTTCAAAACCTGAACTGAATAGCAATAGGCTGTCCAGGTGGGCCATGATTAGATTAAAAAAAATGAGGGTATGCTTACTGGGCCAGAGAAACCCACTCAGTCCTAAATACGTTTTCTGCCCTCCATTTCTCTCCCTTTCCCTTTATGTTAGTGCTAAGAACGTGGGCAGGAGCTGAGCTCCATTAGAAATGGTGCAGAGATAAAACGCTTGGGGCAACTTCTTTTTGCGTCAACTCAAATTCAGGCACAGGCCCATGGAGATCGGAGCCTCTCCACAGACATGGCTGCTCAGGTTGATTTGCTTGGTTCCTCTTTCCTCCCAACTCTGCAGGACAGTCCTGCAGGTCCATCTTGCCCACTTTTTTCATGTCTAGCTAGAAAACCTTACAACCCTTCCAGTCAAGCCTAATGGCATAGACAATACCATCTACTGTTCTGTAGTGTGTGTGGCTATCTCCCGRACATCCAATAGAAAATAGGGCCAGAGAGGACCTTGAGAAGAGATCCAGCCCATCCTCACTGCCGCAGGCAGGTTGAATTATAATGAAATTATTCTTCCGCCTCCCCTGACCCCAGATTTGGCCTTTGTCCTTGATCACTCTTTTCAAGGCTCTGCTACTCTGGCCTTCTTGGTCAGTGTGGGAATTACATGRAGGAGAAGACACACGGCATATATAATTTGCATTTTAATCAGAAAATGCAATTAAATTCCAGGCCTGACCCATGCAGTTTCCAATATGTGCTGCAGAGCCTGATACTTCAACTAGGACTTGTCTTCCTTGGAAATGCTGCTGTTGCTTGAACTGCCTTTGTTTGTTCTGCAGCAAAGGATTCTTACCACCCTTATTTTATTGCATCTCCCCTGATCCAGGACATCTGGAACGGCCTTATCTCAGTAAGAATTTCGTTTGGATAGGGCTATGCCCAAATAGGCATCATGGCAAGATTCCCAGTTTCTCTGCAAGACAGTCTAAGTGTGGCGAAAAGCTGTTTTCTCCTGTACAGTAATTGCACCAAGTCTGTTAAACTTTTGAAAGGAAGAAAAATAATCTTGCCTCTTTATCTAGTTTCTTAATTGTAAATAATTAAAAATGAAATATTAGAGGTGATGGCTTTGCTCTGTGTTAATCCTTGAAAACTGGAATTAATTTAATCACAGCCTAATCTGCTTTATTTTCCCTGGGTTTTTACCTGGTGGTGGTCATGCCATTTGGTCACCTCCAGAACCACGAGAGAAATTCAGACGTAGAAGGGAGCTAGATTTTGTTTCTCTTTTACTTTAAAGTCCTGTCCTCCCTTTTTGAGAGCAGAAACTGGCTTTAACGTGGCCACTGTGCTGACTCACTCTTTGCTGTATTATGGTGTAAATGGGCTCTGGCTTATGGTGTAAATGTGAACCAGCTTCCAAACTGTTTTGTGTTTTACTGAAGTAGTATTGCAAAAAAGCAGAGATTGAATGGGGCAAGTGCTGCTTTTAGCACTTGATTTATAAGTACTTTTTGTTACAGTCTTTAACACATTACCTTCACAACCCCTCGCAGAGATATGGAAGTGCTGTTGTTTCTGATTTAGCAATGGAGAAGCAAGGGTTAAATGACTATTTGAGGAAGTATGTGGCAGAGTGGGAATTTGAGATCTCTTTTCAGTATATAATAGCTATTYTGCTGATGGGTAATACTGCAGCTCAGAAACACTGGTCACTTCCCTGGAAATCAGTGCCTTCTCTGACTGTCYGTGATATGATGCTCAATACCACGTAGCCTTCTTCAGCTGTCTTCTGCCAAATCTCACATCCAAATTATGTGCATGATACCCTGATGTGCAATCAATTCCTTTTCCCCTTCATCTTTTCCTTAACAATGTCCTCTTAGGAAACTCATCCACTTCTTGGTATTTTTTCCTTTTATGCCTGTGTGCAGTTTAAGTAACATCAGGGCAACATGTTCTCTTCCTTCTGGGGCCTTGAAACTCTAAATTTATTAGTTCTGATTACAAACTTTCTCGCATCAGGTTGCTGCAATGTCATCTGCTCCGATAAGACAGGTACTCTGACAGCCAACGAGATGACAGTGACTCAGCTCGTAACCTCAGATGGGTTCCAGGCAGAGGTATGGACRATGCAATTACATGGGCTTCGCTATTCAAACCCACCAGGGCCCAACTATTTTTTAGTTCTACCTTTACTATAAGCATCGCTTTGAGCTACCAAGAATATTCCTTATATAAAGTATGGTCATATAGTCTTGCTTGATACTGAGAGGYTTGCTCTTTCTCTCTCCTTTCCTCAGGTTAGTGGGGTGGGCTATAATGGAGAAGGAAATGTTTATCTTTTGCCATCAAGGGAGGTTCTTAAGGATTTTTCCAATGTCTCGGTTGGGAAATTAGTGGAGGTAAGTGTAAATTATGAACCATTCTGTTTTAGTTGCATGTAGTTTTAACTTGCACAGATCACTTTGGGTAATGAGTGTGAAAAACATTACTTTCATAACTCTAAAATGCACTGCCTTGCTAGAGCATTCTTTTAGAAAGGTTCTGAGTATTTATTATAAGATACTTGGAGTTTATTGGTAAAAGATAGCAAGCATAAGACATTCAGGGAGAGACCAAAGTCATCAGCTTGAAGTGTCACGGAARTTTCAGATAAAAATGCAATTCTAATAGAGGAAAGAACAATTACTATGATCATGTTCAGGTTTTTAATGTGRCCAAGTTCTGAACTTTATCTAGCTAAGTAGCCAATACATAAAATTTACAGCAATAGTCTCTAGCCTCTAGCAATACTCTAACAATTTAATGTTAGCATTAAATAAAATTTGCACATTCAAGTAGAGGCAAAAGCAGACTGCTTGGGTAGTCGAATGATCTGAACTGGAATCTCAMAGTTAGGCCTTATGGTACCCATATTGTATGTCAGAAGTGATGGTAAGAGAGACTGGTTTTCCTTATCATGATTTGTCAAGATGATTGGACAGGTTTGGGGTTTTGTTTCATGTTAATGTCTAAAATATAACATTTTAACAAAATTTTGGTGTATGCTATGGATTCAGTGTGTTTAGGAAGCCCAAGAACTGATCTCAAGAGAATGCTGCTACTGGGCATGAAGGTGTTCTGAAGCTCTGAAATGTCTGTTCTACCAAACTCGCTTCTTGGCTCTCCTTCTTTTAACAAAGGCTGTTTGAAATTTGGACCATCGGAAATCTGGTGACGTTTCTTATTTTGGGATGTGGCTGCTTTCAATCTGCAATTACTTGATTAAAAGAGCTGAAAAGTTTTGAATTTAGTTTAAAAATAAACTGTGTAAATATATCACTTTATCCAGGCTGGCAGCGTAGTTAATAATGCCATTATCAGGAAAAATAACCTGATTGGACAGCCCACCGAAGGAGCGCTCATTGCCCTTGCAATGAAGGTAAGATTGCTAAGATCTAAATTTTTCCAGAATTAAAAAATAATAATAAAAAAAAAAAGAGCTGCAGTTGTTAGAACCGATTGACAGCAGTGAGCAGAATCCTTTCAAGTCTTCCCACTGGTGTTAGTTTTTCTTTGTCTCCTCTCCCCAAGGTCAGATATGTACKTCTCTCCCACATAAACCTGCTCTCATGGACAAACACCTTCCCTGAGCTTCTGTATTACTAGTAATAATTATTTTCCYTGGTTGATCTGTGCAATTACTCTGYGWAATGGATTTTTTCTGGGCTCAAACCAGACTGCTTTCTGTGTATTTTCTGCAGATTCCAATTAAGAGCTCAGGAGGAGGAGAGGAGAGGACAAAAAAATTACAGGTCACATCAGAAATCATGGCATAGGGTCATCCTGGGGCTGGGTGATCTGCTAGTTTTTTACTTTTTTCTAGTCATGAGATGTGGAACAAACACTTCTGCTGAATATTGTATTCATGCTCATTGATAAAGAAAAAGAGCTGTAAAACACCTCAAGATATCGTCTAACTGTAGTTCGGACCTCAGGTGGGCTGTAAAGCACAGAAGTTAGCTGATTAAATGATTACACAAAAATATTCCCTGCAAACATCTGTGTGCAGCTGTAACAGTGAAACTATGATTTTTTTGTGAAACAATTACATTGTATTTCTCTAAATGTTAAATTAAAATTATCCTCCTGCATTAGCCAAGGAATAGCAGAATATGAGAGGTTCTTGTTTTATACTGAAGTCAGTAGGTAGCAAGCTTCAAACTCAAGTTTAACTTATTCCTTATCAGACACCCAAATGAGAAGACAGTTTTGAAAGTGTAACTTTTAATCTTACCCATGCTTCCTGCAGCTCTATGAAATACGACTGCCTGAAAGTGCATGGACGATGGTCAGTGCTTATAATATACTGTRCCATAGAAAATGCATGCAACATGGTTCAGCATTACAGCACTCTTTTCATTTTACTTTATTTTAGATGGAATTAACTGACATAAAAGATATTTATATAAGAAAGAAGGAAATTCCATTTAGCTCCGAACAAAAGTGGATGGCTGTAAAGTGCATGCTGAAAAATCAGGTAAAGCAAACAGTTCTGTTAGCTGGTTTCATGTTTCTGATTGTGCAACTCCACAATGGGTATGAAATGGTATCTCTTTAGCAAATAAGGTTTTCAAAAATTAACTATGTCAGGAGAAAAACTGAGCAAACTTCAAAATTCCCAACTTGGGTGTAATTCTAGCTTACAATTCTGTGTTTGAATAGGGGAAGATGATACTTATCGTATACTGGTATACAGGAAAACAAAAGCTTTTCTGTGAAAACTCACAGGGGAAGAAAAGCACAATGTTTGGAAGAAAATGTTAGACATTTTTGCCTTACCAGATTAAGGAGCTAATCTTAGCTGATATTGTACTCCATTTTAAAAAACACACCACCCTTTTCATTATCATTCTGTCTGTGTCTCTGATGGCCCAGCATGAAAAATGGCTATAGCAAAAATATCATACCCTGTAAATTATACATGCATATAGATATTTCACAAAACAGGTAAAAGAGTAAAAAAAAAAATCCAACTGTTTTATCTAAGATGTAAAGCCTTATATGCCATTGGTATTTTTAAAGTGCTTTTTTTTTTAATTTTTAAAAATCTTTTTGTGACAAAGCCTGTTGTCTCMTTACTTTAAAGGATCAGGAAGATATTTACTTTATGAAGGGAGCATTTGAAGAAGTCATTCGATATTGTACTATGTATAACAGTGGTGGCATTTCATTATCACTTACACCCCAGCAGAAAGCCTTCTACCAGCAGGAAGAGAGAAGAATGGGATCCTCAGGTCTACGGGGTCAGTCTATGTCCCTTACGCTTACGGGTTGTCATGCCCTAACGTTTTCCAGCTCTATTAAGTCTCTGCTTCTGTGCTTCATCGTGCACACACATGTACCGCTGTGTGCACCCCGCTTCTTTTGCAAGCATGTCTAGCGGAGCTATTTCCTTCCTCCTCTTGCCTTCAACATACTGATTTTCTTCTCTGACTCTTTTGGGACACAAACTGTTGATAGACCAGCGAGCAGAAAAAATCTGCCCAGGGTGTTCTTGCTGATGGAAAGGGCTCCAAAGCAAAGCAGCATATCCTGGAAAATGAAGACAGATTGAGATCTGCTTTCCTGCTTTATGTTAGGTACTCACTGTGCGGAGTTAGGCAAACGACCTGCTTTAGCTTCCACCAGGTAGAAAGGGGCAAAGATAAGTGGAGAGGAGAGTTTTGGTTACAGTCGATAGAGGCTCAGTCTGTAGCCCAGCATGCAAGATCCCTCCTCAGCATTGGACAAGGGCACTGTGATTTGCTAGACGCTTGCTTTCCATTGATCTATTATTGCTAGATTTAAATTAGTGAGATTGAAAAGAGTTGGAAAAAACACTGGAAATGGTGATTTTTTTTCTTCTACGAGCTGTTATGATTGTCTGGAAAACAGTCTGAATGCTGCACTGAAAAGCATTGCACTGGACTTGTGTTAATCAGTGGTCTTCCAAGATTTGCTTTTAGAGAAGCTGTTTCAAGAGCCACAAAAAGCAACTTGGGGGTGGGATCAAAACATGGATTTGGGCACTGACATTTTTATTTGAAGTTTGGTTCAATTCTTTATTAGGACCAAATCTGATGATCTTTATTTGATCCTGAATTCGTGTCAGTGCACAACCCATTAAAGTTCTTACACACGTGCCGTTTCCTTCATCACTAGAAACATCACTTCAAAAACATCTTAGACTTTTTGCACAATAMCAAAGACACTTTTTCTTGTGCCTGTTCCCAGGATGTAAATAGGTGAGAACAAGTCTTGGCAACAGAATCTGGAAGAAGGTATAGTTAATATATGTATTCTCCAGGCCTGTGTCTTGCAGTTAGTAACTCGTATATGAAGTKTGCTTGACAGTATCAGAATCATCTGCAGTTGTGAATGGCAAATTACTGCTCCAAAGCAAAGCGATTAGCTCAGGTAGCTGATGACTGTGATTCAGTCATCAAAGAAACACTGATATGAACCCCTGGCAAAATATCCTTGAGTTATATAGGGACTACTGAATGATATGATTAGGCACCAGGAACAGAAACAAAATGTTCAGAGCATTGCTGTTCACATGATGGCAGTTGTGCTAGTTTAACTGGAGTTGCATGATGCATTTTTTAAATAAAAATGTAACTCKCTGCAGAGGCAGAGTCTCATTATTGTTTAACATAGTTGTTTAGTAGAGTCTGCCCTGATGTTACACTGCCCCAGCTTAATTCGTCTACATTGAGGCAAGAYGTGGTAGATACATTTAAACTAGACAGATGTAAATTATAAGAGAAATAAATGTGAAGCAGAAATGCACTGATCTGGATAAACTGGTGCTATTTGAAGTGGAGCAAATGTTTATATCTGTATAAGACCTGAATACTTGGTTTAATTACTTTTTCAGCTGAAAAACTGGAAACTTAGGATCTTCTCTAAATGTTCTTTTTTAAAGGTGAAYAATAAATAATTCAGCCTTCTTATCTTCATTTCTTTCTCTTTTTCTAGTACTTGCTTTGGCTTCAGGTCCAGAACTGGGCAGACTAACATTTTTAGGTCTGGTTGGAATAATTGATCCTCCAAGGGCTGGAGTGAAAGAAGCTGTTCAAGTCCTTTTTGAGTCTGGTGTATCAGTGAAGATGATTACTGGAGATGCTCTGGAAACTGCTGTGGCTATAGGTACCAAAATTAGCTTTGCTCCTACAAATCTGTATTCTGYCTGTCCAGTCAGTGAAATGTTATTTACTTAGCAGTGATCATCTTTATCATTCTTTTCACATGTGCAGTACAGGCTTTAAATCTCAGTCTCACTAACTGACAGCTTTTCCATTGAAGCGATTTATATTAAATGCAATAATAAAGCAGCTAAGAACTATGAGTCAAATTCCACTAATCTAAATTCCACTATTTTAGCACTACAAATGGCAAAATTTGTGTAATACACTGCAATGGGACACATAGTACTCCTGCGATTATGGACCCTGCTAATGTTGTGAGTGCAGGTATCCCTGCACTTTCCATTCTTTGCATTTTGCAGTCAGAAAAAARCCTGTCCAAGCAGCAGCCAGGAAAGGACTGAGTTCTCACTGGGGCTGTTGGTCCTGCTCTCCTGCAATTCCTGGCAGAGCACAGACTGCCCCAGGGAGCAGTTTGTGTTTTGTGTTGACTCAGGAATGCTTTTGCTGTTCTTTCTAGTTTGAAAGCTAAGTCACAAAGGATGACTTAGGACAGGAGGGGTTAACTGTTAAATTTTTCTGCTGGTTGTTCTGGAATAAAATTGAATTCTCATTGCTAAACTTGCGTTAGTATTAGATCGAGTTCTGGGTATCATACTGCTTGCGTAACTCCAACTGAGTAAGGACAGTGAGACTGGCCCAGCTCAGAGCAAGAGGGCCCTGTGCCCCTCCAGGTGCTCCACATTGATAGGTATTTCCAAATAAATTATTAAATCACTGCCTCTGTACTTCAGGTAAAGAGGTAAGTGTCCTCTTCCAGAGCAGAAGGACAAATGTCATTCTGGACTTTTCTTTGCAGGACAGAATATCGGTCTCTGCAATGGGAAGCTTAAAGCCATGTCTGGGGAAGAGCTCGATCAACTGGCAGATTCAGAGCTGGCATCCACTATCAAGAATGTAACAATTTTTGATTACAATAAAATGGTTCAGTTCTATCTACAACAGCATCCATCTAACACATGATCATGTTTTTCCTTTGTTGTGCAGGTTTCCATCTTCTTCAGAACAAGTCCAAAGCACAAACTAAAAATCATAAAGGTACAAAGAGCCTCTCAACTCCATTATATGCCTCACAGTACTAAGGTGTGAGGGGGGCTTCAGCATTTCCCTAGACCACCTGGTTTGCCAAGAAAAGGTCAACTCAAACTACAGGGTAATAAAACCCAAGCTACAGCATTGGCACTATTTACATCAAAGTCATTAGCATTTCTCTTGCAGACCAGGCCTGGGTCATTTAGAAGATACTGGTATGATGGTATTGAAGCATAATACCAGGGAACTGATATCTCAGAACTTTTCTGTCCCCTTTAATTCTTGTTCAAATTGAGATACTGAATACTCCTGAAAATCCAGTCTCTTAATTTTTAGTCTATTTGAGTTTTTTCCTGTGCTCCATACAGTTCATATAGATATGGGCAGCTAAAGTTCATTTGACCTTCAAAGTTGCATAGTGTTCCTTCTGCTCTTTGCATATTAAATGCAAATCCTGGGATTGCCAGCAGGACTTGTTTGTCTTCTCCTGGCTTCAGAGTCTCTCTTCTCTCCACCCCCACAGGCTTTGCAAAAGGCTGGTGCTGTTGTGTCGATGACAGGAGATGGTGTTAATGATGCTGTGGCTCTTAAGTCTGCTGATATCGGCATTGCAATGGGACAAGCAGGTACAGACGTCAGCAAAGAGGCTGCCAACATGATCCTTGTGGATGATGACTTCTCAACAGTAATGTAGGTTCAGCTACTTTCTTACTATCAGGCACTTTCTTATTTCAGCTACTTTGTTGCTGTCCATTGCAATGAGCTTGTTACATGACTAGCCCTGAAAATTTTGCAAATACAGTAGGAGCATGTATGTCAGCAGGCAGTAGCTGGAGGTACCCCAATGTTACTCCGTCTCATTTTCAGGTGCACACACTGCAATGACTTTTCTGTTTTAAGTGGTGGTGACAAACCTTTCATCCAAAAGCTCTTTCTCATTTTTATAGTTGACTATGGGGATTCAAAAGCACCTAGAAGTCTCCGTAGTTTATAAATTGTCTGCCTGCCTGATCCAAGAAACTCCTAAAATGTGTAATTTGCAATGCTCTGCTGGTTCACAACAACAGACACTGTGGGCAGAGTAAAGATATAAATAGGTCGCATGCCTGCTTTATGAACCAAGTCCAGGCTTTAAGAACAAGTGTTTTCAGGTCTACCAGTCGTCTAACTAATAGGCTGCTTTGGTGTCTCTCTCCTAAGCAGGGATCTGTATTCCAACCAAAATAAGTGCTGGAAAACAGAACCTGTCTTTCAAGTTTCACGGGGAATGCAATTTAAAATAGTGTGAATGCTAGTTATTTAATAAATTCTCCTCTCCCTTCCAGGAATGCAATAGAAGAGGGAAAGGGAATATTTTACAACATAAAAAATTTTGTGCGGTTCCAGCTTAGCACGTAAGTTCTTGTTTGMTTAGATTTTAGTAGAAGCACCTTTTGGGTGAGGCCACCCAGAATAACACTCTTCTGTGATTTGCAGGAGTATTTCAGCTTTGAGCCTAATTACTCTGTCTACAGTGCTCAATCTACCAAATCCACTGAATGCTATGCAGATCTTATGGATTAACATCATCATGGATGGGCCTCCAGCCCAGAGGTATGGAAGACTCAAATGAGTAAAATATTCTTGATGGAATTTTAAGATGTCYGAATTTGGCTTTGGAACACAAGCTGTTATTATTTCTTATCAAAGATCCAATCATTTGGTGGTTAGATAGGACAAGTTTCTCTTTTCTTCTCTTTCCCTCCAAAATCATTTACTCCAGATTCTGAGGTTTCAGATATTCTTCTTTTAGGGTGGTGTCACCTCAGCAGTCTACTTTTYGACTGGGAATGGTCCATTTTCCCGGATGCATTACTTGCTAGTAGCCCTGCTGGGCTGGCTGGCAAGAAGGCACTGGGTATATATGGGTACATGCAACCCAAAATCGTAAGACATTAGGACCTCATTCAACTGCTGATTAGAATTATTTCATTTTGGAAGGGGTGCTGGTCATGATCTTACAACTAGTTCTCCCTCTGAGTTGGGATATGCTGCACTATGGCAGTCTGCTATGCCATTTTAGCAATTCATTATGCACAAAGATCTTTATCATAGGTCTCCCAGACAAAGTTGGGCCTTATGGAGCCCTTCCACAGTACTAGCATCCTTCGTGCTTTGTCTCAAAGAATTTCATCCTCTAGAGCCGTTCTCTCTCATTAGCAGTCCTGTTTGGGGACAATCCACATTAATTAAGCAYGGTCCTCTGCTTCTATTTGAGGCAGTTTGGGAGTTGAACCTGTTGATAAGGATACTATCAAACAGCCCCCTCGATGTATTACGGACACCATACTCAGCAAATCATTGATCCTGAAAATCTTCATGTCAGCTATAATTATCATCAGTGGAACCCTCTTTGTCTTCTGGAAAGAGGTGAGGAAAATCTGAACTCGTACCTCATGTTTATCAAGGTGGAGAACAAAGCGAAGGGCAATCTCTGAAGTACATGTGGTTCTTTCTGAAGTACATTCAGTGAGGCAGGATTTGGAAGGACACTGTTAGGAAACCAGAGTCAGCTCCTAGCTCTGCTTCTGCCTTCCTGTTTTGCCTCATCCTTTCTCTGTCTTGGAGCTTCCCATCTAGGATGGGAAAACTATTACTTGAAATCATTAGAAGGCTTTAAGGTGCTTTTCACCTCTAGGTTGCCACATAAGTGGAAAGTAACAAGTAAGCACAATGATTTACTGTTAGTAAAGACTGTTAATGCTGTAAAAGTTATAGAATGAAATTCTGAATTAAATTACTTTTTTTGCTTTGATAAACCACACATCAACATACTTCTGAAGATAAGCAAGTAACACCTTGCAGATTAGTTAGTGTTCATTAATGGTCGCACTGAGAACAGTGAAATTTGAACAGGAATCCCAACACAGTATTACTGCTCTTGCAGCTACGTAATTGATAGCTATTTTCAGGGCTAGTCATGTAGCAAGCTATCATCAGGTTACTCACAAAAAATTCTCTCATTAATTAATTAATTAATGTATGTGACTATTTATGGCGTATATGAATTATTTTTCTATTACAACATTGTATTTTGCACACCTTTGTRTAAGATGTCAATATGTTTTAAGAATCTCTGGTCAAATTCCACATTAAGAATTTAAAACACTGTTGATAAGGTCACAAACTCAACAATTAGCAGACCGCAATGACTGCTACCTGTGCTAGCTATAACTAGACTTACTCCTTTGCTTTACTAGACTTCAAGTTGACTGCAATCCATAAAGGGTATATTTAATTCATGTATTGCATTGACATATTTTTTGGTAAACAACCCCTTAATTTGCATCTGAATTTTCACATGTGCTTTCAGAATCCCAAAAGTGGCATAACTCCCCGGACCACAACAATGACTTTTACGTGTTTTGTGTTTTTTGACCTCTTCAATGCCCTGACATGCCGCTCTCAGGTAAAATGAATGAYTTCTCTGTCAGCAATCACTTTTTTTGTCTTGATACACTAACATAAATATTAGCCATGTAAATATTTTSCCTAGGAAGAGAATTTTTGATGTCATGTAAAGCAGCACAATTTTATCATCCTTTTTAAATAGAACTAAYCATCATGGTTCAACTGTAACTACACTTTCAACTATATCTAGCTTTGCCTCAGTTAGCATTTATGTAGCTTTGATTTTTTCAAAAAGTAATAGATTTTTATCTGCAAAGAAACTGCTTGACGTTCAAGTACCATGAAGAGACTGGGAAATATTACATTTTTTTTCCTCCCCTCTCTAGACAAAGCTGGTATCTGAGATAGGCTTTTTTCGAAACCGCATGTTCTTGTATTCTGTGCTTGGGTCATTTTTGGGACAGCTGGCTGTTATATACATCCCTCCATTACAGAAGATCTTCCAGACGGAGAATTTAGGAGTGTTAGGTAAGTTGCAAAATACATAATACTTTTATCCTTAAAGCTACTTTAAAAGGCAGATGAGCTTTGCCCTATTGTTACATGATAGCTCCCGAGAGAACATTGGTGGGAGAAATCAAGCTAAACACATATACACAGCTATACACAAATGTTAATATTTTGATGATATTATCCCAGTCTAGGTTTTACATTTTGAATTACTGCACATAAATGAATATAAACGCAGACATGCTAAAACTTACCGTAAGTGCTGTATTGTGATCTTTGTTTTCTGTAAAGAAAGCTATCTACAATCATTACACAGTCACTCCATTTTGAAATAGCAGGGTAAATGTTTCCTCATTGTAATACAATGCATATTTTACCATCTCACTCTAGGCAAACTCTACCATACCGTACTACTATGGTTCCTACATTAGGTGAATTGTTAGCTGCAGGGTTCAGTGATCCCGAATGATTCGTAGAGAAGTCACCACCTATCAGGTGGACCATACCAACCGGCTGCATGTGCATTCCTTGTTGATTGCAGTCACTTCTCTAATTCATCAGCTAGCAAAAGTCTAGCCTGGTCATGCAGCTATGTTGTTRCAGCAGTACAAATACCTGCTGTAGGAAGGTCCTTACCTGGGAATTCCTGCCTAGCACAAAATGCAGCCGCCCCCTGTGTTCCACTCTGCTCTATTGCATCTTGCCAGACCTGCTGTTTCTCACTGGACTGGCTTCATCGGTTTTCATTGTGTCTGAGCTCGTCAAACTCTGTGAAAAGCGCTGCTGCCGACCAGAGCGTACGACAGGAGATCAAAAGTGAGTGCAACGATGCAGGCTTCCTCGGAGGAGATACTTGGAATGGAGGCATGATGCTTCCTAATTCAAATGCACCATTTTCTGATGATGCACATCCCTTCTGAAGATGTTCAGGTGAATCTGTGCCGACAGTCTTTCCTGCTCCGGAGTCTGTTTCTGTTACATGCTCTACCTAAGCTATTTGAGCTGTCTGCAGGGACCTCAGGAGCTGCTCCTGTTTAAACCAAGATCATGTATATTTTTATAAAACTCTGATCTATATGTCAAGAATGGAGTGATAGCACCAGCTAAAACAATGCAGTTTCATACCTGTACAGAAAAATCTATTGTGCATAAACTGAAATTTTATTTATTTTATCGCAATGCTTTTTATTACTAAAAATCTATGTTTTAAAATGTTAGAGAATTGAGTGAGACTCTTGATTCAGATCCTTTATTTCCTTTTAAATAAGAACAATGTAAACAGCCTGCTTTGATTAGAAGATCTTTTCCTGTGGGCAATTTACAGTGTTTCTAGATTCCTAGATAACTAGCTTTGATTTGGCAAGACTTAAGCAAAGCGGAGGCCACATCAAAAGAAGAGTAGAGAGCAAAAATGCTAGCATTCAGCTGTCAGCTATAGCTAAGCTGTGCACCCAGGTGAGTAACAGGAGCAGAGTGGATGGTTGTAATGAGATGCAAGAGGAGAAACAGGCACAGTGCTGGAGGGATTTAATGGAGGGGACTCTTTCACAAGTGCATTAGAAGAAGATGACTCACACACAGTGACATACATATGGCAGAGCGATGTTGAGCTTTACAGTTGGAATAGCAGCTTCATGGAAGTGATTGAGATGTTTAGACCATAGCTAAGTCCATTACTGATACATACTTTCTGGGCAGCTCTGCATGCATAAACGTGCAACACAGATTGTCTTGAAAGATTGCTTAATCATTAGGTCCATCAAGCCCATCTTCTACATCTAAAGAGCAAATCTGAATAATCCCACTTGCTGGCTAGATCAGTAGTTTCCCAGTGAATACTACTTCCTGGATACATTAACTAAAAGCACCACATTCTCAGTTTTCTTCTTCTTGCCCCAACTTAACATCGTTACTTTAATTWGAAGATAGAAGTCTAAGACACAAACTTATCATAAAGCACAGTTACAGAGGTTAAAATACTATGCTGATTTTCAAGATGATTTCAAACAGGATTACATTTTGGATGGATAGCCTGAGAAGAACTGACTAGACTGACACTTCTTTTGAGACAGACAGAAATCAGCAACTGACGTATCTTTTGGTGAAGAACAGCTTTTTACAATTCACCCTTCCCAGAAACAGACTGCAAATGTTTCTGCTGATTATTAAATCATTGTGAATGGCTTCAGTCCTCAAAGAAATGTCTCTTTGTTATGGGAGAAAGAAGTCTAGTCATTTGCTTAATGTGCAACTACAGAAATTCAGTAATGTCCCACTTCTATATGCTACCCCATTTCAACAGTATTTAAGAAGTATTAAGAAGTATTTGAGAATGCAAATGAAGATTACTTTTGAGACTTATACTGAGAGCTAGAGGAAAGAGTGTTTTTTWAAAAAAAAGCCAACCTCAGCACACTTACGGAAACCATCAAGCACTTACTAGTTTTCTATACACTTTCTATTGTATATCATTTAAAATTATTTTTAAAATATACATAAGAGAAAACAATTACATAAGAGGATCAGTTTTAATTAAGGATTGTTTTATTGCTTACATTTTCTTATGTGTTACAAACTTTGGAGGCTATCTGGTTTATTTAAATAGACACAACATACAAGGAGATTGGCTTGGGCCTTTCACAGCACACACTGTTCTTAGGCTCAGATAATATATAAAAGGCATCATTGATTTCTAGGGCCTATAGCTGTAGTGTTTTCTTCATGATTGCCTTTCAAGGGTAAATTCATTTTGTAAAAAAAGTAAGTGGGGTCTAAATCAAGGCACAAATGCAAATTATTTAAAATGTTCAAATCCAGCTCCCTATGAAAAAGCACTGGGGGGGGGGGGAGAGGAGGGAGGGGTACATACAATAAAGTGCTGTAGAATAGCGTTCGTAATGAAAGCCCCAAGATCAGGWACCACTAATTGTATATACTGTTCCAGTACATTTTTTGCACTAAGCTTCATGGAAATTCAGACCTTTTCTATGACAAATTCACTCTAGTGCAAAAAGGATTTGATACAGTCCTTTTCCTTAGGAGGAGAAAGACTGACAATCATATGTACTAACAACATGCATAAACACTGCTTTTTGTCCAAACAAATCTGTTAAGTTAGAAATGTCAATCCCTGGCAGACATGAGAGRTTTTTTGACAAGTTAATCACACAGAGAATTAGAAATATCAAACCAATAATTAGTGATAGATGTGAATGGGTTCCAGTAGAAAATGTCCTGAGTCTAAGAGACTTTACACAACTTGACCTTGACTGGTAAACAGCCAACAATGGAACAGGGACAAAAACCCCAACCCATTCGTTAATTTTCAGACTTCAGCCTTTTCTTTTTTTCATAATACAGTAATCAATAATACAGTGATCATTAATTCTCTGGCAATAAGGTGTGCAGCAATGTTCTTTAAACAAGTTAAAGATGCAACCAAATTTTTTTCAAATTATCTGCAGCTATTATTCCCAACTAACTACATGTTTCCTACCTATTCCTTTTTACAGCCTAATTTTTTACTCCAATCTCAAATTAGACTACTAAAGAAGGTTATCTTGCCTAGGAATTTCTGTTGGAGTATGTTTGTTCAAGGATCACAGGGTTAGCCTGTTCTTAAGATAAATATGACTGAATGACTCTGAGAGCTCTTGTCTTGTTTGAAAAGAAATAGGCTGATTTCTGCAGAATAATATTAAGTGAAATTCATGGAAGTATAGTGTGTTATGATAGAAGTGGATGCTGTATATTTAACATTCTGTACTTTTCACAGCCCATATGGTATCACCTTATTGAAATCAGACTTAGAAAATCTGAAAGGTATAGCTTTAACTAGAGCATTGCAAATTAGTAGCATCTTTTATATGGAATCATTTGGACTGTTCTATACGTACAGAAGTATGACATACTAACAATTTGCAAGCTTCACTGACAAATTCCATCACGTGCAAGTAAATACTTTCAGCTGAGGTATGAGAAGCTTAATYGATGTCTTGACCATTCTTTATATAAATAGGTATCAAATTCTAGGTCAACAAGCAGTTTTGTCAATAACTTGTTCCTTGTTTTTAATTGTGTATGAAGACAGGATCTATTAGGAATGCTAGCAAATTAATTTTCAGCTAGAACTTACAGATGTCTAATGATTAATTACCTAGTTAATTTTTCTACCCTCTCCAAACAAAAATGCTTTGGATAGGATATTTTCTTGGATCTAAATATTATGTAAGTCCTAGACTTAAGCTTAGTTCCATATATCTATATAAATGTGAAAAAATACAAGGAAAAATGTCCTGTTCAAGGAATGTTAACATTCAGGAGTAAAAAAAAAAAAAAAAAAAAATTTTTTCAGGATACTGATTTCTTTAGTTACCATCATCATCATCTTCAATGGGTTCTCGTAAACCATCACTCTGCCGACTTTTTCCAGCCATTTCTAATAACGCCTGAGCCTCGGGATCTACATCTAGGATACTCTTCTTACCTTTTATCTTAAAAATGAAACAAAATAAAATCTATTCAGTTTAAATGTAATTACAAATGAATCAATAGCAGGTCACAAGCAACAGTCATACTCAAAAATCCACAAGTAATGTCATTTGCAAGCTCATCACTATGAAGCATACATACTTCCCAAGTATGGCATTTAAGATTCATGGGGATACATCAAGCGGTGTCACCGCTTCAGTAACATAAGATGCGCATAAAGTCTTCCTAAGAGGACAGTGGACTGTTTCAAATTTATTCAGGTTAAAAAACAGCCAGAACACACTGGTTAATCTGATCTCAGTTTCAAGTACAAATGTGAACTTTTTCTGAAGAGGAGATTCAAGTATAGTTCAATATTTTTTGTAAACAATTAGCTCTGTTTCTATTTACAGCTGTGTCCACTGAATGGATAGAACACATTAATTTAGTATGAAAAGAAGAAAACCCACCTCTGCAGAGCAGAGGGTTTAATAAGAGAATAAATTACAGGGACAGAGGAGACTGGAAGGAGGTCTCCTACTCATTCCCAGGAACAAACCAGACACAGAGTAGCATAAATCTATTGACACACAGTTTAAGCAAAAAAGCTCTCTCTATGAATCCTTATAGAAACAAGGCTTCCCAGAAATTTTATACATTCCTGTTCTACACAGAATATTAGGTGTTTAACTGCAGCTCTTGTGTCTTTATTAGTTCTCTGTCATATAAAAAAGTGCTGGCATTGGAGCTGCAAGGATTATAAACAGATGATCTACTGTAAAAAAGACAGTAAATTATAAAAGTTACTGAAAAACAGATCTTTTGGGTCACTCARTTCTCTTCCTGAACTACAGATTATGCTTTACTTGCGAGTTTCAGTTTTATATATAATGGGTTTTACTGAACTTCTCCAAGGAGGTTCCTCTCACAGRCCATTCCTCAACGTCAGAAAGGCCTTCGGAATTTCAGAATAAAATGTTGCTCTTCTGACTCGGTCTTCTCATGGTTTCTGATGATCTTTCATACTGGCAACCTCAATAATGCCACTGCTGTTTTGCCATTTACTTGCTACATAATATATGGCACCACAGGGCCATTTATAGATAGATAGACAGATGAATAGATAGATAGATAAACAGATGGCTATATGAGATATATAGACATGTAGAGATATTTGTAGATACATCCATATATATAGATATATTCATTACAATAGGCCAGTCAGTGTTAAATGAGAAAACTGCAGTTGTGAGCTTTTTATTCACATCTCCCATTCCAATTAGAACACAATTTCACAGGTTTTAATTTCTGTCACTTACCACTGCACTTTCTGGGAGGTCTCCCACTGCCCAAACTTCCATAGCATCCAGTGTAAAATTCTCTTTGGCTGACAGCTGGGGACTGTTGTAGGTGGTGCATCGAGGTTTTGCTTTACTATGTCCTTTCCCATAGTCGCTGTCTATCCAGAGTCCRAAGTAATCATGTTGTCCGCCCATACCCTGTGAATCACAGCAGCACATGAAACACTTGCTAGACRTACAAAATAGAGTGGGCAAGTTATGAAACCTAGAGTATAAATTGCTAGTTTCAGTATTTACATCATACACCTACAAGTAGGTGAGGAAGGATATTCTGGGTGAACCTGTATTCAAATTAAGTATTCYTGAAGATAAACAAGAATTTACCTGTTTGCTGCTCTGCTCTTCTATGTTTTACAGAATATCAGTATTTGCAAGCACTTCAGCTGTATCTTGTTCCAGAAATTTAGATTACTGGCTTTTGTTTATTGACTAACAGTCCCATTTAAATGGGGTGGAGGGATTGCTCTTTTGTTTAGAAAAAGTGTCCACGTTAAAGGATAAGGTAGCTTGACGTACTTTACTTTTAGAGCAAATTTATTCTAGATTACTGCAAGGTCCCAGAGTTATGAGCACATAATCCTTCAAAACTGTTCAAAAGAGGCGGTGTGCTGTGGTTATGTAGAAAGTCCTCTGCATCTGGAGAGCTCGTTTGTGGATTTCAGTTAGGGGAACCTCTCCCTCTGAAATCACACAACAGCGGCAGCCTACGTACAGCTCTCGCACACTGTATTGGGCTCTGTCTTCTGTATTTTAGAAAGCACTCAGCATGGCAGTGAGAACAGCCAATGGTTGAATCTGCAGTTATACAGATCAGCTAGCTCACTCTGTTTAAATGATGTGGATATGTGCAGCCAGTTCTTCTGAACAACAGAAATGGAGGACTGCCTGAAGGGTTTGCATTATAATCAAAGTTGGGAGAAAAATTTCTTCCCAGAATCCCTATAAAGCTAACCTGCACAGAGCCCAACTACTTGGGTCAGATATAAATATGTTCTATTTTAACTTATTTAGTACTTCAGTACAAATATCAACTGTAAAGGAAAGTAGAAACTCTACCAGTACTGTAAGCAGTTCTCCATAGCTATTCATAGTTCACATTTTATGCTCATTAAAGACGCTTTAAGGGGAAAAAATAACCCAACCCTCTTAGTAAAAGAGTGGCACAAATAGCACAAAGAAAGGATGAGAATTTTCTCTGAGTAGTGAGYGAAATAAATCAGCTCAAAACAGCAGAAGCAAAACCATCACAGAATCACAGAATGGCTGAGTTTGAAAGGGACCTCTGGAGATCATCTAGTCCAAACCCCTTGCTCAAGCAGGGTTACCTAGAGCATGTTAGACAGGGTTGCATCCAGGCAGGTTTTGATTATCTCCAGAAGGAGACTCCRCAACCTCTCTGGGCAACTTGTTCCAGTGCTCTGAAAAATAGGACACTTCCAAATATCAGCCATGAATCCAATTTCCAAACTGTCATTTCTTAGTACTTACAAGTCCATTTGGCATTGTTTGTTGGCCATGGTTCAAATACATGTAGTGGTTGTTGTATCCAGTGCATATGTACACAGCAAGAGAGGGAAAAACAGAAAAGAGAAAGCATCTGTCGTCACCTGCAAACAGAAGAAGAATCGGAGGTCAGAAAATTGGCTAAGCAGTAACTAGCCTACAAATACGATAGGAAAAAAATCTTGAAGAAACATAGTTGAATAAATCAAAGGCAGCATCTGCAATCTCTGAAAAACAGTCCTGATGCCTAATCAAGATCTAGGCCTATTGTTTACTCTCAGTTAACTCTGTGCAGGGTCACAGAAATCAATGGGATTATATGGCTGTGATCAAGGGCAGAGTCAGAGGCATGACTAGTACATTACATTACTGTGTAAGGGTACAACTACTACAGGCTTGCATTGTATCACTAAAACTGGCCGACTGCTAGACCCATACAAACTGATATGAGTCTAGACTCTCTTCGTTCTGCCTCTATAGATATACAGATTAGTTTAGGCTCAATGATTTAGAGAACAATTTTTGTTATGGCCAGTTTTGTATTCAGAAGAGTCTGGGGCATGATTGTTCTGTACCCTGCATGTTATTCTATCACTAAAACATACAGTGTTGTCCCATCAACATAATGAAATATTACACTAACTGAATGAAGCAATAATCATCAAGYATTGATTAAGTGTAGGAATTGATGAGTTTTGTTTTGTTTTGTTTTTTAATCAAAAGTGAGGTTATTCAGCAGGATAGACTGATATTCAGAGTCCATCAATTTTTTTTTCCTGAAAACTGTCACAAGAGTTTTTTCCAAACAGTTCAAATAAAGTCCTCTCCTCTAAGTTTCCAAGGRACAAAAAGTTCAGTTTGTCCAAAGGAACCTTTTGCTATGGAATTTTAAAAAAGAAACAAAAGCAAAGTGCACAAAAGGCAATAGAAGAGTCCAGGAGACTTAGCCTGGTGTTTGCCTGTTCTGAGATAAAAGATTGCCATCTGCTGGACATGTTATTTAAACACTAATTCATCTGCTATGCTGTATTGCCTTCATTTTCACCCATGCAACTCCAGGGGTTGATGGATTTCACTTAAGAGAGAACTGGTTCCATGATCATTAATACTGTAATTTTAAAATTCTTATCAAATAACAGACAAACATTCATAAGTAATATGCCTGACTAGGTACAAGGAAAGAATAATTTGGCATGTATTTTATATGCTTGCAGAATGTCTGTTATTTTTTGCCATAAGAAAATACTTCTAAAGTGTAGAAAATA
This sequence comes from Rhea americana, assembly GCF_003343005.1. Lineage (NCBI taxonomy): Eukaryota > Metazoa > Chordata > Aves > Rheiformes > Rheidae > Rhea > Rhea americana. Next base: position 1,325,926 of record NW_028186357.1, on the reverse strand, counting down.
TGTTTCATGTTACATATGCAATATAAGCAAAATAACAGTATCCATTAAGTGGACAGGATTGTTGCAGCTGTATAGAAGAAACAATGCTCATCAAAGCCATAAGATATTCGCAAAAAGAAAAAAAAAAAAAGAAAAAAAGAAGGAAAAGCATGTCCTGCCTTGAAACTGTGGCTTCACCTCCCAGGAATGAGATGCAAATCCACCGAAGATATAACCATCTAAGTCCTTTAGGATCACTACGCAGGGACCTTTGTTCACAATATGCCCACATAACTGTGAAAAGCTTTCCCCGTGAACYCTAGAAGAAAATAAAAGTTGCCACTTGTGCTGTAGCTCTACAGGCAGATGGGAGTTGATGTATATGATGGATGGGATGTCAAAGAGACTGATAAGTCCTCTTCCTTTGATGCCTTTGCAGCCTGGAACCAAGTTGACTATGTCTTTGGCTTGGTCTGAGAGAGAATGCAGGACATGGAAGCCTTGTCTGATAACAACACTGAGGAAAGTAGAGATGTGTGGAACTCGATACACCCAGTCCTCAATGACGCTTTGATCAAAAGTGGTCTCCATCAGCTGAGGACCTACAGGTTTCTTCCCATCTAAATAAAAAGACATATGGGAAAGTTATTCAGCTGGCATAAACACTATCCACTGGTTGGGCGGACATGACTAAGAAACATGAACTCCTAGTTATATGAGATTTTCTTTGTAAGACTGTTGTTATTATCRCAACAGTGCAAAGGTAATCCTGGGCTCTGCAGAAGCACACACAGTCATAAACATATGCAGATCTACCAAAATACCAGTCACCTGCAAGTTAGGTATTTGTAAAACACACATGTTCCATGACAAAGTGCTCTGCATGCCAATTTAAACTGGGACTTCAAATCAAAAGAATTTATGGAAGGAATTTGGGAAGGTAAAATAACCAAAATTCCTAAGTTACTCTCAAACCATAATGTTTTAAATACTGATCTCACCATTTACATTCAAGGCATATATGACCTGAAGAACATAATCCTTGTGAGATCAGTGATCCTGCAAGCTCTGTGCCATTCTRGGATATACTACACCAGCACTGCTTACCTGCAAGCTTCAATTCTGACAGCAGCTGAGAAGCCAAAACCTTTGCACCACTTGCAGAATCTCTAGTGTTCTCCAAATTCCAACCTTTCAGTTCCTTCCTGTAATTCAGTACATGGACTAGAGACATGATCAGATCCTCTGTGAACTTAAAAGGTTAAAATATTACCATTATGGTATTTTTTCAAGAAAATTGCTAAGAGCTTCAAAAGACCACCACACACTTTCTGGGAATAGAGACAAGCAGTACTGATACTATGATCCTACCTGCAGAAACCTCTTCTCAAGTGTCAGAAAGAACACAAGTGCTATCTCAGTGTCATAGATTTTGAAAAAACACCCTTTTCCAAGACACTTTTCAACTGTTACTTGACAAAGCATCTCTGTAAAATACAGCGGTGGGTGGAGGGGCAAATTTTGCAGTGATGGGATGCAGTAGTGGATTAATGTTTGTGAGACCCCAYTCCCCCGTCTTGCAAGCTACATGTTTGATTCACATGTCTAGCCTGTGCCTATATGACCATGTCTCCACCAGTGACACCACAGCAGGAAGACTGGCGAAGTGAGCAGAGGACTGCGTTCAAGTTGAACAGCTGTTAAAGTGTTAAACAGCTCTGATATTTGGATGAGCTAAGACAGAGACAAAGGGTCAGACTGTGTCCCTTCAATTCAGGCTGTGCTCCCATGTGGAGTCCCAGTACCTTGTTACCTTGTAATTGCTCTGGAAATTGTTTTTTCCTCAGTTCCAGGAAGCACGTGCCAGCCACATCATACCCTCTGCTAGCTCTCAACTCTGGCCATTCTCTGCACCTCTCAGAKTGTGCTTCTGAATCCTCAAATGAAGCAGTCAATGGGGTCCCCAAAATCTAACTCCTGGTTCTCAAAGTAGGCAGGCTGGCATGGAAAATGCTTGAAAATGGTCCTCCCATATAATCCAGTTTGTTTACACTGTCCAAGATCAGCAAGTCAGTGGCAGAGCCGTGGAGAAGATAAAAAGTCAGAAACCCCTAATCTGAACCTCCTAGTTTAAGGATCATCTTCAAATGAACAATTAACAGTCCACAGTCCTGCTCCCTTTTAACACCCCACTCACTAGACCATGTTTAACTGCTTGTTTACCTCCTGGATTTGTTTGCCCTTCACAGGCCCTTCTGTCTTGGAGATCATTCTCATTATTATGGTAATCTTCTCATCTGCATTCCCTTTTAAGAGGTTTGACATAAAAATTACAAATTGCTCCTTAGCAATCTGTTCGCTTGGTCCAGATGACTTCCCACTCAGGTCAATACTTTTCATTCCATTGTACAACCGAACAGTCATTTGCTCTGGTAATGGTTCCCGCATATAGGCCTACCAGTAGAAAAAGAGCAAAAAAACCATATTTTTAAAATGAAGAATAGTTAATATATTCCAGCTATTCTGTGCAGAGCTATACTGCTTATACACCAAGTATCTACTAACAGAAACAAACTTCTGTTAAAGGATAGGTTTTCCAAGAGAAAAAAATCACAAATATTTATATTATCGCCTTTTCAATGCAATTTAGTGATTTGAATCMGTTATTCTAAGAATGCCACAGACTTCAAAAAGAAAGCTGCAAAATATTAATAGGATACTAGCAAAGGATTTCTGTATGATGACTGGTGCAAAAGTTTACAACTCTGGGAGTCCAAGATTAAAAATTATGTTATGCTAATAATAACTCTGCCTTTGGTAGTGGAGCTCACAGACRTGGAAAGTAAAGCATGTCTCAGTTCTGGCCTCATGAAAACACAGGCAAGGTATTTAACTAGAATGTATGGGTAGAGACAATTCTGAAAAGCTTCTCACTTCCACTTCAAACTAAATTTAAATCACCTGACTTATATAAGGCATCCCTAGTGTGAGACAATTGAAATCAAAGTTTATTCATCCAAGCTGCATGACTGGCCTTTTGAATTGCAGTCTGACTTGTATACATCATCACATATCCCAACACGGTGGGAAAGATCTGACTCTTTATTCAAGAAACTTTCACAGTACTCAAGATAATTACAGAGTTTAAAAATAAATCATACAAAATACATCCACATGTAAGGATGTGATTACACAGTCTCTTCACTGTGCAAAGGACTGTGCATAACATGCTTAATACCTGACCTCACTCTTATATGCAGAGGTGTAGCCCAATGTAGACGGTGCTGAAATCAATGGAGCTCCACCTGTGTAAAAGCACTCTCATCTATTCAATGGAGTCGCTATTACCAACCCACTGCTGACTCAATACCACTCCTACTGAAGCCACCAGGGCTATTCCTATTTGATGTTGATGGTTATTGCTGTGCACACAGGGTGTGATCCAATATGCCAGCCCCTAGCCTGCTTCTGTTGACGTCAATGGTAAAACTCCCATTGATTTCAGTAGGAACAGAATTGGCAACCACAGGCATAGATATTAGAGTGCTTTATGTTGAGAGAGGGACTGTCACAGGGGGTACAGCTGTCTTCAGGAGGCTTTCTAAAAGTGCTCCATGAGCCTAAAGTGAGACAAGCAGCAGGGAAAATCATTACACGCACTATACTTCAGGGCTTTTCACTTCACACTGCAGTATTACCTGCCTACTCCCTACTTTTTCCTATCCTCCACTAACTTTGTTGCACTGTATTGTTATGCTCAGAGCTATTCCAGTGAGTAGATTTGGTGGGGGGGGAGCGAAAGAGGACTGCAAAAAAAGGAAGCTTTAATAAATATCTAACAAACTCACTTCTCTGACATTTTAAAATCCTTGTCTCAAATGGCTTCAACAGCGTAAGTACCTAGAGAGTCTTGATTTGCCTGCTATCCAAGCTACGCAATGCCACCCACGCTCCGGTGCGGAAGCCAGGCACCTTCCCTCTAGTTAAGTGCTGAGTCTAGGCAGAATACAGTAGCTTGGGGATGCTGCCCTGTCAGTGAAGTGCTATTAGACTGTTGCTAGATTAAATCCATCACATATCCATCTAGCTCAGGCATGAGTATAGATGCATATTACTCAGGCATGTCACTACAATAGTCCCTGTACTAAGGAATTAGGCACATACAGACAGTCTTTTAGAAGACTTTAATTTAAGCAGGCAAAGCAAAAAGGCAGGAACTGAAAAGAAAAAGGTTCATCAATGTCACATCAAGCTGGTGGCAAAGCTAGAAAGAGAAATACTTCCAGATCACAACTGAATAAAGGGCCACAGTTTTAGAAGACTGAAAGGCTGGGCAGCAGCAACACTGTTTCCAAACTGGTGACCGCTCATAAAAAGCCAGGCTGGAGCAAGGCTAATCCTCGTCTGTATGCAAATGAATTACTCACTACCTTAAAACATCCTGCCTCTTTCATGGAGTTTTAATTTAACGGATTTTATTAACTGTGTTAGTATCTCGTGGCTTGATTCCTCTTTAACTGAAGATATCAAGAATTATAATGAATCATTTTCCTTTGATTAGAAAATGAATGCAAAGTTAATCAGAGAGCATAATATATGTTAATTAACTAAAACAGGGAGCTGCCGCTTAATCAAGTGAAATTAAATTCTCTCCTTTTGATGCAAGTGGAAAGATTAGAGACAGGGATGCAACTGAGAAAGATATAATCAAATATAAACTGAATTCACAACAGCTTTGCAAGAAAATCTGTAAATAATCACATGCTACAGACTTTGTGGGGGAAGACTATTCTCCTATTTTTCTAGTTTCCGTAAAAATATTTTCATATCTTCCAGGTTACTTTAGAACTGAGAAAGCTGTGGATGGATCCAATAGTGCAATTTAAGAGACCCATTAATCCAAATTCAATAGTCATTATTCATCTTAAACCRTAAGAAAATATTAGATATCATTAACTATCCAACTGAAACAAACAAAACCCTTAAAAGCAACTATTGGCACATCTCTAATTCCTTCCTGGAATTATGTTTTATACACTACATTACAGACATAGTAGATTTGCTTGCCTGTAGGGCTGCCAGAGTCATGATTTTTTTCGTAGCTTTTCCACTTTTCGCTCCTGCTGCACCACTYGATATTGATAAAGTATCAAACAATCCATCGATGTCAGTCTGCTCTTCAGGAAGAAATCTGGACAGGTGATTCTGATAGGTGTTGCTTTCTGCATTTCCCATCTTTCAAAAAGGTAGTGAAAACCTGAAACAAAGGAAACGAAAACCTGAAACAAAGGAAAGGGAAGACCAAAAAATGTAAAGAGAGAAGAACCACAATGGCAGCAGAAGACACATCAGACCTGTACAAGTTTAGTGAGAGGAGAAAATTACTAGCTTTCTAGTAAGCTATTACAACTAGTGGTAAGTCTTCATGAATACAGCAGCTAAATGAACTCGAAGAAAAAACATCTGAACATTAACTAGAGTTAAAAAAAAATGATCTGTCAGCTCTCTGCTAAGACCACCCTGTCTACCAATGCAAATATCATTCAAGCCTTATCAAATGGAAAAACCRATATGATTTAATGATTAGATTAGCTTGTACAAAGTGACCGTGACTCTGTCGGCTGGAATACATCAGTAACGTGAAGGGAATGGCCTGATTATGGATTATTCATGACAGACTACGCTACATCTTTCTGAGGCATTAACGGCCTAAGTCTCTGTACAGCATATGGCACTAAAACACCATCACTCCTAAGTCTCTGAAGACCACAGGGGAATGTTTTTCTAGGGACGCAAGTCAGAAGTCGTTCAAAAGGCTGCCAAGGTAACCAAAACATTTGGGAAGAGGACTCCGGATCACCAAAACACACAGCTGCGTGTGGCGCTGACGCATCGTGAGAGCTGGCGCCCGTAAAATTAGGGGGTTTTTTTTGTTTTTTTTTTTGAATTGTTTAGTGGTACAAGTGTCCTTTCTCTCCCTCTGCCCGGTTTCGCGGCAAGAGCGAGGGGAACGGGAGGAAAAGGCAGCGCGGGCGAGCGGCGTCCGCCCCATCTCCCTGCACGGCGGCCCCGGTCAGAAAGCCGCCGGCTGTCACAGAAGCGCTGCCCTGCTTCGTGCTACAAGCAGTGTCTCACCCTTTCATTAAGCTGAGCAGTACTTATTAACGGGATTTAATAAACAACTCCAAATTATTAACAGCTTAGGGAAAACAAATTAAGGAGACGAGGCACCAGGAAGGGTCCCAAGGCCTCGGCTCGGCCGCTCCAGCTTCCCGCCACGAGCCAGCGCTGAATCCGGCGAGCGCAAGCGGCGCCGCGGCCGCCGCGGCGCCACCGCCAGCAGCCTTTTGGGGTGTTTTCTCCCGTTTTTCCCCTCCCGCCCCGCCGAGCCGGTTGGGGCCTCCCGGGGGCCCGGGCAGGGCGGCGCGAGGCCCCGCCACGGCCGCGGCGCCCCCGCCGCCTCCTCCTTCCTTACCGGCAGGGCGCCGCCGG
>NW_028186357.1:1269688-1319147 GCF_003343005.1 Rhea americana | reverse complement strand
CGCGCAGGGAGACGGCGCCGCCGCGCGGCCCCGTGGCCGAGGCGTCGCGCTGCGCTGCGCTGCGCTGCGCTGGAAACCGCCTCTTTCCTTTTTCCCCTTTTTTTCCCCTTTTTGGGGGTGAGGAGAGCGTTTGTGTCTGCGTACGCACGTGGGCGTTTGCACGCGCAGGGCCAGCAGGGCGGCGAGGGAAACGGCTGGCAGAGATTGCCGGGAGCGGGAGCGGTGCGAGGCCGAAGCGAGGTTTCCATCGTGAGTGGAAATACAAAATAAAACGCCCATTGCAAGCGCTAAATTTCCGTGCCACGGCTGGCACAGCAGCGGCCGTCCCGCGGCTGGGGCACGGGGGCTGAGAGACGAACCGGGGTTACGGGGCGGGGTTCCCGCTTGCTTTCTTCTGGTACCCCAAGCAAAAATCCTGATAAAATAAAGTTCTCCAAATACTCTGTTTTCTTAAATCCCCGTCCTACTCAAGCTTTACAGAATATTTTTGTTGTTGCCAGCTGAGAATTGGAAACACGTTGCTCAGGATTCCTCGAATTGCAGATTGGGTGAAGGTCGTGTGCGAGTGAGCGGATCCTGGGTTTGGTCTGCTATCTTCCTCACTAGAATCACGTAAGGTTGCCAGCTGGTCTCAGCAGGGTCAGGACGTAACAGGTAAAACCTGACTGAATGAATGGGAAGTTGATGTGAGCTCAAATTCGGCGGTTAATCTAGAAACTGTTTGAGACCAGTTCATCCACGAGATGGCATAGTATGTTAAGAAAGATAGGTGCAAAACCTATAACTGAGTGTTGAAAGTGTRTTTAGATYTCTGGGTTCATAGACTTTAGATTTCTGGGTTCATAGACTRTATGTGCATAGAAGTAAAAACTCCTGGCGGAAATTATTTTCATTTCTTCTRCATGAACTCTGTAAACATAATATGGGCAATGAGGACAAAACTCCGTTCCTGGTAACACTCCCTCCCCAGGCTATGGAAGCRCTTTCCTAGTGAAAGTCTGTGGTGATGGTTTGGTTTCAGTGTGCAGCTGGCTTTTTTTTCCCTTCAGGTTGCACTTTAAGTTGTCGTAGCTCTTTCTCTGAGATACTTTCTCAGCCTGGAAATACAGGACTAGAGATTCTGTTCCTTACGGTACGACGGACAGCACCAATGTCTCCACAAAGACACGGTGACTTCGTGACCTGTCTTGTCTTACTGTTTAGCTCAGAATCAGTCGAAAGCAGCTGAGGGGGATCCGGCTTTCCGTGGCTCCACGCAGCAGCTTCTGCAATGACGACGCACGATGCATTGCCCTCTTTCGTTCATCTCTTCCCTGCAACGGAGGTGACCCTACAGACTCTGGGCTTGTTTTCCCAGCATCWGAGTCTAAACTGAGCGGCCTGCTGCTACTGCTGGGTGGATTTTGGTAACCTACCTGCAGCGCTAGACTGTAGTCTGCAGCATAGACGTAATCTTAAAGCCATGAGATACTAACGCTAGATTGCATATATYATTCACCCGCTGTGGAGGAATTTCCAGGTCATAGGGTAACACCCTTCCATAGCCTTTTTCTACCAAGRGCACGTACCGTCAAGCTAGAAACCTGGTCCATGAGGGTAATAGTTTGCAACACTCTTTAAATGACTAGTCACTTCCTCAAGTGTATTTTCAGATGCTCTAGTTGAACTAATTAGGTCTCTCAAGTCACTTTGCTTCCACCAGTAAGAAAGAGAGAATGCATTAAGAAGCCTTTTAAGGACGTTCAAGGATATGCTGGTATAAGAGAAAGAGGAAGCAAGTAGAAATAACAAAAGTTCTGGAAACATTTGTGGCTAGCATTGTGAACTAGTGATAAATGTGTATTTGTTTGCAGAGTCAGGAAAAAAAAAACCCCAACCCTTTATTAAAAAGTATACTTTAGATTTTCACRTAATTAAGTGGTTGTGGTTTTACTCATTTACCAAAACTACAGAAAACCTAAATGGCCTTAATTCCAGGTAATTCTGATATCAGCAGTTCTGCTTTTCAATTTAAGGAAATTCTCTGTTGTGAAAGTAAACATCTTAACTTGTAATGTAAATGATGTGTTTAGCAGCCTGTTTGTGTATATCAGCTGGGTTTATTTTACCTAGATTGTCTTTTATTTTCTTTAAAATGATTTTTTTTTCCTATTGAGTCAGAAGTGAGATCCTCACTTCCTCATCGCTCTTGTATGCATATGYAGAGATAGTTACTCCCTGGTGGCGGTGATACAGAGAACTATTCTTATTTGCCTTTGATACAATACGCTTTCCACCAGGGTAASGTATTTCATTGTAATTTTTTTGTTACAAAAGATTGACTGAGAATGGGACCTCACTGTGGCACAGACTATGCAGACAGAGATACAGGTGATTTCTGTTCCAAAAAGCCTATTAGCTCCCACGAATGGTGATATCCCATCAGTGGCACTTTCCAACAAGGTATCTGTTCAGAGGACTTTGTTTCCAAACAGAGCATTGGGCTACATCTTCAAATCTCTTAGTCAGAAGGAGCAGTGTTTTAAATCACATGAAAGAAATGCATGTGGTGCTTTTAACTTCTCAGTTATTACTCAGTATATTAGTTAAATTATATTGTAGAACTTTGGCACTTGCAAAAGAAGTCAAACCTGATCTCTTAAAGGCAGKGGAGTTAAATTATAAATGAACCTTGCTCATGTTTTGGGGTTGAGTAAACACAACAGTCATTGTGCCTCTTTCTAATGCTGTTTAGCTCTGTATTTGCTATTTTGGTTATAYATTTGCACCTTTACCAACCACCTACAGTCTCTGTAAATTAAATTCTGCAAAAATTTCATTTGATGAAACTAGCTATAGGCTCAGCCTACTGATCATCTTGTAGCATGAGGTCAACACAAAACTTCTTTGACTATAAAAGGTAGTCCGAACCTTTCCACTGATGCTCTTTATAAATGTATTGTTCARTTCTGCATTTAATTGGCTCCTCTAGTCTTTTTTGCTTCGTGACAGCCCCAGTCTTGCAGTTACTTACCTGATTTGTCTTCTGTTTTTGTGAGATTGCCATATATGGCTAAAAAAAGTCTCACTGTAACCAGAACTGCATCCTTAGGTTGTCATAAAGGAAGTTCTGGGTTTTGCAAGAGCCTTTGCAAAAGGCTCTTCTTCTCTTTACAGAAACCTCTGCCTGTTAGTAGCCAACTCCCTTTTATAAAGGGAAGGAAAGAAAAGGGTGCACTGTAGAGGTGATTCTGATTGTGAGTGAAAATGGCAATATGCAGTATCTAACCCTGKCTAACATGCTCTAGGTGACCCTGCTGAGCAGGGAGGTTGGACTAGATGATCTCCAGAGGTCCCTGCCAACCTTACTGATTCTRTGATTCTGTGATCTCAGAAAATGTGTCTCAGATGAGATGAACACCTCGTGTCTTACAGCCTGTTTGCTTAGCAGAGAGAATCTGGCAGGATACCTTGCAGATGTCCTCTGTGGGAGGAACCACAAAGCTTTTTTTTGGGGGGGGAGGGGGGTAGAAGGGGGCTTTCTCACCAAGTTCTCTATGGACTCTCTATGAATAAAAATCGTATGAGATAGGCAGGCTTTTTTCATTAGTCTGGTGTAAATCTAACTTGTATCATCGGTCAACACTGACTGTGTTTCTGGTTGTTTGATCTAATAGAAAATTAGYAGAATTGCAGTAGATGTGATTGTATGCAGCATGTTTTGACTTGAGCGAGTAATTTTAGCTCTTTGTCTTGTTCTCTAGGATTTTGAGAGGGCTAACAGTTTGCGCAGCACAAACACTAGAAAAGTGCTATACATTGTTATTTGTAACTCAGCAAGTATGACCAAATAGCTCCGTAGAAAATCCAGACTGATGCTTACAGGATTTTTGTGTACAAATTGATGGGCTTATACTYCACTATAACCGTTTTCACAGCCTTATGTTTGGAAGGAAGTATTTCAGTACAGGCGTTAGTGATACCGATGTATGATAAAGRATGCAAGCCATTTCCCTTACACTGTCTAGCCTGTGCATGGCAAGGTCCCACAGAAAGGACAGAAGTAATGTTAAGCCACAATTACAGCTCCGTGCAGTCTGATCTTTTTCTGATTGAACACGTGCCCTGCCTCTCTCCTTCTAAGTCACTAGAGTAGCACTAGAGAGTCTGTTCTCAGGAGTCTGTGGGGTAGGAGTGGGTCTTATAAAGGGATGAAGTGAGGGTGTGCTTGGAAAMATAGACATCTAAGTGCCATAGCTATAAATCCTAAAGATACAGATTAAAATCGTATTTTTTAAAATAAGGAAAAAAATAAAACAGGAAAGGTGGAGGAAAAAAGACAACTCAGCTGTAGTGGTGCATGTCCATTGACATTGACATTTCTCAGTTGTATAAATATGAGAAACACAATAGCTTGATGCTTCTCTTTCGAAGTTTTCTGAAGGCAAATGTCTTCAAGTTCCCGAGGTCCATCCAGCAACAAGACTAGCTGGTAAGCCACTCTGACCTCTGGCATTTCCCAATTCCCAGTTTTTAATACTTACTTTGGCCATGTTAATACACTTTTAACATAGTAGTAGTATTTATAACTTATTTCATAACCAGGCCTGTGACCCAGGTTGGAGTATGAGATCTTATASTTTAAGAAACCATCTGCTATAGTCTTTGTATAAACTGGAGTAAATTTAACAAGGCAAATCATCCTTAACAGGGGAACCTTTTYCATGAAATATGCAATCTATGATGCTTAGAAACCATAAGCAACCGCTTCTGGGTTTTTTTTTTTTTTTTCTGCTTAGCCTAAGCCTAGTTTGAATGAAATACACCAGATTACTCACTACATTAGCTCACTCTTTCATATTGTTTACAAAGATTTATAATCAGTGTTTAATAAAAATACTGTAGAGTAGAGCAAGCATCTACAAATGTAATTGTTAAAAGGAGTCAAATGGGAGGACTGTCTCTGCCTGAGTATAAATAGTTTTTTTTTTTTTTTCCCTCTAGAGTTTGTTGAGCGTTTTTGCTCTGATGAGGAAGTTTCTTACAGAATCTTACAATTCATAACTTCAGCTGTTTCCATTTACTTCAAGATGAAAAGCAGAGTAACTGTTTGCTCTTGATGGAAACAGAAGGTCTGATTTCCTCAGAACAGAGCAAGCATTTCATCTGCTGCAGTACAGGGTACGCTACGCATAGTAGCACGGTGGCTCAGATTTTTGGAACTGGATATGAATATAGTTTCATGCACATGATGTGTGATCGTGAGTGGTCTCATGCACGGACTGTTTGGTCTACTGGTCCAAAACCCTGGAAGTGTTAATGCAAGAGGAGAYAATAAGGTGGAGATACAGCAAGGAAATAAAACAATTTTAGAGCATTATATCCAGCAAATGAAAAGTGTTTGAGTAGGACATGGGAGAACTCTTGTAACGTTCTTGAACTGATTTTCACCCCTGTTCACCTCTGTTATACACACAGACGCTCTCTCTTTCTTCMGACAGTGGGAGAAAAACCCTTACAAACATCTTAGATTTGTAGTTACTAGTGAAGGAAGTCTTTTTCAGCAGGACAGCTGTGTTTCTTGGCACTGTAGAGTGTTTACACCCACATGTAACAAGAAACCAGTGTTTTGTCATCTGCTGTGTGATGAACTCTTACGTTTTGAAAAAAAGTGATGGAAACCTGATCAGGGCTTGTGAGATTCTGAGAGCCATTAAATAAATCTTGCCATTTTAGAGTGTTTGTGCAATTAATATTGCACACATTTCACGTTATTTGCAGCTTTTTTCCCGTACCACTAGCCTCATTCCTACCATGTGGGCTTGATTTTACCTCTTAATTTTCTTTCAGTGCAATGTAGATTTTTCTCCAATGTACCTGATCTTTTGAATGCTTCCCATATTTCTGCCCAGATTTGGGTGGAGTGTGTATTTCCAAGCATAGTGCAACAGAGCCCTACATCCTTGGCTTACCTTTCACTGRGCAAAGAAGTGCCCTAGATGGGATGAGATTATCACGCAGAGCAATACTTACCAAACCAGGGCAGATTATTGGAGTACCCGGCTGTAGCTGATTGCTCAGCTCTGTGATCTCTGCTCCAAGAGTATTTGTTAAAAGATAAAATACCAGATGAGAGCAAGAGAGCTGAAGCAGTTCCTGCCTCATCCCTTTCACAGAGGTTGCTGTCCTTGTTGCTTCAGTACACAGTCGTGTTCCTCTGGTCTTCAGCATTGCCAGGTTCCCCCAACTGGAAATAGGTTATAGCTTATTTCAAAGCCCTGGGCTATGAAAGACTGCATCTGGGTCAGCTTTCTGTGTGGTCCAGCTGTCTTTACTGGGGCAGCATAGGCCCTGGGAGGAAGGTGGGACAGTAAATTGCTTCCACCTTCTCTTTTTATTCCATATGTGGGTAGTCCAGGACCTTCACAAAACCAGTGTGGATCTGTTTCTCACAGATGCTTTCCAGAGCAAAAAATACCAGCTGTCTCTTTATTCTGTCTCTTTATTTCCTGTTTTCAAGTTATGCTGACCTGCTCTATTTGAGTGAAACCATCATTAAACAAATGATCTTAAACTGTAAACACAGCCATTCTCTGCAGTATAAAGAGCAGTCCTGAAGGTCAGACTGGCTTTTTACAGCTTGGGCCCTATTATGTATTACACAAGCAAGAAGCATAACGTGTGGTTTTGTACTGGCTAATGTACCACTGAGATCAGAATTACAACAAAGTGTTGTGATACCTTTGAAAGAGTGCGGTGCAAGTCACCTGCTCCCAGAGCTGACTCAGAGCATGCACTTCCCCAGACAGGGATCAAGTTGCAGCCTGAAGTGGTGATTTCCAACATTAAACAGGAGGTATGTCACTGATCAGAATCCAAAACCAACATATTCTGCCCAGGCTTCAGGTTGGGCTGGCACCTGCCCAGTGCAAGATGAGAAGATGCAAAGGTTGGGGGGAAGGAAGGTGAAGCAGTGAAACTCTGTCTGCTGGAGGTTGTGGGCCTCCAGGGAAGTAAAATAAGGCATTGAAATAAGAGATGGGAGAACTCAGATGGGAGAACTTGCTGTATGGCCTCAGGCATGCTAGTTCTTCTCTTGTACCTCTTCTCTCCATCTCTTCWAGTCACACTGCAAGCTTGCTATGAGAGATTGCCCATGCAAGTATTTGAAGAGTGCAGGGCACGAGGGCCCTGGTTTTGCTTAAGTGCTTTTCTGATATGCATTGTAAGAAAATGGGGAAAAAAGAGCATTGTCCTTGCAGGTTACCCTGGAGCCACCTTTTATTCTTATTCGATGCAAGGAGCCCCCCTTCCTTTCGCTCCTCCATTCGGAAGTAGTGTACCTGCGGAGCGGTGCAGCTACACAACGTGAGACGCGCTGACTCCAGTAGCTTGAGGTGTAGCAGAAACCCTCTCCCGTGCAAAAGTGGCTGTGCAGCCCTTCTTGGCATGAGTGTGAGGCCACCACCGAAACTGCCTGTTACRTGGTACTTCATGCCACTCAGGAAGAACAGGCTGTTTCTATGGCTACTACTGTCTTTATGCCTCTCTCTCTCAAACACAAGTACGTCTGAGTCTGATGAGATCATGTATTACAGAAAATAATTACGTGCTTCTTTACRCTGCAGCATTTGTTGAGCTTGTAGGTATCTGACTCCTCAAAATAAAGAATTTTCCACGTAAAGTATTGTTGTAAGTGGAAAGGATTTTCCCAGGATTTATAAATACATCTAGTTTGCCCTCCAAAACCCTTGTTCTGGTTTCCATGGCAACAGGTCTGATTTTTTTGATGCTGTTTCCTCCTCTCTTATCATCTTGGGCGGGAAAGAGTTGCTGTCCCCTTCCCATAGCAGTGTGGTGGACAAGCAAAACAATTGTCTTGCAGGAAAACCTGCAGACCTGAAACCAGAAACGTCAGGCAGTTTTTTTGGAACGTGGGYGAGGAATGCATGAGAAGATCGTCGCTTCAAACTTGCCACAGGCTTCAGTCAGCTTTTTCGTACGCAAAAAGGCCRGTGCGTACGTAGCTCCAGGAAAAGCATTCATATGCCCAGCTGTTATGTACTTACAAACTGACCCAGCAGCCCCCAATTTACACTGCATTGCCGTATAGGGCAATAACCAAACAAAGAAGATCTAGCCAGCGTATTTATATGTTAAGTTCATAGATGGGTTAGTACTGAATGCTCTTTATTGTTTGAAATGGACTCTCGTCCCTTTTTCTCCCCTCAGTCGACCTATTTTCAGTAATGGATTCCAAAGACTGTCTTTTTGATAAACTAATCACTGATTAGCCATATACTGTCAATCTGATATGGCAAGTCTGAGAGGATGGGTAGCAAATAATCCACAGCTGCTCTGCAATAATCTTTGTAGTGTTTTCTTGYGCTATTAATGTTTCTGTGCAAAAAGGAGATAGAGGGCCACCAATAGTCTGTGGTTCAAATATTTACCACCATTCTAARTTGATAAAGAGGTTGTTTTTACTCAGGGATGTTGAATCAAAGAAGCCTTAGAAAACAAACTCCTTAGAAAGTTGTGGAGAGGGTCTAGGCTCCATTTTCTTGCAGAAGAGAATTACCCAGATACCTGCATCTTTCTGGTTCATAGGTACCTCCAAATGTGCAGCTCATGAAGATTGCAGATGAAATGTTCCTTTTTTGCTTACCACGGAGTTCCTCATAATTTCTGCTAGTGTTGGAGAGTAAAAGACGTTATGAGGCCATATAGAAAGGTGTCATTGTATAATGACATCCTAATCTGAAATACATTTGGGACAGGATAGTGTGACAGATCGTCTGTCTGTTCCTTAAATTAGTGAACAGCTGCTGCAAGTGTTTAATGGGAATGCTGGAGTTTCCAACCCTTCTTTTGGGGTGGARCATCTAAGTGTGAGTTAGATATTCCCATCAAGACAGAATGCAGCAATAAGTGTTTTGATGAAAATACACACCATTTTAACCTGTGCAGAGAGATCACATCTGTAACTTGTCTTAGAGGCTAATCTTTGGATCCTAAACAAAGAACGCTTTGTCCCTAACTAAGCAATACCTAATGTGCCTCATGGTAGGATGAAATTGCCTATGAGCATCATTGAAAGCCAAGCACGATTAAGAGTGAATCGATATCAGGCACAACGCAAAAGCGGTTCAGTGGTTGTGCTAAATAACCATGCACAGGTTTTCCATTTGGTCATGACTGAAACATGATGATCAGGCTGCTGGAGCAGCGAGTCCCTCGGTGAGAATGAAGTCATAGCAGTACAATTTGTAGTTGGGCAGCCAAGCAGAAACAATATAAACGCACTTGTTTTCTCTGCACTACTGTTATGATCTAGGGGTTTAAAAAAAGTGAGTCATTTGCTTGAAAAAGTACTGATCCTGTGGATTTGGTATGACTTAGGAAAGCTCTTGCCTTCTGTAAATTTATAAAAGCAGTGAATTTATGCTTTGACTAAAGTGAGAAGATGGAAAATAGACRCAAAGTTTGCTAACTGAACATAGTGTAACATGTTACTGTGCATTGCATTTTTAACTTTTCAGATATTACCATTTGCTTCTCTAAATTGCCATCACTTGACAAACAGTTCCATGCTTTTATATACCAGGGCATAAGAAGAGAAATGATTTTTACAAGTTTGGGTTTGTTTCATTTCTTGTGGTGCGACTTGATGTGATATTGCATCCTAAGGAAGTATTTGGTTGAACTAAATTTTGCTTGTGCCACTGTTTGAAAATTCCCTCAAATAGTTAAAGTTTCTTGCTTTTCATGTAGCCTAGGGCAGGTTTAGAGGAAACGCATGTGACATGGAGTTAGTCATCTTTAAATAATCTTGAAAGCAGGGAACCCTATAGTGATAGGAGGCTGATAATAAGCTCTGTAGTGCGATCTTCAGTAAAGCTTTTCTCATGACATGGAATAAATTTAGGAGCTGTCATTCATTTGTTTGTTTGCTTTTTCTCAGTGGGAGAATATATTCTCTGGTAGCTGAAGTATTAATTATTGTTGTAAAATTGTGTAATACTGTCTTAGGATCACACACATAGAAGCTAACATAATTTGAGACAAGGTAAAAATTAATAAGATTCCAACCCTGGTATGAAAAATGTGCTAARTTCTCTTTGTCTGTGTTAGGAGATAACTCTTATGCTGGAAGAATAGGAGTGGAAGCAAAGAATGGGGTTTAAAAGAACCACTAGACTTGATCTAACCCTGTAATTTTTTATTTTTGCAGGCTTCTGCTGTCAGACCATCTGCAGCTGTTGTCGGTCAACCAATGATCTGACCTCTCAGAGGTAGAAACCCATTCTATTCCCTAGCTGATCATTCAAGTCTTTTTATTCAAGCATTTAAATTGGATTTTATTCCATTTTATTTAAACCCATTATATTAGTGCTTAATGAACACAGTCCCTCCTACTCTACTCTGTGGCATCCCTTTGTATCTTGGCATTTTATTCTTTTTTTTTCCCTATACATATTCATTTCCCTTAATCCTTCATGCTAATATGTCTTTCCTTTTTCCATTTTCTTTCTCCTTCTGATTATTATTAAATGCCTGGATGGTACTTAAATGTCAAGAAAGCCCTGAGAAATGTCACATATTGAAGGAGAACATGACAGTTTATGCTTATAAAGCCCTGAGCATGGTTGAGTCTGCTTTACAGGCCATGAGACTGTTCTGTTCACCTCTCAAAAGAAATAGATCTCTTGAGAGGAAAAGATTTATGTTGATGATGATGTTTTGGTGTTGAACCTTGATACAGAAATTGGAGGTTCAGAAATGAATCYTATCTTCTCCCTGGTTCATCTCTGCCCTGACATGATAATAGGTCACTTGGAACAATCAGATGGTTTCATTTATTATTAATGCTAACACATGGCAAAAGCAATCTGGGGATTCACTGGGTGCGTGTGGGTCTGTTGATGGAAATGTAAAGGGTGCATGATCATCAATTTGAAAATAAATGAGAGTGGCAAGTGCCAAAGAGGTGGARGGTCAGTAGAAGGCTTAAATCTAGCTGAAAGAATAGGGTGATGTTTTATTTTACAGTCAGATGCACATCTTAAGTTACATAAAGTGAAAATGSCTAAAGCAGGGCATGCAGTTCACATGAGTATTATGTTACTTTGCTGTACTGCAGTTTATGCAAATATACATTTGTAAACCTTTACAAAAATTTTGATACTTGCTGAGTGTACTTTTCGCTGTTAGAGAACTGTATACCAAGACTCTGTACCAAGACAAACAAGAAGGATATAACTCTTATCTATTTGTCTTAGTAGCCTTCTTCTGTATTTATGTTGGGGGAGGAAGTAGAAGTCCTGAGGCCATGAAGGAAGAGCAGCTATAGAGTGTGAATATTATTTGAAAGTGATCTTTTTTTCTACACCCACTTAGGTAGTCTAAAGAACAATGATTCTTACTGCTGCTGTGGAATAGGAGCTGTGTGAATTTGCCCTGAAGTGTGATACAGAGCAGTGAGTTTTCTCTCTAGTCTCCCCCTCTGTTTGCTCCATAGACACTGCTCATCGTAACAGGAGCACGTGATTCAAAACGGCTGAAAAAATCAGGAACAGAAGAAGCTCTCCATACATTTTCCTACTGTTCCCCTAAAGAAAAAGATTATATTGACAGGCTTTGTGCACAATTATCTTATTTGAATGTCTTAAAGATGGGTTCCTGAGAGAGTAGTGTGTTGTTCAAAACCCCTACCCTAGTCTGTGATGTATTGCCAAAGTCCCSTGGCCTCCTCCAAATGTTTTCTGGATTCATCTTACAGGAGAGCTTTCCCTCCTGGTGGCCCAAAGCCCCAAAGATAGTAATGTGTTGCTGTGACACAGTTCCAGATACGTCGGCTCTGTATCTCCCAGAAGTCTTGGGAATGGTTTTACTTTGCACTTTGTAACTGCATCTCATCAGTGGCACTGGAGGAGGAAGCTACGAAAGGTTAACAAACCCCCACCAACAAATTTCTTGGGAGCATAGGGGAGAAGGAGACGCGCAGCGGTTTTCCCATGCTTAGGCTGCAGCAGCTAACACAGCGCCACGGATCAATSAAACTCCAGAAAGGCTGATGGAGTTTTTCCCCACAGAGCAAAATATTAACTAAGTCGACTGATTGCATTTTCATTTCTTGAGGGAGCGCTCAGCCCACACATCCTATTGTGCGTCTGATCACAAAGAGGCGTCTGCTGGGGCAATATTGTGTTATCTCACAGCTGCTTTGTGCTACGTCCTGAGCTAATGCCTGCGATGTCGAAAGGAAATGGAAATTCTCGCTCAGAAGACCTACCGGAGAGAGAAATGTATTCTTGTAAATTCAGCACCCCAAACTTAGGAAATTGCAGTAGCTGCTGCTGAAAAATACAGTGACAAACCCTATCTGTCTCTAGTGTTTCCATAATCCACTACAGATTGCCAATTAACTGCATACTTAATGCTGTGTAATAAGGACAGATAATAGGCTGTATTAATGTAAGTCCCTCAGAGACAGTGGAGATACATCACAATGTGTTCTCAAACAGCATATTTTTATTAAAACAATGCCTGCAAGCTCCTGTCTGGTACTAGAGACCTATTGTGCTGGGAACTGTACACGTAATGAAAGGCCAGATTTACAACACAGTCCTATTTAGTGAAGCACTTAATTGCTTACTTCGAGTGCCAGTTTAAATAAACTGATCTCATCTATTTTTTAATTAAGTGTGGGAAATTATTGTTATCGTTTGGCTGGTTGGGACACATGGTTTTTAACTCCTACTTCTAGTACAAGGGAAACTGTAAATAGTCTCTTAGTTTATTAAGATTAAAATGAGAATGTTTTGTCACAGGCACATACCATCAAACARTGGCATTTGGAGAACTTAGGATATTGCTCACTCAAATCAGTCACTGATCTTGTGCTAATTTACGGACAACCTTTTGTTGGCCAGTTTGGATTTAGATTTTAATTTTAATAAGAAGATGTCATTTTTAAAAATACACATTTAATTTTTACAGATTAATTAAGTTTTCCCCTGCTCTACTGAACATAATGTAAGTGATGACCTTTCACTGCTTACAGCTGYCTTAGTATTTTATTACAATATTTCAGGGAAGCAATGCAATAAATAATAATTATTATCCAGAGGGGAAAAAGGAAAAAATCTGTATCTTTTAAAACCAAGTTATATTGTCACAGGATTGTTAAGTCTAAGTTAAAAATGCATCTTCACATTTTGTTTTCATTTACTGCTAAAGGAAGATTTTCCTGCGTAACTGTCACAACCATAAGAGAATCATGTAATTTTTTCAGTTTAAATGTTTTCTGAATGTTTTATGTTTGCCTCGTGTAACTGAAGACGTTATAAAACAGGCAGAAAACTAGCTGATTTTTGACTATCTGAGCATTGCTCATCTGTTTTGAGTGAGATTTTCAGAAAGGAGAAAGCTGACCACTTGGATTTGCTGCTGTCAAGAAGACAATGAATTTTTTTGTTATTTCCTTTCTTCTCTTGAGGTTGCCATGTGACTGGTTAGGCAAAAATTGAGTCGTGCACCTCTAGGTGTAAAAAGCGCCAGATTGKGCCTGTCCCTCCCTGCCCTGTCATGTATTATGCATCTGAACCTCATGATAATTTCATACGATTCTAGTGTCTAGAAATAGTGTCCTCAAGACCTCTGGGTCTTCCTAGTGGCAGGCACCAAATAAATTAAGCATTCAGCTCCACCTTCACTTTTGTGCTACAGACTCAGCTTAGCTTAATTCCCAGGAGGAACAAGGCTGCATTTGCCAGTTACAACAAGGGATATTTTATTTATTACCCCTGGAAGCACGAAGTGGTTGTGTCCAATGGGAGAGTCATCTTGTATTAGCTTATTGCAAGCCCATGTGCAAAAGACATTACTATTTTAGAACAATCTGCCTTTTCTATGTTCATAGGGAGAAGTCGGTTCAATAGATTACAACTGGATGCATTTATTTTCTCTAAGTGTTTTTTTTTCTGTTCTCAAAGTTTTTTTTAATAGTTTCAAAATACAAAATCAAACTCCACTAATCCAATCAAAGATGTTAGTAACCAGAGCACTGGTTAAAAAACAGAGAGAAAACTGCCACCATCTCTTTTCCATCTTGATGAGGCTGTTTTCTTTTAACCCCCTCTGTTTTCTGCCAGCCTGGGAACTCTCTGCATTGCTTGTAGGCAAATGCCTGCGTTGTGGAAATGCTGATTAGAACCATTTGGTCTGGATTGGTAGTAAAGTGCTTAGGGGAACTCACTCCCCCAGTGCAAGATAAAAGTGTTGATTCTTTACATGTGACAGATTGCAGGAGGTTTCTTGCTTCTTAGACCTTCAGCTGCGAGAGGAAGTTTTCCTGAATCTAAAATCTTCTGAACGTTATAACCAAATTCTATCCAAATTTTTCCATAACAGAGAAAATTTGCTCCTACCTCCTTTTTTAAAAAAATTATTTTTTTTTAATAAAAAGTCCCCTTTGAATATAAGAATGGATTTTTTTCTAACCCTAAGAAATCACTAGATGATCTCCAGAGGTCCCTTCCAGCCTTACTGATTCTATGATAAATATAGCAACATACCAGCACGTTGCCATTCTCATGTCTGGATGCAAAATAGTTCAGCAACTGAYGGTGACCTACCACTCGCAGAGAAAAGCAGAAGATTAAAAAAACTTCTATCAAATCTGTGTGAATGTATGCGTACGTACGTGTGTACGCACACATTAAAAGCACACGTATATACACACAAATGCGCACCTTTAAGCATGTGTGTGTTAGTACATTGGRTAGATATAAAAGAAGCTTCTTTTCTGTTTGCTGTCTTGGTGGCTTCGTTTCGGGACAGCCAGAGCAGCCCCTCAGCCGCAGGAAGGATYTCAGCCTTTCGAAGCACGCCCCGAAGCTGCCGGCTGTGTTCGTCCCACCGGACCAGCTGTTGGCAGTTCTCCCCTGACTTTGCAGAAGTGTTTTCTTYTTCTGCAGCAACTTTGCTATTCTGGTGCCACAACTGAGCGATAGCAGGAACTGACAAATGCTTTTTTATGTGTGTAGATCTACTATATACTTAACAAACAATATTGTCCCCAGCACCTCCACAGACACACTCTTGCAAATCTGAATTGAAGCCCATTCAGGGCACTTCATTTTAAGTGGTTTCATTTTACTGTAATTACCAAGTCATGTGAGGAAGAGCTGAGCAATTGTCTGCACAACAATGGAGATGAAATAAAGATAGCCGCTAATTAATTCCATCTAGGTTATAATTAATTTTGACTGAGTTGCTCAGGACAATATCCCTAAGTCTCGCAGACTTCTATGAAGAGGACTGGTCGCCAGCTGCTGCTGTTTGATTTTTAAAGCAGATGGGGGCTATTTTCAGCAATTGCTTGAAAGGAAATGATGAGGATGAGGGTAGAGAGAGATTGATTGAMTTTGAACAGGCCCTGGGGTAAGACTGCTAGGAGGAATGCTCTGAGGATGCACTAGTCTCTGAAGTGTCTTTTAAAGGCTTAGAATGGAAAGGCTGTATTGTAGATTGYCTGTAAATTTGTAAGAATCCCTTTTCTATTCTGCTCAAAAAAATTAAAAATCTGTGCTGCAAAGTTATGTCAGTAAATGTTTTATYGTACGCTGCATGTTTCATCTGCTTTGGGTTGTGCTGGTGGTGAGGGCTGTGAAGTAGAATAGGCATATGGATGTTTCTAGTCTTTGGTTTATAGACATGAAAGATGAAAAATACATATTAGATCATTACCCTAGTTCTGTCTGTCAGTGCAGAATTGTTCTCATGTTCATTATGCAGTAAGCYGCAGTGAATAATTTATTAAAACTAATTTATCTGAGAAATTCTGCCACTTCTTTTGTTTGCTGACAAATTGTAAAATTCTCAGAYGGATTTGTTGTTAGAAATTATTCATAAATTTCTGGAATAAATAAATCTCAGCTTTCTGGTCAGCTGTGCTCATTGAAAGTAATGGGTATATAAACTGACAGTGTCAGCTTCTCAAACAACAAGGTATTTAGATTTCTTGACTGAGTAGCTTCTAGAGCTAGCTAATACCTGGGCATGCTTTTAGTCATGCATTTGAATGTAAAAGGTAAAAGTYAAGGTAGGAAATTAGCTTTGGCTGAGTAACTATAGTACAATTCCTTTGTAAAAACAGCAGATACGTGAGAACTTTGAGATGAAATTTTAAAAGTTTCTACCACCCTTGCAAATGTTAATGGAGAAAAACAGTCAGTATGTTTGCCTCCCTGTGAGATGCATTATGAATCAATAGGGAAGCTGGCAATTTAAACTTTAAATTATGGTGGATTAGACATTTTTTTCCTAAGAAATTCTTGATAATCGGTTTACAGTTTTCTGTGTTAAATTTACTGCTTACAGTCTCTTTGGCCACCTTAATTTATTCCCTTTTTTTTTCCTGCTGTACTATTTACACAGTCTTATTAGCTCTTAAAGACCAGAATCAATGTGCTTTTATAGGTGAAATTCCCACTGAAAGCACTGAGAAGAGAAACCCTCTAAGATATTAGATTAGCAAGCTAAGTCTTGCACAGAGGTTCTTAAGTTTGTTTAAGTGTGTTCCCCAACATAGTCCTTCCACTGTGCACGATATGCAGCTCTAATACAATCCTGTTCTTGGGTACTGTTTAGTCTGAGAGAATTTACAGTTCTGCTTTGAAGAAAGCATCAGTCTACCAACTGGAAACATGGCTTGCATCATCTGTTAATTTCACCTTGGATTTGCTAATTTTGTTTAATCTATTAGTGGTGTCTTTTGGTTTTTATTCAGGAAGGCAGTAGTGTTTCCCAACGTGGCTGCAGTCTAAATAGGTGAAACACAGAGAGGAAAATCAAATTAAGGAACTGAAAAAAAAAATATTTCAAATGAAGTAGAAGGGAGTTCAGGAACTAACTTCAGTGGAGCTAGAATTTCTCCTAGGGAAGAATTACTGTACAGTGATAGCTGAGTTATTTTTTTYTTTTTTTYCCCTCATGAGGGCTAATTAACCCAGGCAGGGCTCCTTGCTGCGGGGACCCCCACCTCCCCTTGCGTGGCACCACACTGCTCAGCACAAGTACACCCAAAATGATTTGCCAGTAGGTAATTAGGAAGTTGGTGTTGGAACTACAAACTTAAGTCTCCTGAAGTCTTTCCTCTTGTCTTAGGTACAGGAATCTATTCCCTTATTTCCCCTAGAGTGTATTAATTTTCTGAAGCCAGTGAGATCATTATAATGCTCTAACCTGCGTTCTGCATAGTGGAGGCCACAGTTTTGCCTGGTAATTTTTGTGTAGAGCTCAAAAATCAGGCCTTGAATGAAAATTCTACAGTAGCTACCTATGCCTTTTTCCCTCTGAGTRCTGGTGTCCTTAAATTCTCTAGTTCTCTCAAGTAGGTGATGTGTTTTAATAGTTGTTTGTGGGCATATCTGTGTTATACAGAGCTGGTACAATATTACTTAACCACCTGTAGTCGGGCTGGGCATCCCTACAGCAGCGTGTAGCATCCTGAGGACTTACTAGCTAAAGTAAGGAGTACAGCTTGTCACCAGCAATTGTGCTGAAGGCTTTAACAGTCTTTAACTAAGTTAGAGGAATTACGTTGATGCTGGGAGCAAGCTTTTCCGTAGGAGAGAGGCATGTCCCATCTATTTTATATAGCAGTAATAATCCTGGTTTATAATCCTGCCAAATATATGTCTATCTTTTGAAATAAATGAATACTGGAGTAGGGTTTTTTCCCTTCAGTTCTTCTTTCTTAGCAATATGGTACATCTCTCAGTTGCAGCTGCAGGCTCTGTAAAACATTGCACTGGCAGCTTCACTGCCCTTCAGCAACTTCCAGCCTGCCTGGACACCATAAGTAAATTGTCCTACAAGACACTAACACAGGCTGAGGCAGGAGAGTCATAGCTTTGTGACTAGTACCTGTCCCCCCTGGAGTGGATGAGTAAGTCAGTTCTTTGTTTAAAGGGAGATCATTTAAGTGATTCACACATTTGTTCCTTTTCTTCAAAGGATTCTCCTATGTTAGCAGTCCCACTTGGAAAGTGTTACCAAGGATTCARGAAAGATCTACAGACTTGACAGTTTTGCATTGCTAACTTCTGGTTTACTCAGGTATGTTGTTAAATTAGCCATAATTCCTTATCTACTTTCAGGCTGCATAACAGGAGCAGAAATCCCTCTGTGCTTACTAACTGACAAATTTAGCCCATGTTGCATTGAATATACATGGAAGACCTGTCCTTTTCCAAGATTTCAATGGTCTTCCTGATTAAGCTCTTAAGGAGAAAGAAGAGGAAGAAAAAAAACATGGAACTCTCTGAAATCCCTGCCTGACAGTTTTCAGAGTTAATGCACATCTTTTCATCAATCTGGGATGTAAGAAATTTAGGAAGGAGCTTTATATATGTGTGTGTGTGTATATATGTAATTTTTATATATAATATATATTTTTACATATGTGTGTGTGTATATATATATATATATATATATATGTAAAGATGTTCTAAACATTGTTGTGCTGAGAAAGAATGACTGCACTTGCCCATTTTGGCTTAAGACGTGCCACATTTCTGTCAAGGTGAAGTCTTCAGAGGTTGTACCAACAGCTTTCCGGATCTCTCTCTTATCAATAGTATCTGATTCCACACAAGTCACATAAAGTGATTTCYGTTGTGATTTCATGACTTGAATGACTTTATTCAGCAGTAATGCCAGATTACTGTGTTCTTGCCCTTCTGTTTTACTTTTTCCATTTCTTTTTCCACTTGTTCCTGCCTTGTCCTTCCTTCCCTCTCTGTTGTGTAAAAGGAATTTGTATAGCTGTACTGCAAAGTGGATCAGCAAACTGATCTGGCTTAAAAATCACCTGATTTTAAAGCCAGATCAGTCTCCTGACTTGTTCACATTGTGGCTCCTTGGGCACCAACAGGGAAGAAAAGGGTGACGTTATCATGACCTGGTGTCATGAAGTGAAGTCTTCAGCCACAGATCTCCAGCCTGAGGGCTGTGTTCATAATGTTGGCTGAGTTCCCTGTAATGAACAAGAAAAACTACTGCAACTATCCTGAAAGCATTTAACTCTGTTAAGGTCTGACCAAGAGGCCAAAGGACTCACAAGAAGGAAGCACAGGCATCAGATGAATCTCAGAAGGCTTGTTTGGTAGGAGAGTGCATCCCCGTCTGTTTTTGTGTAGAAAGTACCTATACAATTTTTCCACTCACCTTATTTTCTTGCTAACTTCCTGCTCTTATGGGTTGTGACTGTATTTGCAATGACGCCGTGTGCACATGGTGCTGGGAATGGGGTCTAGGAGTAACTCTTCTCAGAAACAGATCATGTGAATTTCTTGTGGGTTAGCTTCTGCTTTCAGCTTGGTGAGGGAATGTCAGTTTGGACCATTGCACTGGGATACTCATTGAGGCCTTGACTGACTAAGTTATGGATCCCGTTGGAGAGGTTTTTTTGGTACCACTAGCTAACACAGATCCCTCAAAAGAAGCAGTATCTTGGAAGGTCATTTAGAAGATCAGTCTTGTAAAACCCTTGTTTTGGGCGGTGGTTCCCTTCCGCAGTCCTTTGAG
The DNA here is from genome assembly GCF_003343005.1 of Rhea americana. Lineage (NCBI taxonomy): Eukaryota > Metazoa > Chordata > Aves > Rheiformes > Rheidae > Rhea > Rhea americana. The sequence continues at coordinate 1,299,572 of NW_028186357.1, read as the reverse complement.
ACCAGTTTCTGCATTGAATAGGTTGTTACTTTTGCCAGTAAGAATTTCTGCCTTATTCTCATGTCTGTATATAAGTGTTGCTCTTTCAATTTCCTGCACATCTATATTTGTAAGATCATATCTGCTAACATGAAATACTTCTGTTTGTTCCATACATTAGAAACTAGAAAAATGTAGATGTAATTTTGGCTGCTGTTTCCAACTTTTTTCCTCCTTTCTAGACTTTGATTTGTGCATGGCCAGTGGTGGAGAATGGCCTGCACAAGCTGTAGTATCTAGAATTAAATGGAGGTGGTCGGGGTGTGGATCCAGTAGACTTTCTCCCATTTTGGGCTTGGTGACTGGGCCCCATSCCAAAGCACACTGATTCAGATGTGGGATTGGGTCATTTTAGAATGGTTATAGGACTCCCTTTCATCAGCTCCCTGTCCTGCTTCTACCCTGGAGATTCGCACTGGAACTCAGATTTAGACAAAAAGGTTCTATCTTAATCCATCTTGTCTACCTTATTAGTTTACTATATTTACTACTACTTATTAGTTTGCTATATTTTCCTAATTTATTGCTGAGATATGCAGAATAGATTTTAGCCTTTTACCTGTGAATATTTTTTTCACACAGCTTCCAGTTAGTCTTGAAAAAGGAATTTAGTCTGATCTTGGGAGAAAAATGTGGAAAGGGGAGCTGGACACACCCTGTTTTCACACATGTCCTTGTTTATGCTTGCTCTGCTCCTTATAATCAGCATTTCAACATTATTAAGTTCTCTCTTGGACACACAAAATAATACCAGTATGATATTTCAATCTGCAGTCACTGAAACCTAAGGCATTTTTATGGCGTCTTAGTTGTGCCTTCTTTGTCCACTTGAAACAGGTTTTTTTCAAATATAAGAAGCTTACTTAACCTGGGGTTTAAAGCTATTTTTAACCAGCATGAAATGTGCATGGAGAGAAAGCATTCAGAGGTAGAGGACAACACTGTGCATTTTTTTCAAGGTCTCCTTTATGTGTGAGAGAGGTGAAAARATTTTCCAGAAAAACTAGAGAAGATTCAAGTATTTTGCATGTCCATACAGGGCCAATTCTTTGAGGGACAAAGAGGCCCATTCGTTTGCAAAAGCCCACTGGTGTAGTCAGTTCAAATCACTGTAAGTCTGTTGCTTTGGATGACACAAATTTCGACCAACTGAGATTCTGGGCCAGTGTTTCTCGGGTTTTACCAAGTCTGATCAAATGCATGTGGAAATTTCTCTTTCCCAGACCATTGCTTCTGCACAGTTTGAAGTATTAAATGAAAGCCTTCCCATGGTAACCTCACCAAAGAGGTACCAAAATTGCCATTATTCTAGCAATATATCCTAGTGCAGGATCTTTTTATAACACAGACAAGTCCATAGTACAGCTTGGAGGTTAACAGCTCACTTTATGCTTCAGTTCCCTGACAATAGTTGAAGTGTTTATGTAGGTACCTGCTTTCAGAGGTGAGCTTTGCAGAATTAAAAACGCTAAGGCAGAGATGACCGAGATAATTCATCAGGCTTTACCGAGCAGCCGTGTTCACTATTAAAAGACAGTTTCGCTCCACCTTAAATGGAGCAGCATGTCTGTTGCCATTGCGAGCTTTTAATCACTGCAATTACAGCGCCTTTCCTATGCTGACAGCTGGTGTGCACTGGAGTCCCTTGTTAAGGCTTGCATGAGAGGTGGGGTTTTTTCTTTCTTTTTTTTTTTTTTTCCCTTAGCTGAGCAAATGGCCACAGCACTGAACACAGTCCCAGTCCAACACCGAGAAATTTGCTCAGCTGGAGAGTTTGCAGATTTCACACAGCAGATGTTTAATGCGGTGCCCACTATAATGTGAACAATAACTGCCCTTCCAGAGTTCGCAGCAACACAAAGCGCACTGAACCCAGGAGGTTATTAAAAAGCTGCTATTCCAGGGTTAGCATTAAACCGGTGCTGGGTTAAAAGAGCTGTGCTTGTTGTAGCTGGAGGGTTAGCAACACAGCCTGTTTGGCTTTTGAGTCAAAATTGGGTAAACTCTGTGGCAGCAGAACAGAAATGCACRTGAATTTATAGAAGAAAACACGTTCTGCAATCCAGATAAAGGAGCAATATTTTCTCAAGTATTAGGGGAAGTTCTAGCACTCAGACTTGCAGCTTCTCCTCAATGGCAACACTGTGCCAACATTTTAAGTGAGAATGTTGCAATGTTTTTGACTAATGGAGGTAGATTCTTTCCTGTTCTCAGCACTATAACAAGTTCTGGCATTTTCAGAGAAAATATCRCCTTCTGATTGTTTTGTGAACATAGAGTCAAAATCCAATCTCATTTACACCGAGAGTTTTCACTCCCAGCATAATTTGCTTCTTTAACACTTGTATCCCAGAGGTACATCCTGCTACTCTTATAAAATTTAGTACTGAGGTCTGAACARGGGCTGTGGCTTTCACCCTCCACAAGGACTGTCATCACTTCTGATGGGACAAAGATTAAGTAACTAGCCAAAGGCCATGGAGGGTGTTCAGCATGTGTTTTTGTCGTAGCAGCAATGCCAGTTTGTGCAGCTTTCTGGATGACCATCCAGTGACCTGGATAGGAGAACTGTTTAGGCTGAAAATTAACTTTTTATTTTTTATTTTTTTTTAAGTTTATCCATTTCATTTCCTTGACCTGATTTCACCAAACAGCCAGGCAGACAGTTATTCTGAGGAKATTCAGATTATTGGTTCCTGCTGCCATGTTACCCAATATCTAACTATTAACCCTCTGTCACTAAACTCACAGAGGTTCCTTGGAATGTCTTAGGAAATTTTTTCTCTGGAAAACCTCTCCATAATGCRCTGAGTTGAAAACTCCCACCTGAAATAGACTGTCTAAATCAGATACAAAAAGCCTGGATTGAGAAGAATTAAGTCAATGCCTTTGCCACCCTGGCCTGTTAGCACAAACTAGCTTAGGCACCACTTGTATGTTGCTTCACACAATCTACCTTCATTTAGAAAGACACAGGGTTGCTACAACAACCCGTCATGAACCAGAGATGACCTGTTCTAAAACCTTTGCAGGCTCACACTTTAAGGGCTTTTCTTTCTTCCTTTCCTTCTTTCTTATTTTCTCCATCACAGATACGATTTTGGAGCAGATGGGCCTATAACAGCTTTAATGTGGACCCTTTGCGTGCTGGCAGCCCCTTGTTTCCCAGCTTTGGTCGGAGCAAATGCAGCTGCTCCTGGAGTCGATRGGAATATCAGGGGGTTGTTTTCCAGTTACTCAGATCAGCAGGATCCTTGCAATGAAATCACCCAGTCTGGTGGTTCTTCTTAGACTTAGAATATCTTGGTGAGGTGAGGTCCGTAATGGCTGGTCTTGTGTTGTCCTGTTTTGGAAGGCCTCTGAGCCAGAAAAGCTTTAGTGCATTTGCACCATGCCAGAATTTTAGGGCCCTGGGTGATTAGCTCTGAATCTTGCAGGAGTGACTGAAGAGGTTACTGCTTCATCTGWTCACTCCACTCCGCTGCCAGAGGTTACCAGCCTCAGTTCCAGAAGTAACTGCATGCACACCACTAAACACAGCCTAGAAGAGTACTATGAACTTCCATGGATGGAAGTTTATTTGGTTCCTTCTTTGACTGTGATGTTTTTGGCTCTGAAGCAGTTTCTTTGGTCCCATCTTGGATATCTCTATATGATGGCATTAATGTTCCTTTAACTTTTCTATCCTTTTGTTTACTTATGTAAATAACATGTTTACATGAAGCTCTGTCCATCAGGTGAGCTTTGTGATGAGCAGGAGATTCAGGGAATTCCTTTGCTTGCCYACCATGTAGGAGAATGTCTTTCATCATATTTTATTCTTCATATGCTGAGTGCRCTTCAGATCTATCTCTCCCAAAGTAGAATGTAAAAATTTATTCTAACCAACCCACTCACTTTGGTGTCCTTGTCTCTGTAGGTAGGAGGAATTCCTACACAGCTAGTATTTTTCCTGCCTCGAAGAAAAATCCTTAGTTTGCTCTGAGTCACAGAGGTTGTTACCAGTGGCTCCATGATTGCATAATTCACCATATTGCTGCCTCCTAGCATTCACCACAATTTTTTTAGCTGGCAGAAACTGGAGGACCTCTTCTGAACTTCCCTGATTTATCCCAGTTGACCTTCTGGCTGTTTGCTGAAGCAGGTCCCTCTGAGTCCATCCGTTATTTTACACAAATGGGTGTGGTGGGCAAGAATTATGAAACAACACATTTGCACTTGCATCCTTTGGCTTAAAGGGGAACCAGCTGTATGGGTGGGGGGGATTTCCTCGATTGTAGCAGCTGAAACAGGAAATAAGGAAAATTCAGCCAAAAAGACTTCAGTTCTCTAAAAGACATTCCTTGGTGAGCTTCCAGAYGTACCTGGCTTTGATTGTCTCTTGCTTGATTTAAGGAAAAGAGAGATTTCATTTTATTTTATTTTATTTTTAAACAGAAATACTAGATTAGAGTGGCCAWAAGTGAAAAGAACAATCTTGGGAATTGCTGATACTAAAAGAAAATGATATAARCTAATTAAGATGACCTGAAGGTTTATATTGTCATTGTTTGATCAAGCTTTAAAGAACAGAATATACAGCATTTGTTCTTACCCTTATATGATTATGTTTTATGAATATGCTTGAAAGCATATGTATGAAATAATGATGTCACTTCAGCAGTGTCCTTATGGGTGCCATGGGATGATTTCTTTCTTTTTATTGTGATATTTGCTTTTATCTAATCTAGTCTCTCAAAAGTTATTTCTTGCAAATGAACAAGTTGCAGTGCCTRTGAAATGACTGATGCGGCATGTAGACTCTCCCACAGAAATAAATCATGAGTGAATACCTCCTCCCCAACTCAAGTGTGCAACACAACAAATGTTTGCAGGATATGGCTTTCTAACCATAAGTCCTGTATTGATCCTGTTACTTCTAAATTAAGATGCACAATTGAACAATAGGTATAAAAATCAAAAATATTCCCTGGCATAAATCCAAAGAAGAGTAATTTACCSAAATTTAAATATTTAATGTTGTTGGGGTGTTTTTACATGCTAACACATGAAGATCAATGTGTTCCCAAAGAAAGCAGAGGTACTGCAGAAACAGCCCTTTGGAGCTGCTGAACATGTTGTCGTTGAATTTTGACCCATGTTCTGAAAGGGATCTCTAAAGGCTTAATGTAGCTTAATGTTCAACACTCAGGTGTTGAAGAGAAGTGTGAGGAGATGGGAGGTGGTTCYAATTTTTTGATTCTTGCCAATGTCAAACCTAACTCAGATTAATTAAGCTACAAGACTTTCATATTAGAATAAAAAAATGAATGAGGRAACTATTCTACCCTGCCAGCCTCAAGGCTGAAGAGTTGGAAGGCGCAGACAAATGCTGAGGAGTAGGAAACAAAGCCTTGCCAATGTAATAGTTGTTGATGAACTTTTGCTAGAGACTTAGCATGACTTCCTTTTCTCCTGTTTATRGCTGTGCAAGTTCCAGTTGCAGTCTCCTTCCTGAAGTCATGGTTTCTCTCCAGGACACAAGGCTGCTGTACAGTCCYGTTCTCTTTGCCCATGTGAAAAGGCACCATGAAATGACTGTTCTGCCCCTGACATGCTGTGGATTCACAGGTATGTGTTGCCTGGGCCCTGTATTAAGTACAAAAGCCCTCCAGAATAAATAACTACAAGAGTTTCTACTGAATAACACAATTCATACAGGCAAAGGCGAGAGCACTAGCTGCCTTTTTCTGTCTGCAAGCAAAATAGCTGAGGCTGTCCATCCCTTCCCCAGAAAGTGCAAGGTGGGAATAAGCAGCTGTGGAATCTTAATGGACAGATGTCCAATAACAAACCCATTCAATTTAGCTCTCCATCACGGGAATAAAAAGGAATATAAGAACTCATTATTACCAGCACCCCAAGCAGGAGCTTAGCAGCTAGCAGTAGCGACAGCTCAGATTATTAGCGTATTTATAATAAAGTCTTCTGAGTCTGACACGTGGAAGGATTTGTGAGTCAGCAAACATAGCAAATAGGTCTATAAGGGACAGGCCAGCACAGAATCCAGCAATTGTCAGGAATTATGAACACTGAACATGCCTGAGTCTGCTTCTACTTCCTTYAGCAATAACTTTTGTTCTGTGAATAAGAGGTCTATTAGTTTTAATTTATTTGAAAACTAAGTGCACAGAAGGCAAAGAGATGTGTTGCTTTGTGACAGATTATAATAAAGCRGGTCAGTCTGACTGAGTTGGCATGAACAGAGAGACGAAATGTTTGCAGGGATGTTCTACCAAATCACCTGTCGTGCTACACGTTTTACCCTCTTAACCCACATACACAAATATATGATGCCTTACAGATGCATATTGCAATAGATTTTGGGGGACTGATTGACTTTCTGATAGGTCTAGGTTTGCAGGTAGAGATTCCAACTGAGGGTTCACAGGAGCAARAGCCTTTAATCCTGTTCATTTTGGAGGTTCCTTGCTGGATTGAGCCTGCAAAAGGCCCCAAAGGAAAAGGCAAAAAGAGATATCTCARTCTCAGTTGTTTGGCATTTTAAATGTGGAAGACTTCTGTTAGATTTATTTATTTTTATTTATTTATTTATTTACAGCTATTAAGCTTCAGGCAACAATGACATAYATTTACAATTAGGACCAGCCAAAAAGCAGCAGCTGAAAGCTGCCATGTAAAAGAAAGATTTTAAAGATACAGATGCCCAACTCATACTGAAAGTTGGTTCGGATGCGATGCTTAATTCGCATTAGTATCTTTAAAGGCTTTTGCTAAACATGGATCCTAATTACTTGTGYTCACTGATGGTCCCATTCTGCTTTTCTTAGCAGTACTAATCCAGGTAACCTGGACTGACTCCAACTTGGGTAATTATGTTCTTCTGACCTAAATTCTTCCTACTGTTTCAAATGGATACTATTCTTGGTCTGATATCCTAAATGAGCAAATGGTATTATATGCACTTTTAAAGGCTTTCTGTGTTTCACCTGAGTTAGCTTTGTATCTTGGGTATGTTATGCTATGTTTATGAACTTAAAAATCCTTTTATATGGGTACAGTGGGAGGAGAATTAATAAATTTAATTTACATATTCCAATATTGCTTTCACTGTTGCGTTACCCATTTTGCCATGTTTTTATCAAAAAATTTTTACTGAACCTTGTCCTTTAGCTAGTGCTTAGACTTTTCCTGCCCTTCTTCACATGATGTGATTTGTTAGATCTTTCCTATGGCCTGGGTTCCTGACACGTACCCAGACAGGCTTCCTTCATCAATGTATTTACAGCRGAAGTTTGGCAAGCGCAGGAAAACAGTAAGTGAGGCAACAGTTCAGGGATAAGTATCTGACAAAAAGAAATGAATGTGGGAAGGGATCAGAAGGGAAATCAGTGCTGAAGTCACCGATTTGAAGAACGAGGAGAGGAAGTTAGAGGCTTGCTGGAAAGGATGTGAAAAGCTCCTGCAGCTAAGGGACATAGCAGTAGGGATGAAAAAGCTCCATGGGAGGCAAATGGAAAGGTGACATGGCAGTTGTTGAAAAGAAGGGAGGATGGAGCCATGAGGTGAAAGGACAAGGACTGGGACTGGAAAGAGGAAATAGCACAAAACCACTGCCAAGAGGAAGCTGGCAAAAATCCAGTCATCAGAAGCCCAGCCATGCTGACATCCGACTGTCACTGATTTCAGAGTGACACTTAAAGTGAGCTGCAGCCATTCACAGTAGAAACTCCTTGTTTTATGTCAGGTCATGGCCACAAGGCCATTACATTTTCATTAATACAGTAAAATCCATGAATTATATGTGTTTGGTTATGTAAATCTTGTTCTGTGCTCAGATACAAGCACTGTTGCTTTTTCAAGCAGTCAGACAAACTGGGATGCACAAAATGGGCCAGATTGTTCCCTGATGCATTAACTATGGATGAACTTGACCCAAAACCTTTAAAATGCATTTACTTCTCTCTGTGACTAGCAAAAGTATGAGTTACGAGTATGAGACAACAGAGGCGACTGATTCCTTGAAATAAGGATATTATGTTCTTAAAACCCCTTGCAGTAGACACGAGAATGATTGTAGTTTATAGTTTAGTGTCTTGAATAAAGCACTCCAGGGATTTTGGAGAGGACTCAGTTTTGTGATTGCGACGTTGCTGCGGGCGCTCTGCTGGTGTCTGAATGTTCGTTCTAGCCAGAGCAGAGCCCTGGTGATGTTTTCAGGAGGCCAGCACAATCGTAGAAGTAAGGAGAGGCTATACCATCACTTTCAGTTGACTTCCACAATGGTTTTGCTACAGATTTCAGGTCAGGAGTAAATTTAGCATGTTAATTGTGTTTTATTTCCTCTGAGCTTCAGTGAAAGAAACGTAGGAAACCCCCTTGCAAATGAATCTGCTTTGAACTTGGTCCGTTATTTAGCATTGTCATTTTCGTTCCCTTTTGCTTTTGTTTTGGGCTAGGTTCGTGCTATGGTCGTGAGAAACTTCAGAAATAAAAGACCTTTGGTGTCCCAGAATATGTGGTATGTAGAGCCCCTTTCTTTGTGTAAGCAGAGGTTTGAAATAATACAAGCAGCTAGAGATGGGCAGTGGTTTCTGAGAAAACGAACTCCTCACTGAGAAGGGAGAGACTATCTTTAAGGGGAAGTGAATGCTGAAGCAAGCAACAAAAACGTGTTACTGCCACTGTTGAGTGAGTTGACACCACCTGCTCTCTCAAAGCTTGTCATGTGGTGGACCAGGCCATCAACACTATTGATAAGCTGCTGATTGATCTAGCAAAAAACTACTCTGCTTTTGTGTTTTGTCTGGAAGAAATCGTTGTTCAGAGGAACAAATTTTACACCTCTTCCTTGTATCCGTGCTTAAGGCACAGTGACTATAACGGAAAGTAGAGACAGCTCTGGCACAGGCAAAAAGCGTTTCCTGGCCTGTCTACGAAGGTCGGAGGAGCTTCTCTTCCAGTGAAAGGAATGTTTCCCTCACTCATTTTTTTTTCCCACTGATGAAAAGCCAGTTAGGGAAAATGGTTTATCTGGGCTACCTGGGTCCAGGAGCTGACATCCTAAATTAATCGTTTGATYCTGTTTCTTCCACATCTTCTGGTCTTTTGTGTGATTATGCAAAAGCTCAATGTATGTTGGAATTCGTATAGAAGATGCGCATGTGTCTCCTGGGCAATGCGAAAGCAGTGATTATGTAGATTTAGCAAATGCCCTGTTATGCAGTTACCATAGAGACAGTGCGTTAAAAGAAGTCTTCCTCATTCCTTATCACTGTTCTAGAATTAAGAGCAACACCTTTTCCATTCTTGTGGGTTTCTTTTTGTTTTTGTTGCATGTGGGAAAGGTGCTGAATGCTGGTCTAATCCCTGCTGCAAAAGGCTATGCACAAACTGTTTCATGCATGCTCTTCTGACCTGCTGAAAACCAAGAATGCAGGCTCCATCYCACCATCCCTGGGGTTGAGCACAGTTCAGATCTCACTTTGTTCCTTAAATTGTACTCTCACAATTTCCTGTTTAGAAGCAAAAAGGGACTAAAGAGATGTTAGTGTTTCCTGCTCTAGACTCAATACAGTCTGTTGCTTCTAAAGCAGCAGCTGACTGTCGGGTATTTTTCTGAAAGGTACTTAAGTTATTTTTTCACGTTCTTATCAGATCAGATGGCTCATTTGTGAGAACAGATTCAAAACCTGATTTCAAGTGGCCATAAAAAATCAGATCAGAAATGTTTTGTGGCATTTAGAAGTATTAGTTGCCAAGGTCTATTCTTGTGCCAGACTAGCGCAGAGCAATCTGGAGATAGCTAACACCCTGGAAAAACTCTCTGTAAGCTTTATGAAAAAGGTACGAGATATCTGAGTCACACTGCTGTACTTTGGCTATGTTCTCTGACGTTCCACTATCTCCCTCAAATTATCAACATGTGTTCAAAAAGGGTCCTGATGGTTGTTGGGTGCTGCGGATGAATGTGTGTTGTTGTGGTGAGTTCAGAGGGGTGGTGGTCCTGTCTGGATCTCTGTTGCATGTGATTTGGGGGATGTAGCTTGCACTCACAAAGATGCACAGACTAGCTGCACCCTCACTGCGCGGCACCAAAGAGCTTTGCAGCTCAGGCCCTTTGATTGCTAACTTCTTGCTGTTTGGGGAAATTAAAGTGTCACAGTGACCAATGTTAATGGATTTGATGAAAGGTCAGCWGGACATGTCATATATGAGCAAAGAATGTTTGTAGGCCATGATTCTCAAGTTGTGAAATCAAAGCCATTTACTTAYATATGCAAAGCCAAAAACTGGTGATTCAGGAGCATACTGGGCTGAGAGAAGTGTAAAGCTGAAAGCTGGGGAAATAAAGGCATCAGGTCTCTGCATGGAGACTGTCTGTGTTGGTAAATCAGCACCCTAGATGCCGTGTAATCCTGCATTAGACTCGTTGCTCAGCAGCCCTTCACTCCAACAATAACTGTCCTTCCAAACCCGTATCGTACACACATCCAGATAGGCATACTCCGTTCTCAGTTCTCCTTGCCATTAGTGTAAATTGTTAATAGATGATGGTATACRGGGTCTTTAGGTCACTAGTTAGATCCCATTTGTCTTTGAGCARTGCAATTAGATACCTCAGCCAGTAATTCAGAGAAGACAGTTCTTGTTGTYGCAGCACTTAGACCCAGGGTATTCTTTTACTTTTCAAAAAACTTACACCAAATCAGACTGATAAGAGGGAGAGACATGCAAGTGAGAAGCATTTCAGTATGTTGTAGGAAATCACCCTTTCTGTTTCCAAGAAAAATAAAGCTTTGCCTTTGGATCCCAGGGGATAGCTTCAGCTAGGAATGAACTAAGATCCCTAATTAGACGCTGCCTCTTTTGGCTGTCATCTGGATGATCTGTGCCATTTGTGCAGAGTGATAAACAGCAGCACATAATTCAGGCTTAAAAGGATCCAGCATCCTGCAGTGTTGTTGGGGCAAGGAGCAATGCTTGGGGGGAGGGGGAGGGCCATTGCTCTGTAATTTTACGATTCTGTTGACTTTCAGAATATAGTAATAAGCACTTTCATATCTTCAAAGTACTTTACAGATACTATCTGAATCTCTTAGGGAGGGAAAATTAGAAAATGATTGGTATMAGATAAGTAAATGATTTAATTTAATGATTAAAGAACTCAAAGCTTAGGGGARTTAAAGAATTGATCCAAAGCTAAATTAAAGCAATGTAAATGAGCTGGATCTTGGATCTATCAAAGGTTTCTTGTAGGAAAAGCTAAATTGCGCCACTCTACGATTATGGTCCTGGCGTGGGAGCCCTTGTCAGAGATAGAAATAAGAAGGGGAAGAACTGTATAAAGGGCTGAGCTGAGATCCCTGGGGAACAGGRCTTACTGCTTTTGTTCCCAGCATGATGGCAGGACTAGCAATAGCTGGTGCTGGGAAAAATGCTCGTCCTCCAGCTCCTCCTACTAGCCATTTGAGTCCTTCCGACGGGGCAGCTGACTTATGGGCATTTTGCCATACTCTCACTTCCCCAGCAGTTTACTGTCCTAAAAAAGTTGCCTACYTTGTCCTGGATAGAGCCAGCTCTGGTGCAGCCATGACTTGCCAATGTCACCATGCTGGTGACATGAAAGAATAAATTAGAGGTAGAAGCTCCCAAATCCTAGATAAATGCCCAGTTTACCATTACACACTACTACTCACAAAGAGCATGCCTTATTTTGCTGCACTGGATGCCAGTTGGATGAAAATATTTCTTTCTGGATGGTAGTTATAGAAGAATAGGAGGACATGAGGTCATAGAAAGCTAAAATCTTTGCAAGAGCCAAGTGCTGGTTTGAATGCACTTCTTTCTTTCAAGATCTTCAGCTGTTCCCTGCATGCTTAGAAACACTTTCTCAAGAACCAATTTTGAAGTGGTACAGCACAAGAAAAGCATTCCTTCAGAGTGCACTGAATACTGATTTAGTGTTGGCAGGTTTGGGGAAAAAAAGATTCATCGTGGCCCCCTTTCACTAGGGTGTTTTTTTTCCTGTCCTTTTTGCATTTAATAATGTGTCAAATTAAAGTGCTCTGTTTCCTCAACTCTGCTCTGGCTTTGATGCTATTCAAGACCTACCCTATGCTGCCTTTCTGTGGCACTCCTCAGATACAAGAATGTCCCAAAGGCATTCTGTAAAGCTGTTAATTGGGGAGTGTTAAAGGAGTGAGAAGTGAAGGGAGTATGTAAACATGGCAGGCGTTATATCCGCTGTAATATCCTACATACTGACATGACCACTGGCACCAGTTAAGACATAGCTGATTTTATGTCTGACTAGCCAGGACACTGCAGTTATAAACCAGATTGGCTCTGAAAAACCTATTCCATTTCAATTAGATCAGTCAGCTGCTCTTGGATAAATTTTTGCAGGTCATCTCTCAGATGTTAAACAGCTGAGCACTGTTTGGATGAGAAACCTCATTGCTTTATGTTAGAGTCCATGTATACTGCATATTTTGTTCATGTTCAAAAATCTTTTGAGTAAAWTGGCATCTTGAAAGGACAAAATGCTTTTTTTTTTCTTTCTTTTTTTTTTCAGAGCTCCAAAAGCTCCCTCTGTCTGTATGGGACATGGTAGGGTAGAGAGAGACAAATRTCCCACAGTACCAATGGGCACGTAACTGCTCCCTTTGACCTGTGTTAGTGAGTAACATAGCACAGACCGTTCACTAGAGAAATCTCACCARATTGCCTCAAGCCTATACCTAAGTATGCCTTGCCCGTACAGGCAGAGGGGAGCCTAGACTATGGTGCAGATTGGAAATAACCTCTGAGCCAAGCTAGATTTTGTGTCAGAGTGACCTTCATTTGACTAAATTATGTTTTTARTGACATCTTTGAATCTTGTCATTGTCCTTAGAGAATTTGTTATAGAGACATTCCTGGCTTGTGAAGCCTAAACAGGCAAATGTAGCCACAGATCTTGCCCTTCACTTGGGATTTTCAATCTTTTATACCCATGAAAACGTGTGGAAATTGATTTTTGATGGTATTACTACAGCTGGTCATTACAAAAAACAGGACAAGGCCCTTACGTGAACCGCGGGCATTTTGGAAAGGTTTCGAAGGTGTCATATCTGCGTAGTGATTCTCCGTTGAAAAAAGTACGCTGCACTCTTAGACCATCATAAACCTCCAGATGTTTACAGGAAGTGTTTCCTTTTTTACTTACGCTCAGAATATTGGTTTAGAGCAGGGTTGGCTGACAGGCAGAGCATTCAGGGATGCCCCAACCTGCCATACAGACAGTAGAAGTGATGTACTGTGAGGAGCAGGGACTTAAATCCTTTTTTTATGTGAGACGCCAAATTGACTCTAAAAAGCTGTCATTATTAGTTTGTCTGACCGAGAGTTAAAGACGTRTTCAAGAATAAATCAAACCATACTGAGCTTTGGAGGAATATCACATGTGAAATATTGTTTGGTTCATATACTGTTCATTTCCCAGATATTGGATAAATGACAGATTAAATAAGGAAAGAATAATAGGAGAGCGAAGTGCAGGCGCACAGCTAGCACACATTCTCCAATGCTTTTGATAACATAATTGTGACTGTAATGCTATAATTTTCTATCCTGTACAAGCAATGTCAGGCAACACAGATGACAACCTGGCATTCATTATATTGATCTGAATTCATGGATGGTTGTTTCAGATCCTGCAGATTTATTGAGATRGATTGTGTACTGAAACTAAACAGAATGACCCAGAAAATGTTTGGACCATATGTAAGCGTGTACTGCACACATGTCTGTGAAACTTATMGTGTAATTTTTATACTTTCCTTCTCTGGGTGAATTCCTTTAGTGATACCAAGTTTTCAGACCTGAGAGGTCAAGATTGAGAATGCTCTTCAGTTCTGAATGGTCCCATACTGCAACAAGTGGCTCTAACTGGCAGAAAGACTTCGCCAGAGATCCTATTAAAGAAGCTGTTGTCACACTAAAGCAGAACCTGAAGGTCTTGTTCGGACCTATGGGTCCCTCCCTGGCCTTTGGCATTACAYGTATGTGTTCATGTCCATGACCATGTGTATTTAATATAATTAATTGCATCTGTGGTGAACTTARTTACATAATTAATATCCACATGTGTAATCTGGAAGGAATCAACATGGAAGAGTTATATCAGCCTAGCGTTTAAAGCTATTTTTGGAAATTGTATAATCTATGCAGAAATATTCTAAGCTGATAGCAAGACTCGACCTAGTCTGTTCAAGCCATAGCCTTGATTTTTCCTTGCACCCAAGCACARTTATAAAGGAGTCTACCCTCGCAGTACAGAAATGGTGTTGCTTCAGAAATTCCTTTTCATYGCATAATTTAGAGAAATTTAGACTTAGTTACTGGAACTGTAGCAGAGATTCCCTTAAGCCAGCAGAGTATTGGACAGAGCACAGTTTAGCTCCRTCCTCTTTCTTCTTGCATCTTGCACTGTTACCATGATCTCCCCTGGATGCTCTTGCACAAGGAATTTCTTGGGAGCTGCTCATACACATAGACAATGAAATRTTTGGTAAAACTGAAATTTAAAAGGAAGACAGCAAAAATAASCAATATTCTCCTTTAGCTTTCTAATTTTAACAGTTTCTTTTTCTTCTTCCTCCCCGACTCTCGTCTCATTTTCTCTTTTCCTTCCTCATTTACTCTAAGTTCTGTTTTATATTGAATAAAGTACTAATCCTTTAAACAGGCGGAAAAAAAAAAAAGATAACACCTGTTCTTTTTTCTTTTTGTAGCAGTCTGCTTCACGTAGGCAAAGGTTTTCTGCATTGTATTCTGTAATTAATTTGTCTTTGAGTCAGCCAATGTACCATACTAATGCAAATTATTTTCCAGTTGAGAGCACTTCTTGGTTCAAAGAAAATTCATGTTTTAATCTAAATCATTTTTAAAAGTAACTCAGTTGTTTTGTTGGTTCTGAAAACTTGGCAATGGAGAATTTGTTAAGGATRTTGATGTTCATTATATACTAATCTGAACTTCCCTGAAATTCAGAATCAAAATCATGGTTGCTTGATTTTGCAGCAGAAAGCAGAAAAGAAATCCTGTTAGAATAGTGGGGTTGTGGCAAGCTCTTCGTTCTGCTGAGTGACCCTGCTCCCAAAGTACTGTTCAGGGCTTCAGACCCAGGGTTTTATCTGTGAGCATTTTCATTGCTGGGAACAAACAGGAAGTGGTACGTAAACCTAAAGGAAGGTTCGACTCGATCTGAYTGGGGCTGATTTCCACATCCTGCAATTTATATGTATAAATATGTGCATTAGGTTCCCCCCTCAAAAAATATTTCCATTCCACAGTAGGACAACGCTTGAGAACTTCAAAGTGTTTAGGGAAAGAATCTGAAGAAGAGACAGGGAAGAAATGACTTTTCTCCAGCTCAGAGTAGTTAGTTGCTGGCTAGAAGGACACATATGACAAATAGGGGAGGATTAAACCCCTTCTTTAAAACAGTCATTTTAGTGTTTCCCAACTGCTTGAATCAGGGTAAATATGGGAGCTGTAAATTGCMATAGCAGGGCAGGAAAACTGCAGAGTGGCTTTGCCACTGCAGAGGGTGCGTGGGGAAGTGTGCTAGCACACTCCTGGTGTGAGTCTGCTGCAGTGCCTTCCTCCGAGGAAGGGTGGGATGGGCTCTCGTTTCTAATCGGAGGGGATATTCCTCCCCTTCTTGGAGATTCAGATTCAGAAATTCCAGCCACAGCRAACCTAGTCTGTATGTTCCTACAAAAAGTTGGTATTTCAGCAAATCAACTCCTTTTGCCGAAAAAGAGTAGTTTTACTGTTGACTTCAGTATGGCCAAGATTTTGCTCCTGAATTGCCTTAAAATCTTTGACACTTGGCTATAGCTCATTTCTCTTGCAAATCCCTGAGGTCATGATTCAACAATATAGTAAATCCAGCTTAAGGGCTGCTTGTGTCAGATCAGAAGAGCCATGACACAGAATCACAAGACAGAGAGTGCTGATCCAGAATAAACAAACTGCTTATTCAGATGTATTAAGAATAATGACAACTTGCACTGGACCAGAAGTCTCAATCCTATATCGGACATCTTCTGTCAGTACTTCCGCAGCCTTTCTTGCTTTATCAGGAATTGTCTGTCCTCTTCTAGGCAGCAGAAAATCAGCATAAATATTATGTTATGCACTCCAGCTAATTCATCAGAAATATGATCGTGTGCTGATGTATGAATCACATCAAATGTGTTCTCCTGGCCGATCAGCAGCGCAGAGGTCTGGTGTAAGTGATCACAGAACCAGGGTTTCAGTCCAGAAGTGCAGGAAGCTGCTTGAAAAAAATAAATTGTGCCGTCTGGGTGGTTTGCGTCGAGGAGCGGCTATGTGCCGCAGTGGTGGTACCGCGTTGTGCGGCACCGACGCCACGCGTTTCACGTTGACGGGGACATTTCTTTGTAGTTCCCGGACCGTGCTGGTAAGTCCTCATGATGACAGAAGTAATCACTGAGACACCTCAGCTCACATTCACAATAGCCAGAATAATCTGCACTCTCTTCCAGGAGACAAGAAATCTGCAGTAAACAAGGGAGAGGCTTCCCAGAAAGAGTCATTGCACAGCGAGCTCAGTACATCGTGGGCCGTAGAGAATTTGGTCAGTTTTTCATAGCTGTTCATGCAGGTCATCCCCGATGGACAGTTAACAGCGGGATTTACAGTGTTTACAATTCTGAGGGCTTTGGCCGAGGTATTTAGGGGCAGAGTCCTCTTTCTGAACTGCGATGTTACTCCTGCTTCAGTACAGTGCTTTCCTCTTTGTAGCTGTTACRTATGATCTGGGCTGGAAGGGAAAAACAGCAATTGATTTATTAGCGACCATGCTGCTAATGCCTGGTTTATGTAAAGGACACACGCGTGTGTGTAGTGTGGCCCCAGAAACCTCACCCCTTGCAACAACCCATGAAGAAGAGCTCCAGAGACGGGCCTTTCCCATGACATACTGCTGATGCACTGAAATGCACGGGGTATTTAGTGCTGCTCAGAGGCAAAGTCTGCAATCAGGTAGTTATTCTTGCTGAGTCTTCTTCTTCTTCTTCTTCTTTTTTTTTTTTTTCCCAAGTAAGAAAACCTCTCCAAAGCAAACAGGATGAAAGTTTGTAAGGAAGAAAGTTTGTAACTCGAGTTGAGTTTCCTGGAGTCTATAAAAATCGCAGAACTCCTGAAATGGAAAGATTCCTGGCACTAAAGCAAAATCGGGCAGAAAAAATGGAGAATGATACCTGGGCATATAAAATAGTCACAGTCCATATTTTCTTCTTTTGCCGTTTCCTTAAGGAAACGGCCATTGTTTGTAAGCAATGTAAATGAATGGGATGATTATAATTGGAAAGAGGGAAGATTCTGATCAGGAGTGAGGCCCTGTTGTGTTCAGCGTTATAAAAATACATAATAGGATTCAGAYACTGGTGCAGAAATTATATTCTAATAAGCAAGACTCGGAGAGGACAGGGGAGGGACCGAGGCACGGAGAGGGGAAGCAACATGCCTACAGACAGACAGTAGCTTAGTGGCAGCTGCAAAAATAGAATCGAAGGCTGCGTCGTCCCCCACGGCTGGGCAGGATCTCCCTCTCTCCTCGACTGGTTTGTGATAGGGAGCATCGTCCGCGCGGGAGGTACTTATTGCTCAGGTTTCTAACTGCAAATCCATTCCCTGGCCAAGCTTTTCAGTCAGTTTTGATCTGTAGGTTTCCTATTAGATGCATAATCSCAGAATAGTGAATTTAAGTCTACTAACAAGAGGATTGCTTTCCTTAGTAGTGTCTTATGGTCCCTTAGAAGTAGTCTGTGAAACCCCAGTTCTCTGCGAATTTCAATTGGAAAGCCAACATAGTACAGCAATCTTTGTCTTAGTCTTAGTCAATCTTAGTCTTCAGTGGGTTTGGGGGCGATTTTTACACTAAATACTAAGAGCTGCAGAAATTCAGAGACACTCATTTTTTGTCATCTTTTAACTAAAGTAAATGGATTGATTGGAATACTCATGGTGAATGAAGACCATGAAAGTGAAATAAAATGAACTTTGCAAGGTCCCTATTACAACTCAGGAATGGAGAATCAGAATCACATCCAGGCTAATTCCACTTTCTTTGAAACCCATAGCCCACCAGAAATATGTATTGCCAACAAATACTTCTAATCAACATCAGAAACATTTACCATTGTATCCAGGAATCAGTATTTTTGAAATCTCCATGGAGATAATTGCCATGGCAATTCARCAAAGCCTAATATGTGAAACACATTCATGTTAATATCAGTATTATGTGCAAAATGCCCTCTTTTCATTCTTACAGTATACTAGAAAGAGAAAAAACACTGCACATTGGCTTAGATTTCCAATTACTAGCAGAATATTCAGATATTTCTTCCTGGTGGAAATAAATGTAAAGCAGATTAGGAAAGATGAACTAATGAAAATTAAGGTGTTTTCAAAGTGAAAAATAAAACAATTACCAGATGCAAGTAGGTAAAAATTTTCCTATGGAACAGAAATTCATTGGAACATATCATTTTCCCAAAACTAAAACCTTCCCAGAAATACATCAATTCGATCTAACATTGAAAAAAAGAAATGATAAACTGAATTTTTAAATTTATTTTTATTATCATTTCTTAAAAAATAATAAAGAAATGTCTTTGAAAGGACATTTATTTTCTAAGACTTTATACATATACAAATGTAATGTTAAAATCAACATGAAATGATTTAGTTGTATCAAAAAATAATATTTTGCTTTGCTAGAAGCATCACGACCTTTTGTGCTGTTTCTTTCACTTGGGAACAAAGCAAATTTTGTAGCCTTTTAGAAAAATTGAGGTTGGAAGGGACCTCTGGAGATYATGTAGCCCAACCACCTGCTCAATGCAGAGCTAATTTCAAAGCTAGATCGGGTTGTCAAGGGYCTTGTCCRCTTAAGTTTTGAAAATCTCCGAGGATGGAGATTCCGCATCCTCTCTGGATCCCTGCTCTTGTGCTCGTTGTAATTTTTTTTCCTTAGATTAGAACTGGATTTCCTTTGTTGGAGCTTGTGACCCTCTCCCGTAAAACCGCTGCGCAGCATTATGCCAGGAAGTTGAGCTGGGAAGAGATAAGCATGGGGGGTTTCTGCTCGCCAGGCATCCTGGAATTCAGACTCGTGTTTGTGCCCCATGAGGTCGGTCAGCCGCTAGGGAAGGGGTAGGGAACGCAGGATGTTGTGGTGATGAGGAAGCRAGTTGGGTTCATTTGCTTTTCGAGTGTTTCTGTGAAATAACATCTGAAAAAGGAACTGGCAAATACTTATCACACTGAAAAAGCAAAGAGGCAGGGTGACAGAGAGCCCTGCTCTGGCAACGTCTCACTCGCCAAATCCGTGTTTTTCAGTTGCTTCTTCACCGTCTTTAGCCTCCCCTGTCATCAAGATCTTTCAGGGAGTCAGTCTCTATCTCAGCAGCAGTTCGTCTGGGCAGATCGCTTTAGAGGCGCATAAATCTCTCTTGGCCTCAGTGTATTAGGTAAAAAMCGTAAACCAAAATAACATTCTTATGCTTCTGTCAAGTCTTTGGGTCATTTTGAGCAAAAGGACGATGCAAAGAAGCAGGTTTAAGCTATAGCATGCAGATCTGCAGCATCCTTTGCCCTGATTTTTTTTAGCACTGGGTGGAACTGGACAACACTGGCAGTCAGGGAAGTGCCTAACGTCTGTGGATAAGGCACAGCAAAGACGGCTTCTCGAGCGCGTGAGGAAAGGAGACTGCGTAATGCCATGAAAGCCTGCGAAGGATTGAGCTCTCAGATTATTTTGCRGCTGGTTGAAACGGGTGACCGTAGCGCATCATAAGAGGCAAAAAACAAACCACAGGATTCCTTGGGCCTTTGATGAAAAATGCAATCACTGTAATCACTTGCAACGAGAATTAAAAAAGTAATAGGCTGCTTGGCATGTCCTGTGGCATCATACAAGTTTCACTAAATTCGGTAAACGTCTCAGCTTGGGTTGGGAAATACTGCAATCAGGGTGGCTCACTTTACACTGTCCAAACCTAAGGCAGCACATTGGAAGAAGTATCTTGTAAACATTGATTTGTGTTTGCAGTAAGCAGCCTGCCTAATCAGGAGTTTTGCCTTACTGTGAAACAGTAGTGGTAACTTGGTTCAACAACAGGTATGTTGTCTGAAACTATAGCTGTGTTTAAAATCTTCCATCACTTGAAATACAGTCAAAATGAAATAAAATATGTGCTCTGTTATCCAGTTATCATGAGGGCATATAGAGGGAAGACAGGAATTGGTGAATAAGCCAAAAGGACTTTCAGTTCATGTTTTTTTGGCAGTTCAGGCTGCTGGACTGTGCATGAGACCTTGCAATTTTTTAACGTGTTGATTTTATGGCTTGTGAAGTAAYGTACAAGCCTGAAGATTTCCTGATTGCTCATCTGAGGGAGGAATGAAGTTTCTCCTTGATGTAAGTCACAGCTGAAGAACAAAGGACAGCAGAACCAAGTCTCAAGACAGCCCAGCTTGTCTGGCTTTCCACATGCACACATGCATGCAAGTGGGATGCTAATATCACTTAACGACCAGAAATACCTGGCCAGAAACACCTGCCCAAGGAAGGTGTCAAAATATTCTCCCTGAGTTTAGTAAAGAAATTCTAAAGGGTGAAGAGAATACRCTCAATAATTTTAAGATGAAAATAACAAATGAATAGACACCACTTATTTGCCTTATATGAACAAGAACAGTTCTCTGTAATACAGAATAAAACGCAAGCCCATACCAGTAAAGCATGTGCAAGCCATCTGACACACACATAGTTCAAGTACTGGTTCAGTTCAAAGTGGGATACACAATCTGCCAGAAAACACTGGCTAGACCCTTTGGAGAAATGAAGCAGAACTACCACGGCCTATGGCTGAGCAAAATTAAACCATTTGACTCTACCAGTGCCAAATGTTGCCCTCAAACTGAGGAATTCTCAGAATCCAACAATAAACCAAATTCCTGTATCATATTGGCAAGTTACGGTCAGACCGAAGAGCTATCAAGAGGTATAAGGATGCATGAGCGTGCACCAGTAGARGAGATACTCTTACACTGAAGCAGACAAAACAGATTCCTCTGTTATTTAGCCTTCCTGTTACCATCGAGGGATGCAGGAAAGCAAATGTAAGRGCTGTAACATCCTCTCTCCCTGAGTCCCTAGCTCTTGTTATAGTCCTTTAGCAGTCCTTTAGCAGCAGTCAAGTCTACCCTCCGGCAGATCTAAGTAGGTGCAGGGACATAACAGGGTCAGTGGCAATGATGTGGAAAAGCATAATGAAATTTGGCGATCTCCAGATGAGCCTCAGTGATTGCCATAATCACATATCACCCACCACAGCTGCACCTCTGTCACTTATGTTTTGGGCGGATAGTCTGGAGTCCTGTATCCTACAGTAATGAGAAAGGGTTTGGATAACCAAGAAGAGTTTTTCCACATCTAACTTCTCTGAYGCTGTTTCTTTTGCAAATGATCATAGGGTGTTGCTTTATTTCCACCTTTGCAGAAAAATTATATCTTAAAAAGATTGTTATTAAATAGGCTCCTGCTGGGGTTAATTTACAGAGTTGGGTTATCTGAGCACTCCAGAATGCTTTGCAAATAGGAGCAGGAAGGCACTTCAATGAGARAGAAAATACATGCCTGTTCATAAATGTTAATGTCATTTTTGCTAGTGTGTTGGACACAGAGTGTATTGTGTGTATTGAATTAATTTTCTTGTAAGAATCTTCATGAAAACTCTAGATATGTGGTCTCCTCTATCCATCTGTGTTTTTCAAGCTTCTCCATGCCATTGTCAGGCTGACTCATATGTAACCATTGCTGTGTCTTCCATTACGAATGTGCCTCACTTTGTAGCATCTGGAAGTCCATTTGTGAACAAGAACTCCTTGGTTTAAAGTGCTATACCACCATAGGAAAGCAGTCCCTTCATCAAGGGATTTCTGATCTAACCCCCTGATCTAACAGTCCAACTCTAGCCCTAATCTACCTAGCCTAATCCTACTGATCTAGTATACGATACAAGGTGAAACACAGTCAGATACAAACAGCCGGAGACAACAGAAGATTTTCTGGGTATGTAGCCACACTATCCTCTAAGGACGAGATGGGAGTTTCTCTTTTAAATCTAGGACACCATAATTTTATGTCATACTGGTTGTTGAATCCTTGCCTTGGTATTTAGAAGGTATTCAAGATGAGTTTGTAGCAATATATACATACACTGGGCAGGTGGACTGCCAGGGCAATAGTGGTCTGCTGTGATGAGGTTGAAGAGAGTGTGCCTCTAAGGGTTTGCTTCCCTATGCCAGCACTCTGATCTGTAGTGTTTTCTCACTGATTTTCTGTTATAAAAGGACATAACTATTAAGTAAATGGCCACCAAGGACATCCTTGCATCCTTGTATGCATCTTCCACAGTTTAGGTTATTGGTTAGGTTAGCCAGATTATTCCAAGCACTGAAGGTAGAGAACAGTTAACTGCTATTTTAGAAGTTGTCCTGAGAGACTGCTTCAGCATATAGGGTACTTTTCAAGAAACTACATCGAAGAGGAGATTACAGCTAATAGAGAAATCATATTAATGGAGATGAGCCACTGTCAACATTAAGCTACTCCTCAAGCCAACATGAAGCTGTCACATTGAAAGGAAGGTGTAAAAATGCAACCACACTGCAGTGATGAAGCTGTCAAAGGCAGAGTGCTATAATACCTTCCTTTTAATGATCCTTTCTTCTTGTGTTCATCAAATAGAACATCTTGGCTCGGTGAGCTTGCTGAGAAACRCTATTTAAGTTTAATAGATGCCCAGCATGGTGCCCAACCTCAAGCCATCTTTTTTATAGTACTCACTGCTTGAAAACTAGTTCAGAAATCCTGGCCCTGTGCTCGAGATTAATCTGAGCTTGTTTCGAACCAGCATAAAGGGGAAGCGGTGCAGCATCACAGGCGTGTGCTTGATGCAAGATGTGGTTGATTTATGCTGGTGAAACCAAATGTACCTTCTGGTGTGAAAGGAGGTAGGGGAAAGATAATCTTACTTCTGAATCAAATTATCCTTCCTTTTCATACTCARTTAAGAACAGAATCTTCCTAGAGGCTGAAAAGCTTTGGCTTCAGTTGACAGACATGTTATATCTGTCTGCGTGGCTGTCCAGATTTGTTACCGTTGCACATTAAAGTGGTATCTCTCTGTCCTATAAAAATTGATGGCAAAAAGCCTATTGATTTCATCTGAGCAGGAGCTGGTAGATGCTGATCTTACCTGGACAGTGTTCTGTAACAGATGTAGCTCAGTAATAATCCATGTAGTTGAATCCAACATAAAACTATGAAATTTCAATAAAATAATCACAGTTCAGAGACTTTTGTTTCCTTTTCACTTAATCAAAAGGAACAAAGAGAAGCACCAGATTACCTGTAACAAAAGGTCTTTTATCATTTCTTCTGTACTTTCTTTATTGCTGAAGCAAACGTCTTTATCTCCRGGAGGTGTACAGTGCCCAATTATTATTTAGAAGATGCTTTCTTTGGTGATGTTCTTACCATGCATTTGTAACAGCTGAAATATAATCTGAATCGAAAAGCCTGGTAAAGTGAAAAAGCCTGTTGTTCTGTAGAAGAGGATAATGAGGCCCAATTTGATTACAGAGTAACAAACAGTGAGGTTGTATGAGATGATCTGAGGATAGGGGAGATTGCTATAACCTAGTCTTGTGGAGGAGTTCTGCAAGTACAYGAGTTATTCACTCCAGCAATCTTCGGGGTATCCGACCCCAGGGAAGCTCTAAGTGCATGACAACACAAATAAGAGGTCACAAATTCTGATCCTGGAAAATGCTTGTCCCTGGAAGACTCTGAGAACCCACAGTTCTCTCAGGTCTTTCCAGAGCTCCATGGAGATTTGTCCKAAATCCCTCTCATAGAGCAAATCACTGCCGAGCGCTGAAGCAGAGTTGATCAGTGATTTCTGACTTGGGTCTGATCACAGACTGTGGATATATCCTCCCCCACCCCTTGAAATGCAGTGGAAGTTCAGATCTAGCTGTGCATTCCAATACTGGATTTCAGGCCTGTCTGTGATTTATATGGGTTTGTCATGCCTGTAACATGAAAAGTACTCTGTTTAATGAGAAAATGGACTGTGTGCCTATTCCAGCTCCTATATTCAATCTAAACCACATTGCCCTCACAAAGAACCTTTCAAAAGCAAAGAATTTCAAAAATTACCGCTGTGAATGGTCCAAGAACCTCCATTGTAAAGAAGTCCCCAGATGATCTATCACCATTGCAGATTTGTTTGTYAGCTTGGATTTCTTGCTCCAGCAATGGGTCGATTTTCACACGCATACAAAAAGATCTTTTGTTTTCCTAAGTATGTGCGAGGCTTATGGAATCCTTTCAGAAAAAACATATCTTTARTTTCAAAGTGTAACATGCCAGAAGCAGTTGCTTTGAAAACATCCTTGCCTCTAACATGTTTTTTATTAGGAAAATGTATTCCAAAACGAATTGGTACCAGTTTTCAGGAAAGACTCAAGTATGTTCTTGCCTCAATATCTGTTGGAGTAAATGATGGCATAAAATGTGAGTTCAGAAGAGTATTTGTAACTGGGTAGTAGTGCTGACAACCTGCTTGTAAATGCAGAGCTGTACCCAGTTCAAGTACGAAACCCTGCAGGAAGGAACACCGTAATTACTGCCGGATCACACTTGCAGACCAGTTTTACAATTTCCAACCAAATAGAAGAGAAGTTGCAGACCGACACAGAAGTGTCACTGGGAGCAACCTTGGGAACGGTTGAGCTTGGAAAGGAAGTTTACAGTGAAAGCTGTTTTGTTGTGATTTACGTTTTCAGTAAAGCTAAACCCCAGGAGGATTTTGGCCTGTGTGGGGTTTTTGCAATCTGGTGAATGTAGGATGTGAACTTCCTCTACTCACCAGATTTTAAAATTCTCCCCCCAAAATAGCCTTGCAGAATTGAAAACCTGTAAGCAGGGGGATTGTGGCATTATTAGGACTTTAGTTAGTGGGTGGTTGCCTTAACAGGACTCCTCTGACCTTAGTTTAAAATCTAATCACTATCACTTTCCAGGGGATTCAGTATGCAAACTAACTAGGGAGCAACCTCCTCCCTTTTCCTTGAATCCTGCGTTTCTGACTGGGACATTACACTCATTTTTTCCTGCAAACAATGAGATTGACTTGCTGGAAGCAGTTTAAATGCCTGAAGGGAAARAGCAGAAACTTGAACACACAATTCACTTGTTTTAATTCTATTTTTAGAGCATTGCTCTCTCTTGCCTTGAGTGAACAGTCAAACTCGGGGTCCTRCTTTGTGGACTAGCAGGAATATAAGCAGAGCCAACCTACCTGCACCCAGGCAGGGCTCTTGCTCAGTTTTGTGGCTCTGTATTGAGTGAAGGCTTGTTGGGTTCTTGCTGTTTATTCTGTTAAGAGACTTTCAGTTTCCCTTAATCAGCTGAGAGAAAAACTCAGTGATCTGCAAGCTGATTCAGAGGTGGTTGTTTGGAGTGACAACATTTGTCATGCGGGCAGAGCAGATGGCTGGGGTCAGCAACCRGTTCCAAACCCAGGTTTTAATCTGCCCTTGGGTGTCTGTTTTAGGTCTTTCCCAGCACATCACTCCATATCTTTTTAAAAATTTTGGTCTAATATGCACTAAACCCAAACTTTCTCGGTTTCTTGCCTGCTTTCGATTCAAGTGGATGAACTTCTGCTGGTTTGTTTTAATTCCACATCAGTTCTTACATTCTTTTCCCACTGGAAGGCTTCAGCTTTTCTGGCTATACTGAAAGCAGCATTTGGCATAAATCATAAACCTGTCTTCAGACAACTTAATCTATTCAAAATGGTACTGAAAGGGAAAAAAAGACTACTATTGCAAACAAAAGCTTGTATACCTTTTTCTAAGGCTGAAAACCTTAGGGCTGTGACAGACAAGTTTTGTCTTTTGATCCAACTTCAGGCCATTACTATTTCAGCTGTTTTGGCTCTGTCGCTGCGCTCCGGCTAGAGCAGAGCTGCCTCTTTTATGCCTTATGCCTGCAAACACATCTGAGTTCAGCGAAGATGCATGTTGAATCGGTTGTCATATCGTGGTACCTGAGACAGTGGAGATGCTTGGAGTTTAAGGTCAGCAGAGTTCATTAGCTCTAATRCAATCTGTGCACCACAGACAAATGTATTCCTCCTCTTTGCTGAGCCCAATCATCTGTGTCACTCAGGTTTCTATTCCAGAAAGCAAGCATTCGTGTCTGCGTGGGAGAAGAAATGGAGAATCCGTCAATTCCCTTGACTGTTTCTTCCAGAAGTTAATCACCTTCACTTATAAAAATTCRTGCATACTTTTTTGTTTGAATTTGTCTATCTTCAGCTTTTAGCCACTGATTCTTGTTACGTTGCACTATGGTCAACTGCAAGATACCAGTTCACCCCCAGCCAAACATCATCTTCTTTCTTCACCGCCAGCAGTAAGTAGTGTGGCTCAAGGTCTTACAGCTTGGTGCCCAGTCACAGTGAGTTTTGTTAGTTGGATAAAATTGTTGATTGAATCTCTTCTATGTCCCACTTTAATGAATCTTCTTGGAATATGTCGTCCCACTGGTTGCAAATAAATCACCAACTAGGGCAAAAATATGCTCAGTTTGTGACTGACTCTTCTGTGCGCATGTGTAATAATCCTCAGATAAACTGATCAGGAGATTGTACTGCTTAAAGACAGTGTTCATCTTTCCAAGCACTTAATGCATTAAATATCAGTATGAAAGGAAAATAAAATGTTTGCAGAGAGTTTTCAGAAACAAGCATGAACTGGAATATTAAGTAAGAGGCTAGCTGCAAGAAAGGCCAGTTAGCAGATTTATGCTTTCATCTGACAGGTTCCTAGCTTTTAAATAAGAAAGATGAAGATAATAAATTCTGTAGTGGTTTTGATTTACAGCTCTGATATGAGTTGAACTACTCTATACAGGTCACAACTGAGATTCTGTATCAATTCACTCCATAATTGCATCTGTATTAACCCCGTAGCAATGCAATTCTTGAAGCGTGAGGATTCTCCAGAAATCTTGATGAAGTGTGTTATAAGGAAGAGATAGCTAGATGCAAGATGCTTCTTGGAAAACAGTTTAACGGAGAAAGGAAGTGCTTATTTATGCTTCTAGAWGATTTTTGTGTTACTGTCTGAAATGCTTTTCGTTAACTCTGTAATTCCACCTGAAATGAAGGTGTTTGGAGAAAAAGTGAAAACATTCACAAACAGAATGTGATCCATGATGACACCCAAGCCAAGGATATTGAAAACAGCTACTGGTGCAGTGAATACTGTTACACTGTTAAAAAAATTAAAGCATTTCATTCCAAAATAGAAGAATCACTTCTGATCTAGAAAAGAGTATAGTGCTTCTGTCTATCCCCAGTAGTTATTTTCAAGTGCTGTTAGTAACATACAAATAACAGAGTAGTTTGTCACTTCGTAACATAAATATCATTTTATGATAAAGAACTCTGATACTTTTTTTGAAGAATACTAGTAATTTTCTGAATAAAACTTGAAGGCTTTTTTGAAGGATCTCTGCTCTGCAAGAATTGTGACAGCCTTGGTTTTCGTTTTGCTTTGGAAAAAAACAAAATTGAAACATCGAAATTTTTGGTTAAACACAGCTCCTGCTCTTTGCTTGCTCTTTGGTGTGATAACACACGCTTTGCTGTTATGGTCTGGATGGAATTAAGCTAAGAGTTCAAATCTTACCACAACGCGTTTGAAGCGCAGGATTCTGCATAACAGTTCCCTTGCATGGATCTTCACTTCGGCCGTTGTAGCCTAGAAAACCGTGCGAGAAGCCAGACTTTAGCCCTTCACCTGCAGCTCCTTTGCTCCCTTCCGTTAGCACCAGCGTTGGAATTAACTTGGGACAAGGTTCAACCTTTATTGTTTTTAAAACRTTTCACTGAAACACTCATTGGAATCTTGCCCTGGGTGTGATAAAACCTAGTTTAAACTGCTGCATGGTTCAGCTGCTGCCTGGAGCAGCTGCATTGCTGTAATTTGCCAATAGGATGTATTACATCCTGATTACAGTTTCTGTTGAGTGATAGGCCAAAATTACAAGGCAGAAATGTGGCTAATCATGATAAGGGAGATAAGTCTGTTCATCTACCGCCTGTATTTAATATTTGCGGAACAGATGCTATTTATTCCCCTTTGGCTGTATTTGCATGGAAATGCTCTGCCATTCTGAGGATATCTTAAGGTTAATGAAAAAAAAAATTATTGGACATTTTGATGAAGGAAGGGGAAGAGAGATGCAATATATTGGTAGGTTTTTCTTTGTTTCACAGCACTGATAAACCTAAGCAAATGAGTCAGTCTTGTAAAATGAGCAAGGCTGGCAGCTTCCAGACCAGAGGCAGATGTCTGTGAAAGTGGAAGAGAACATGCTTTTAGCGTATGGATTGCCAGCRTATTTGCAAACCACACTCGGAAAGGCTGTGCCCCTGCAGGGGTTAAGGCCAGAGTAGGTTGTGAATGGTCTTTTATTGTGCTCATTCCCTCCSAGCAATGTGCTGTAGTTGAACCATCACTTTCAGTGTTTTTTCTCATTTTGCCCAGCCTTGGATTAGGGCTGCATTGACACATTGCCCCTATTATATCCCAGAGTGGTCCCAAAAGTGTGAGATTCGGGGGCAAGGGGGCGGATATCTTGCTTTATAGCTCAGTAAAGAGGAATTACGTTCCACAAACCCATAGGTCCAGTCTGGAAAAATCTGATGGCAAAAGAGGGTCTTGGAGAAGTACCCCAGCTCCCTGCTCCCCCCCGCTGCCTCCGCACCGGCCGCGTCTGTGCGAGGTGCGTTGCCAGCAGCGAGCGGAAGCACCGTCCGCCGGGGAGCAGGCGAGAAAATCAGCCGCGGTCGTCACGCGTCCTGCAACAGAGCTTACAGCTYGTGTGCTCACGGCGACTAGACAATGTGGCTTTTTGTGTTGCGTCTTGGAGCGCTGAACTGAACCAGACTGATACTGTAATGCRCAAAACACCCTGCAGCTCCCCTTCGCCCCCTCTCCAGCGTCTCCTGCGCTTTGATGCTAAATAGCTGCAGCAATTCAGGCTGGAGAGATTAGATCACCCCAGGGGTCCGCAGAGCAGAGCCTACTTAGCGCCAGCCGCTAATCCGGCATTAGGCAGCCTTCGGGATAGCGGTCTATAAAAACACGCGCGGAGAGCGCGCCGGCCGTCGCCGCGGGCCGGGCTGCGCCCCCCGGGTCGCCCGGCTGGGCGATTCGCCGTCCCGTGAAAAGTCTGCGGAGCAGCTCGCCGTCGCACGGTCCTCGCCGCGCTGCAGCCCCGGCTGCGTCCCGCGGCGCCCGGTCGCCTTCTCCTTCTCCCTGGCCGGAGGTGCCACCTTGTCGCCGCTGCGCTGGCACCGGGCAGGAACAGAAAAAGCCTGCGGTGGGGCCGGGTATGAAGCAACCGTGGGACCGGCTCAGGCTGCTCCCGGCCACGGCGAACGCTCTTCCTCGCCGTGCCAGGCGAAGAGCAGAGCCTTGCCGGTGCCGAGCGCGCCCGCGGTCCCCGCCGGGGTGGTAAAAGCGCCTGGGGGGCTCCGGCRCCCCGGCCCAAAAGCCCCTGTGAGGCGGTGGCAGCGGCCGCTGAAGCCCCGTGGAAAGGCTGAGAAGGCAAAAGCAGGGACTCTGACTACTTAATGGTGACAAAGCAGGGCTCCTGTATTAAAAAAAA
>NW_028186357.1:1245394-1269643 GCF_003343005.1 Rhea americana | reverse complement strand
AGAAAACGAGAAAAAAAGAAAAATCCTACAGTCATTAGCATAAATCCCAGGACGGAGCATTCTCGGCGTTGCTCTGATAAGGTGAGGAATGCATATATTAAGAGGCTAAGTGCCTGGCCTGGGCTGTGGGGCCCTGTAACACACTGACTAGTATTTATGCTTCGGTTCCCTGATAAAAGGCCCTTTTCAAAACAAAAGCATTGTGCTCTGGGAAGGATAGTACCGTCTGGCTTCTGCTAATCGTTGTGAAACACTCTGAGACCTCCTTATGAAAAGTACGCCAGAAAAATGAGGTATTATTCCCATTATTCCCTCCACCGCTCACCATACAAAATGCAGTCCATAATGTAGTCCCTAATATATCTGATCAGAGGTCAGACACTTGCAGGCATTCAGCAGTGCTAATATGAGGGATGCTCCTGAGGTTGCTCCAAGAGCCCTCTAGTCTTAAAATAGACAATTTATGCTGTGCTATTGTGMTATGTCAAGTTTAAGATCCCAAATGAACCAGAAGTAATTGGGGGTGTACTTTTAYTCTGCATATCCCAGTCTTTCTTCTGCTTCGTTTTTGTCGCTCTTTCTTACATTCTTATTATCAAGGAAGGCTAATGTGTGCAAACACTGGGGGGTAAATACTTTTCCAGCCAAGCATCAGCAGCCCCAGGAGACAAGTTTTAGTCTGTGGAGCAGATTATATGAGTTATACCGGGTGACTTGCTGAGCTGCTCGTATTACAAACATGAGAAGGATTTGACTTAATACCAATAAAGTCACTCCCCTGAGGAAGACAAGGCCATTTGGTAATGCTGAAGTGTCATCAACATCTTAAAAACATAGCCATCTAATTTCTAATTCAGCTCGCTTTTATCAGCATGATGAGCAGAGAGGGACGTCCAGCATCAGCTGGACATTTTTGAAAGACCTTCCGCCCCCCCCCCCCCATGCTCGTTAGCACCCRTGGCCAGGGCAGGGTGTTTCCTAAGCATCCTCTGCGATAAAGATAATCTGCACTGGGCTGAGTGTTGGGCAAGCGCTGGCTTCATTACRTAGGCCGCTGCAGGGCTGGGCGAAGGGGACTGTGCCAAGGACACCTCCCCGGTGAGCTTTTCCGAACTGCCCCACCTGCTCTCCAGTGAGGCTGAGGACTGAGCATCAGCAAAACGCTTTTGAAAAAGCTCATCCCCCTCTTTTTTTTCCCCCTACAAAATCCATCTGAACACTAGCAAGATGATATCATTTGCTAGCTCAAGAAGACACGATTGAGGCCAGAAATGAAAAAGAAAAAAGCACACACTCTCTGTTGTTAGTATCATTTGTTAGGTTTGATTTTTCCGTAAGGATTTGTCTTGATGTCCTATCACAAATGAATAATTCCTTCTCTTCCTCTTTTTGCTTATGCAGAGCAAATGCTGCTCGTGCAAGCACTGTGCTAGTGACTGCAAGCTTGATGTGCCCGCGGCCAAATGGGACCGCATATGCCAGTACGTTATAGCAGCAATTCAAAGAGATAACAGGGTGTCTTGTGCGGATTGGAAACTGGAGCGATAAAGAGCAAATGGGATGGTTATCTCATGTGAGCACTCGGGAATCCTATTTCAAACCACTTAATGGCTGTGGGAAGTCAGCAGAAAATGCATGAGGGGGGCGAAGGCTGCGTCTCACCCTCGAGCCTCTGCCGCCGCGGAGGGTGCGTGCCAGRCACGCTCTTTCCCATTAGCTAGGCCTTTCTTGCAAAAATAACCATCATTTTCCCTCCCTTCAGGCAAGTTTTAGGAGGGTTAGTCCCAGAATTGTAACGCGCCATGGAAGCCTGTGAGGGAAGCTGCAAAACTGCATTGCAAAAGTCCTCTTGCTCCCAAATCTGTTCCTGACCTCTCTGCATTTACTGTATGTGGGATTGAAATTCTCTTTGACCTAATTACAATTCCCACTGGGTGTTTTGGTACTGGAAATTTAGACATAGAGCTGCTTAAAGAAAAAAAAAGTGTGTCAGATGCACTGTGGTCACCTCTGCCTTTCAGGGTGGAGAAGCACAGGCAAGGGCTGCAGGCACCAAGATCATTTTACATTTAAGCCAGTGTTTAATTCTGCTAATAGCACCAAGATTGCAAAAGCTCAGAGCCTTACACCCAGGATTAAGCGAACTCCTAAATATAGCATCTCATTGTTGCAGGGAAGGTGAAAGAACRACAGAGTCACTGAGAATTGTTCTTGAAAAACATTTATTTCTTTAATGGGTTTATAGCGCTGACTCCCATGCCCCAGTACAACACAGTTTTTCCCTACACCTAACTCTGGGGACAATTACCTTTGATGGAAGGAAAAGCCATACAAAGAACCCCCCAAACAGGCAGTTTGCTACCAACAAACTGTGTTGAATGCTCTACCCTGCCTGGGACAGAGCTGCATCCCTCAGGCCACAGCTGCAGGATGGATGGTTCAACGCCCAAAGGCCCCAAATAACTGAAGACGTGTTCAACTGCGAAAAAAAGGGGGGCAGAGAAGGCTGCTAGGATTCAGCGGCTGCTATTTTTGCAGACATTTAAAAAGGAAATCTATGCATTTCAATTTCTCCTCCTGAGCCCCAGCATTAGGAAAGTCAAATACAAACCCAGAGACCAATGTACAGAAAATAGTGAACAAGTGTCCAGACGTTTCTAATCCCCCCCATTTACTGTGCCATAATAACTTCGAAAAACAACAAAAACCCCACATTCAAATCATGTTGGATCTAATTTTTAAGAGGGAGGGGTGGAGACGCAGCACACAGCATAGCAACTGTCAAGCAATTTTTAAGGCAATTTTTTCCCATTTATTAAGAGTTGAGTTTTTTTGTTTGTTTGCTTTGTTTTTTAAGCTGTTAAGTAAGATTATCTCAGCTGGGCATTAAGCTTAGGCAGTTGAATCAAAGTTTCAGTGAAGTCAACTCATGCTGATCTGAGCCTAGAAGATCGAAAAATATTATTCCCAAGAATATCGATGAGAACAAATTAAAAACATTTAAAATACTCCAGATGCACAACTCTCCAAGAATCTTCATCCCCTCAGAGACCAGGTTGAGCCCAACTAAAACAGACACACATGCACACACACGAAGAAGGACACAGTGGCAAGCCTCTACGAACACAATGCTGAATACAGACCAAAGCAGAGCCAAACCTAAATTCCACAGATGCAAGAGCGTGGACAGAGTTATGAGTACAAAATGGGGGGAAGAAACATCCCACAGAGGGATGCTTCGTTAGATGGAATGGAAAATAAAAGTCTGCTGAATGCAAAGAAAGGGAGCTCTTAGGTGCACGCACAGAAAGGTGAGTAGTCTTTCAGTTGCCTCTTCTCTCAGCTGGGTTAGTTGGTTGTGCCTTTCCCCTCCCTTCGAGATCCAGGTGATGGTGCCAGGAGGTTAGTGCGTTTACTCAGTCTGTGCGTCATAGTTAGCCCCCCCTGCTTTCTTCAGCTCGTTCTTGATGTAGTCCTCATCCAGCTCTTTGTGGTCACTGATCACAAATTCTTTGGCAAAGTTCTGTGAAAGATAAAGAAAAAGCACGTCAGAAAGCGGGAGAATTGTCCAAGTACTCATATTGATTAGCCGGCTTCCRTGGCTGTATGAACTGTATGCCCTTATCTGCTACAACAGGGATGGTAGACAGAAAGCTGCACGTGAGACAGAAGACTGTGGTGATGGTGAAACACAGGGCTTAATCTGGAGACGTTTTTGTGTCTGCTTCTACACTTTCTGGCTGCAAGACCTCATCTTGTCCTATGCAACAGCTCTTCCTAGAGATACACGCACAGGCTAGGTTAGTCAAGTTTCCTAAATAGTATGTAAAAAAGGAGTAAATCAGTATACTTCAGCAGATTTCCTGGCCACTCCTTTGGATTTTTTGCTTTATGGCCAAAACTGAGGTATTGTACTAGACAGGCTGCSGATTTTTCTATTAGGCTCCAGAACACTCTGTGATCTAACACTCCAAAGTGCCCTTTAAGGACCCACTTTATTAATATATTTGGAAATTGCAGGGCGGATATCTAGCTGTTCGTATGCTCTTTGCAAGTTGTGTTAGCTGCCYAAGCCTCAGGCAGCGTGCTATTACACGATGTGGACTTTGTGAACAGAGGAAAACTTTCCCAGGACAGATGCCTGTGAACGGGATCCCACAGAGCCTTGAAGATCCTTGTTCCCACACTGTCACTGCAATGAAGGACTTGAGCCTTTGGAGGGGCTGTCTCCCCTGCCTCAAAGCAAGGGTGGCAGGCATGTGTGCATGCAGATGTTTAAGCACATAGGTGTATATGCTTCTCGCTTTCACATTTTCTTCACTTCCTAACCACAACTGAAAACAGTCCATGTGTCTTTCATTTCCCCCCAACCCACAGAGATTTTACACAGCATGAAAACCATGAGATCCATTGCATTCTGCATGGCCAGGAACACATGGCTGGCAAAAATGAATAAAATCCCTGCTGCAATGGGTCCGGAAGGCAGCACCGGGTAGCGAGCACGGAAAGGCAATGGCAGCAACCTGGCAGAATGGGGCGCTGCTTTGGGAGGGAAGCAGCCGTCTTGTTCGGTCTCCCCAGTGCTGGAACAACCCGGGCACTAACGTGATGCGGGGTGTGGGGGGCTCTAATTCGTTTCAGACTCTGAGACATGGGAGAGCTCTTTATTTGGCAGTGTCTCAAGSGCTTTAATTTGGGATCACAGCTGGGTAAAGGAAGGGGGTGGAGAAGGATTCAGCTTGAAAGAGCCTCACCATCTCTTTCATGCAGTGGAAAAAAATGGAAGGGAGAGCAAAACAGCTCCCTCCCCCACGCCAGTCTCCCAGGCTGCAGCTGATCCTGTTTCACACTGCAGGAAATCCTCAGCAGTGAAGAGTTGCTTAGGGGAAAAAGAAGAAAGCTTACAGCAGCTACAAGAAGCCCTGTCTGCTCTGCTTTGTTTATCAGCGCCTAGAAGTCCTAAGGAACCACAGTGGTTTCACGGCACCATTTCACTCCATACTTGCAATCTCCAGCTCTCTGGSCTCTGCACAGACAGACAGACAGACCTTGCACTCATCCACGTCTTAGCAGGGTTTGAGAGAAAAAGGAAAGGAAGTGTTTGTTTTGGAGAAGATCCTTTTTGAGTTAGGAAATGAAGAGGCAAAACTCCCAAAACATCGGATTTGGTCATGCTTACAAGTCTGGAGCCAAAGTGGAAGGAGTGTTATCCTGAAGACAGCTTCTCAACTGATAAATCAAAAGACATGTCCAACTTGCAATTTCCTGTGTGAGATCTTTGGAAAGCTCAGCTCTTGCTAAGGCTGAAAAAAAAAATGATTCCCACCAATGATTTTGTGCTCACTGAGATGTGCTACACAGGATTTTTGAGCTGAGGCTTTTCAGTTTCTTTTCTACATGCTAAGAGGTTTAATAAGTCTGCCCCATCTCAGGAAACAGAGATTTTGTAGGACTACATAGCTTCAGTGCTGGCCTTTGCTTTGACTTTAGTGAGAACTGCATTTCTGAGAGGAGTTCCGTGACAAACGCGTGCATTTTATAAATGAGAAGACAGGTATCCTTCATTGCCCAGTCTGCAGATTCAAGTCGATTGTGAAATTAAAACTGCATGTGCCTTCATGCATGAACAAAGGGGAACTAAATCACATGCAAYACAAATTAATTATAATTACTCAAATGTCTTCTCAATCAAACAGTTCTCCAGATGATTCCAGGGTGATGATCTGTGAGCATCAGCCACTATTTTGTGCCAATACCAATGAGACACCTTGCAAGGCCTGAATGATTTCTCCTTAGCAGAGTGAGATCAGTTGGCCAGATGGGTTATGCTCCCAGCATGTTCTGCCACTCTTAAATATCCTCTTAGCTGACTGGGCCATCTCTTGTGCCAGATTTGTACCCTCTGAGTGCAATCTGGGTCACTCCTATAAATAACTCTTTACCTTATTCCTTTCCATCAGCAAGCACTGTCATGGGCTTGTATGGTTCTTCGCGCTGATTCTTACCCACTCTGATGGGTCAAGCCTGCTCCCGGGGAGAAGGTGCTTCAGGGGAGTTTGCTGCCTGGGAATCCCGATTTCAACATCCCGCCTGGCCCTTCTCCAATCATTGTCTCCCTTATCATTCTAAATTAGCTCTTTCAGCTCCCTGGGGTTAAGGCTTGTAGACTTGTTCAGGGCTCAAATCCTAARATGAAGGAAGCCATCTAAGTATTTTAGAGACAGTTGAAACTATCTGCTGCTTTCTATRTCATCAGGGCAGAAGACAGGAGAGACTCCAGGCCTCAGATCAGGAGATTAGACACCCAGGATCAACAGCAGTACTTTCCAGCTCAAGGGCCACGTTGTCTGGAGTTCACTCCTTTCCTGTCACCTCTGAAACAGCCAGAATATAAAACTATTCCCAACTGCTTTAACTGTTCATGTTAGCTAAACCGAGCACTGGTCTTTGACACAACTGTCATCTGCAATTTTAAATAACCACTCATAGCAAACTGGCTCCTACAAAGCACCAGGACTGTAAGGTCTTGGCTTCAAATGGCTAACAGCAATGCCGACAGACATCCAACTTCAGTGTGATTTCTAGTCTAGCACCAGATTTTCCTTCTGCCCTTAAGAGCCTCTTGCTTGTGGGGGTGGGGAAGTCCCTGGCTTCTCTCTTCTCACACATACCCTTTCTYGATTCCTTTCAAGTGAACTGCAGAACACTGTGTGTGTGTCTGAGACACAGTGCAGATCTCTGACGCTTCAGCCCTTGCTTTACTGACAAGCATCTTCATGTTGCCTCCTCCACTTCCTTTTCTCCTCTCTTCCCCCCCCATCCCCAAGCTCTTTACAGCAGCAGCAAACCCTGCGAGTGAATTCTAGCCTTTGTGTTCACCCCGGAGTCACCAGCAGCCTACGGATAACAAAAACAATGATGCCATTTTTCTTTATCGCTCTCACGACACAACAGTAACCAGAGGGTCTTTGCTTTGCCTCTTCAATCATTGAGTATGACATACAAAGTAAAGTTTACGCAGGGCTCTTCAGTATAGCCATCTAACACATGCTTCACTTTTTGTTTGCATAGCAGAGGGTCCCAATTTTGCGATGCAAGCCGCTCTGTCCTTGGCACCTTCCAACYGCTGTGGGCCACCACGGAGGGAAAGGGCTCCAGCCATGCAGGTTGGGTTGCACAAGCAGCTTGGGAAGCAAGAAATCTGTGCAGCAAGCTCAGTCGAGCCTTMCTCTTTCAGACAATTTTAGGAGAGGAAAAAAAAACAGGGTGGAGTAGAGTTTCTTCCTATTCCAGACCCTGAATGTTTAACATATGGGGCCATAAAATCTCCCTCAGTGGGCCAAGGGAAAATCTGCTTGGTGTAGACACTGTACAAGAAAGCTCTGCAGAGGCCCGTATAAATCCCAGCATGAGTGGGCCTGAAGCCAGAAGGAGAATCCTTGTATCGTCTACAGACATATGGGTTCTTAGCAGCTAGGGATGGTGCCAGGTAGTCAGGCAGCTTCTTGCTGTTTTTATTTACTTTGATAGCCCTTGCAGCAGCCTCCACTGGTGTTCAAAATCCTCAGATCCACAGTGCAGAATTTCACCCTCCCACCCACCAACCATCTAATGTTCAGCGCAGAGGTAGGACAGAAGAGACCACATCTCCCCTGTTTCTCTCTAGCACAGCATGGGATCCAAGACCTTAGGTCATGGGGATTAAAGGCCATGCCTTATGGCTGTATGTTCTAGCAGGGTTTCTGTGAGCATAAGGAGAGCTATATAGTGACAAGCCTCTATAGCAATACAGCCCCACTGCCTCCACTCTAGTCTGGCTGCATCTAACCTGGCCCGGCAATCAGCTGTCAGACTCGAAGCTAGCAGCAAAAGCTCCCTCTTCAAATTTATTCTTTGCCAACTTTTATACATAACAGTTCTAGACATTAGGAAAAGCCAGCGCTGACCCCTGGCAAATGCATCTCTCAGCGATGAAAACTGTGTTTGAGTTGATCTCTAAATTACTCCTATCTGTGCAGCATCGCACTGGAAAAGACACATGCCTGTGTGCCAGAGRTGGGGTGATGAGAGGCTGTTTATCTTGGCCTGAAGAAGCTATGTATAAAGTTACCACCTTCACTAGGCTAGAGCTAGGATTTCTTGTAAATCCATATCCATTTGGCATGGTGGTTATAGGAAAGTAGCGTAGGAAAAATAGCCAAAAAGTAMAATTCTGTTTGCATTCCCAGCAGTATCTCACTCCATTTACTCACCTTTCTGATAGATACTGCCATAAAGCAACTGTAAGGGACATAGCCATTACCTTATAAGTTTGATTTTCTGACTGCCTCTCACACAATTATTAAATCATTTTTTGTTCAGATCACTGTACTAACACAAGAAACCCAGTGCACACTCACGGAGTTACATGCTTTTTATTTGCCCCAAGACCAGGGGCAGTAATCCCGTAAGTGGGTCCTTCCGCCTTAGGCTGCAGCATTAGTGCAGTGGGGAATCCAGGGGGAAAGARGTGAACAGAAAAGGTCCAATTGTGAGCTCCAAAGTGAGAACTCAGTAAAGTTTTTGACATCACTAAAGTCAGGCAAATTCCTCACCAAAAATAATAATGAATAAAATGCCACAGATATTTGCTCACAGAAACAGAGCTGTTTTACCCTGAATATGATTTAGGCAAATAATAGAGCACATGACTTTGTGGGGGTAGGAGTGTTGGAGAAAACAGAGAAGAGGCAAAATTCATGRAAAATGAGAGACAAGTTGGCAAAGGCTGGGCAGGCCCTTTATTGAGACTGCCCTGCAGGAGAACTCRGTCCGGTCAGGAGGAGGACCTCCATACTGCCTTCTGAAGGGTTAAAAGCTCTTGGTAGGAAATGCATGCATGAAGGGTAACAGTTTTGCAGAGGGGAAGCAACACAGAGAGAAACAAATTCCTGTTTTCAATTCTTCAGCATTTACATCTACACAAGGCGACCAGAGCACTGCATCAGTGCAATGTCTTCCCYCTCAAGCCCCACACCGTTTTGTGTAGGCTTTTCCTTTCATCAAAGAAAAGCACCATTATCTCATCCCGCTGCCTCTTACCAGAGCAAAGAAGGTCATTCACCAGAAGGTATGACTCTACCATGCTTAAAACCTGTAGCTGCCAGCTTTYACCTTGCAGGAGTTTTTATGGCTGAACTGAACCTCATTCACTGTAATGACTAGCAGCATACAACAGCCATGACTTCAGGAGTGCGAGCTGACTTCTCTGTCTCCTGGCCTCTGCGGTAGCGGAGGTCAGAACAAGAGCCTTGAGAACATCTCCTGGAGAGATTTGTATGGAGGTTGAATGAGGCAGAATTTGTATATACAAAGAAAGTAAAAGGTAAAACCACCCTTACTCCTGGGAACATAAGAGTTTAAGAAACTCAGCAAAGATGAGATACTCTGCATCACCTTATTCTATGTGTGTGTTTACACAGGGAAGTCTCCACACATTAGTATTTAGCTATACTCTTAAGAAGTTCAGATAAATACTTCTTTCGCATCCTTTACCTGCTTCCCACGTGCTTGATCCAAGTCTTCTAATAAGGTTAGACAGGATAGAAAGAAGGATAGAAGGATAGAAAATAAGTGGCCATGAAAAAATGCTACTGAGTGTTCCTTAAAGCAGCACTTAATTAAATGCAAAATGTGTTTTCCTGCAATGCAAGATAAATACATTAAATGCAAACTCCAGTTTCCTACAATGTAAAAGAAGTAATAAGGATTTTGMCCAAATAAGCAAGAAGACCTGATTCTCAGTACGGATGAGGGGAACTAGAGTTATTTGCACCAGATGAGATCCATCCCTGTAATTTTACAGTTATTATAGCTAAAAATCAATTGTCTTTTCTTTCTGAGAGATTTTTTGACAATCCTCCCTGCTGACTATAAGCATCACTTCCCAGCACCTCCCTGTAGAATTCACAACACCTGCTCCCCTTTCCAAGAGAGGAATACAAAAGCGAGGGCAACTCAGTTCCTCTCCCCTTGCATCCTTTTGTTCACAAGCCTATAACCTACTCTTGAACCGTTAATACCCCTTATGTTTTCCTTACAGCAGGTGCTTCTAGGAGGCTGTGGATAATCACCATGTGTGAAGACCCTTTATTCTACAGATGCAACATGGTAGGTTTTGCTTGCTACTCRGTATTCAAACGGACTCGCTTTTGAGTGTCTCGGCAGAAGAACAGTGTTTATTGGCATTTGTTCAGCTCTAAGCAGAGCTCAGCCGTAGCTCGTCAATGCATCCACGAAGTAGCAGAGAATATAAAACAGGCCTCTCCTCACACTGGAGCTTTGGTCTTGAATAAAGAGCCACAGTGAACTTYTGCAAATACTATAAGATAGCGAGTACTCTTCAAGTTTTACTGAGGGCTTCTCAGACTGAAGATGTTGTTTTGGAGTCCCAATCAATCACTTCTATAGATCATGAAAATCAAAGCTGTTATCTGCTATGCCAAAAAGCCTCGTTGTGCCGTGCTTCTTTGAAGGACAGCCATGTTGCACGTTGCAGTGGGATGAGTGTGCCTATGGGTCACACACATGACTAAGCTTCCTGAGAGCCAAACTGCTYCAAAAGCCTAGAGACTTCTGGGTTTGTAAAAAGAATTTTTTCCCCCGCTTTAGAGTGATAATGGTCCAAAATGATGAACCAACACTGACTCAAGTTTGTACTTTCTCATTACAGCAAATAACYAATTGTATTTTTCTATGTATAACTCACATCTCAAGTAATCCATACAAAAATCAGAAATAGGGCATGACTAGGAATAAAATTTGGAAGATGAAGGGCAAGAGAAGTATTAAGAGAGAATTAGCACTGGGATTAACTTCTCTCYTTATTAGTTACTAAATTGTAGGATTTCTTGTTGTCTTTGTTTTTTACAGATTACCTGCAAGGTTACATGCCTAAAAAGAAGATAACAGTTCTATACATACTCAACTCCATTGAGAGAAGTGGAGTTGTACACGTAGATACCTGTCTCAGTCACTATGTACTGGGAGCATAAACTCACATCCTTTATTTCATTTACATTGGTTTAAAGGCAGACAGTGAGCTATAAACTGAATTTGTGCGAAAAGGCTGTCTGTTTTTGCGAAAGAATACTGGTTACTATTTATTCTCTCTTTGGTCGGGAACCACAGCATCTTGGGAATATTATGTCTGTCCTGCTAGGTGTCTCTATACTGATAAAAAGTGAAGCAGAAATGTCTTCCTAGTGGAACTGGCTCTAACTGTGTCACTGGTTGATCTGTATAGTCCTGGATTACTTCTTCGTGGATATCCATTAATATCAAAACAGGATGTGGTATGTGCGAGATGCTCACAAAGACACCTGTACTAATAGCCTTAATTCATCTATAAAGAAACTGTTGAAATTAGTTGACAAGGTAATTTCTTAAGGGAAAGATATCACCATTGACCTTACATTAGAAAATAATTTAGAATGAGTTATAGTCAGGGTTGYTAAATAAAAATGTATTGAACACAAGTTGCATTGTGTTCATATTTTAGTGGAATTAATTGGAATATGAATACTTTTAAGTAACTGCCAAGAATAGTTAATGTTCCATGACATTATCAGCTCACATAGATTATTAATCAAACATGAAATGAGTGAAATTGCAAATGATATGTAACAAAACTGAGGGGACAGATCTCAGAGTGGCATTTGGGAATGTTATTCAAATCACCAGGAATCAGGTGTCTAAACATATTTTAAAAAATCTTGGGCTTAGTGACTCTCATGTGARTCATTCATTAGTACTCTATAATTTTATCTCCAATTAGAATTATACAAGTTCAGCTGCTTCACATGAACAGAGATTTRCTTTCCTATCTATCAGGTGTCGTGAAAGTTTCTTCTCAGAATGGACCCTCTATATAGTTATTATTTTAAAAKATTTAGCACCAATGCTTATCTCTAGGAAGGAATATGAATTTATTATATTATTTATGCTTCTTATCTAAAAATAATCTTCTGTGTAATAGAAATTACCCAATGAACTG
Source organism: Rhea americana (assembly GCF_003343005.1). Classification (NCBI taxonomy): domain Eukaryota; kingdom Metazoa; phylum Chordata; class Aves; order Rheiformes; family Rheidae; genus Rhea; species Rhea americana. The sequence goes on along the minus strand of NW_028186357.1, from coordinate 1,257,609 downwards.
AGGGAGCTCTCATTCTCATTCTCCATATTATCCCTTTTGAAGATTTCTTTATATAGGCAAGAGCAGAATTACTGAGGAAGATATTTCAATATTCAGTCTGCTTGCCCAACACAGTAAGAAAAACCACTTCTCAGGCATTGGAGAATTGGCACTGGATTTAGTTGAAAGAGCTAATCTTGCTATAAATACTTCTTCAGGKGAGACATATGCTAAACGTTAATATCTTCTCAGCTGGAGTCAGGCACCCTTGCTTTTCAGCAGCAGTTCTTTGCAGCGTTCCACAGTTCCCATCTCCCACAGCAGCTGTTTGTTTTCCCTGGCTTTAACACTTATTGAGCTTGAAGCCTGATGGAACGAGCGCTATGTCTTAACATCCTGTAGACCTTGAAACAGTTAAATGATATGCTCGATTTGAGCAGACAAATTCAGTTGAAGTCCTTTCAAGGTGTGCACCTTTTCCCTGATACGCCCAATGCCAAACAGAAGACTATTCAAACCTAGTTAGCTATTAAAAGCTGTTAGTTAATTGGTACTGATAGAGACTTTAGACTTTAGCTGATTGTATCCGAGAATTCATTGTGCAGAGACAAAATGACTCAAGAGAAAAATTACGCAAGGCATGGGCTTCCCTGATTAACCTGACCTGCTTAACTGCATTGTTCTGTATCATTCAATATTATGTTATTGGCATATCGGGGAGGGAGAAAGTGAAACATCTTGATGGAAACAAGGAGGAGAGTGCATATATTCTCTGTTCATGAAACAGTTAAGACAGCTTTAAGCCCAAAGATGCTTCGTTGTGCCTGAGTGCTCAAGGGTGGATGTTTAATCTTCCTAGTAGGAAGACAGGCAAAAGGAAACTGTTCTTTTTAAAGGATTAACTACTAGCTTGAAGGATGATGTCTCACCTCCTGCTGATGTCCATAGAGCTAAAAGAAAACTGAGAGTCAGGAGCAGAAGCAAGAGGTTACCTGTACTACTTCCTTGACCAGTGTCTTGTCAGTCCCAGTTTTGGCTCTCTGCAGGCCRCTGACACTCTCTCCAATCCAAGTGATGAGGGCAAACTTGACTCGCTTGCTCATGGCATCACCGGTGGTAAATCGGACAAAACCAAACAATCGAACATCATCTGGAGAGACAAAGAAACAAGGAGAGAACAATTAAAAACCAACGTGTCCTTGCCCCACTCTTTTTTTTCGAGTGGGAATATTKCTGCCAACTTAATGGTCAAGTCAGGCACATAATACTGAGTATTTGTGAGGATCATTGTGGGTTTACAGAGGCACTGCACACCTGCCCGTGGCTTGCAAGATGTGCTTTGCCAGCGTTAGGTCTGTCTTCCTAGGGAGCTCTGAGTGACTAGGAGGAATCTGGCTCTGCTGGCTGCACCATGCTACATTAGTGTGCTGCTGGTAAGTTTGGGAAGGACTAAAAAGAGTCAACTGGCAGTTCAAGGTCACTGAGCTAACCCAATGATATGTCCAGCCAGATCATTCATCTGCAGGTCACTGGTTAAGAAGGAAAGAAAGTGATTACCCAGCCACTCTCTTTCTTACAGGATAGCAAGATCACATTTCATAACATATGCTCAGAAAATGGCTGCAGTGCAAATCTGATTCTTTCCCCTTCTTCCATTTAGCAACATTTTTGGCTCATTTGAATCAGTTTATAAGGGGTGAGGGAGCAGGAGCAAAAACCATCTGCAATTACTTCCCCAGATGTGCTTTTCTACTCGTTTCTAAGACCTGTAGAGAAGCGGGAACAYTAGGCCTTGGATTTTAAAACTGTTCTAACCCTTGCTTCACAGCTGATTTCTGCTATATCAGGCTAGACTATTTAGTCTGGCTATGTGTGTAAAAACCTTGTAAACTCCTTGTCTCGAGGAGTTTTTTCTTTCATTGCAGGGTGACTCATCCACCAAGGCGGTAGGATGCTGTCATGATTGCAAGCTCTTATAGGGCCTGTGATAGTATCCAATCATAGCCCCAGTCTTTTCTGGCAGCTTGCAGGATGCTGAAACCTACGACCAGGATTGTGCAGAAATGCAGAGCAGATGGACAGTTGTGCAATCGTGGAATATACCTAATCATAGCTACTTCATCTTTGCCACTGAAGATCTTTTCAACGAAGCAAGATGACTCAAAATAGAACAAACCTGCTGTTTGAAAAGAATCATGTTAATCCTGGTTACTCTTGCTGTGGCCAGCTCAATATGTTTTATATTTATTTGCTGTCTTGACTGCATGCCAAGTGAGAACACAGTCTCCAAGTGTGGTAACATGTTCACTAAAATCACCTTCATTGGGGTCCATTTCAGCCTTCTCCATAAATGGTCAGGATAGCCCCAGGAGCTCTGGAGATAGGGAAGAAGCAGCTCTATATTGTCCATCCTCAGAAAATAAGCTGCTAGAAATCAATGCAAAAAAGGTGGGATGTTCTCTGAAAGCTGACAAATCTCAGTGCTTGTTAAACACTTTACTTTGTCAAAGCCTGAATAAGCAGAACTARCTTTGATGGAAGATATTAACTTTTTAAGTCTTAAAACCTCATCCATCCTCTCCATATTTTGTTCTCTATGTACTTTTTTTTCTACTGAAAGAGAACTTTTGGGTAAAACTGGAAAATGTGTGTGTGTGAAWGAATAAGTCTGTAAGAGTGTGTAAAACAAATGCCACTAAGAATTCCAATTTTGAAACAAAAAGAGAAATCTTGTTCAAAAAACTAGACATGCAGATGGATCTCTTGAAGGAGAAGAACCATGTGCATCAAAAGTGCAGGCAAACAAACCTTCTCTTACAGGCGTCCTATTCCTGGCAGTATGAGAAGCCTCTAGTGAGAGCTCGCATTCCTGASAGCAAATCCTCTTGCCAAGATTGATTAGAACCGTAAATGAACCGACAGCCAGGAAATGCCCAAGGTGAAGAGAGACTGTAAATCCCCGAACGTTACTATTAACAGTTATAGGAAAAAAAACTTGCTTTCCCAGATTATGACAGTAAAGGAGGCCACATTTTGCTAAGAATTGTGCTGTGGTTCCTCTGGGAACACAGTGCTAGAAGGCAATTTAATGTTATCAAGTCCTGGCCCCTACTATATTGTAACCGTGTCACAATCCTTGTCATGGACTTACCACTTTCCACCTTGAGTATGTAGGTTTTTCAACCTTGCTACTTCTACTAAAGGCTATTGTAGATCCTGAAGATTGCTTTGGAATATGTCCCTTTACGTAGATAATACGAAAATATAGTGAATATGAAGAATTCCAAATTTTTGTGCAGAGCTTTTTCCTAGCAACCCAAAAAGGACATTGAAGGAGCATGTCTGACAGCATGAGCTTTAATTTGACATGAACCCACAGGCCACTGGCAGCAAGGGGATCTTGATTCTCAGCAGAAAAGTTTGAGCGCTTGCTCATTCTGTTTGAAAGCAGCTTCATCAAGGGCACTTAAGAGAGCCAAAATTAGCTGTTGCCTGTGAGCTTTCATCTTTTAGATCATCTACAGCTTGGTGAGTCTGAGCAACTGTTACCTCATCATGTTAAGTCCTAATATGTTTAATGAGCAACAGAGGTTAGATTTAGGACTTTGAGTCACAGTCTTTGGCAATACTTCCGCAGGACACGTTYACCTGTGTGGGCTTGAAAGGTTACACCCAAGCTGAGTGCTTTCTCCTTGTGTCTCCCTGGGGAGGTTTTATGCCCCCACGGTAGGCAGTTCTTCAGCTGCCACAGTTTTCACTCCACTGTGTTGAATATAAACTGTCAGTATGTGATGCTTTAACTTAATGTGTCAGGTTGTGAATTGCAGTGGCAGAGGCAGATAAAGCCAAGAGGGAATGTGGATCAGGGCCCTTAACAATTAACATGTCTTTTTCCCAGTGTGTAATAGGAACAGGCGGGGAGTTTTCCAGCAGCAGTGCAGCCTGCGTATGTCCCTCCAGCCGCTGCTCTGAATCCCTGAGCAGAAGTGGTTGGGTTTCACAATTAGTCTGAAGCATGTTCAGAGCCATAACGGGATCAAAATGCAAGCGCTTTTATACTCACAGATTTCCTYTTTCACAGTTAATCCGTTCTACCCTGACACATCAGCTCACTGTGCTGGAAGTCRTCAGTGCCATCAGTGCCAATTGCACTGGAACCTCAAGACATTAATATTATCTCCCTTCTCTTTTTCACACACATACAAAAATTGGTTTTAGGAATTCKCTGGGTTTGTGGGAGAGTGAAAAAAATTATAGAGAGATAGCAGATTTCCTCTGAAAGAAGGAAATCCTGTCTAGCTCTGTACAACTACCTTCCTAGTTCCTAAGCTATGAATTTAAGGGCAGAGAAAAGCAAATAAGGCATATTATTAATAGAACTGGGTAGAACAGAAATAGCAGCTTTATTTGAGAGGATTTCACAAGCTACAAACAGCACAAATTAACAACATTAATTCCTACTAATGTCACTGCTCCTTTAACTGCAATTGGTAGTAGGTGCTATTCAAACTATGAAAAGTATAACGAGTGCCTTAGTGAATGTTGCTTAGTATCTTTCCCCAAACCYTTTACTTATTAGCAAGGCAGGAGTTTCCAAATATACTGATTAAGCTGCTCTTGGCTGTCAACAAAGCTTGATGTCAAGCTGCAAGATTTCCTTGATAGTGTTCCCCTTTTTTCCCTCCGCTCAGACCCTTTGATTCGACAGCACTAAAAAAATCCCCATTAGACTGAAATGCACTGACTCCTCAGCCAAAGCTCTTAGCTGCAAGAAAGAAATACAGTGTCAGAAGCTTCATGGTTCTTAGTCTTAGAGCTCTGAATGGCCAAGCAAGAGGCATGCTGAGATAAGGCCACCACTCCAACTTCATCTGCCTGCTAAATCGAGGTCAGGYGCAGGAAGGCATCTGATAGAAAGATCTACTTTTGTGTTCTGGCCAACACTGAATTACCAATAGCACATGACAGATTTCAACAGGGGATTGTTTGTTTTGGTTGGAATTTATTCGTTTTAGAATTAATTTGTAAAATTTCCATCTCTTCAGCCACCCAAACTCCGTTTAGTCACCTGGTAGGAGTACACACAGAAAATGACCCTTATCTATTGCACTGGCTTTTCCCTSTTTTATACTCCAGGGGGGATCCTCAGGGCTTGCCCCTGAAAAAGCCCATGAAAATCAGCTTAGCCTTGCCATAGCCTCTSTTGGTGTTTGGAGCGGGCTCTGGGTGAGGGTCCAGAGCTGGAAGCAGTGCAGCCAGGTGCGTGACGGTGGCTCTGCACCCTGGCTGAGATGGTTGGGGTGCAGTGCTGTCCCAACACAGCTGTGCCGCTTTGGGAGTGGTGCTAATCCCTCCTCACCCAGACACCCGCCCGTCCMGCCCCAGCCCCTGCACCTCTGGTGCAATGCTGCCTTACCTCACCCAGGCACATTCTTTTGAGTCATCTAAGACAAATACAAAATGTTTGCCCTCAGGACCATAAACCCAAGACGTGCTGTAGCTGAGGCAGCAGTCCTTCTCCGGGAGCCTGGTGGTGGTTCAGGACACGTGCAAAGCAAGGATGATCAAACACTGAGTTCCCTGCTTTCTTGGGGCCAGTGAAGCTAGTGGTAGTGTGTTGTCAGCATGAGATGCTATGAGAGGAAGACTGAGACCTTCTGACCAGGGCTAAATACAGGCACCAGTGAAGTACAGAGGTGCCCAGGGCTGCAGAGCACACTTCGGAGGGTTGCAACATGGTCACAGGCCCCATCACCTGCTTTACCAAACCACAGATCCCTTCAGCTGGGTTAACTATTTCTGTTGAAGSAGTAAGGAGCAAATGTGGTCCACAAGCGGTAGCTGCTACCCCAGCCACAGTGGTCCTGTATTGGCCTCTCTCTTGAACTAGGTATATACTTGAGCACAGAGTGGGAGGAAACTGGGCAGCTACCATCCAGCTGATCTTTGATCCTCTTCTCTGAAGGAAGGAAAGATTTCATTAGAGTTGGCCAGAAGTGAGACGCCAGACAGGCCGCCCCACAAAAGAACATGCAGTAGATGAAACCCTCCTTTTTACTTGCTCTTGTGCCTTGCACAGGATGGTAAAATGCAGACCTACAGCCATTCTATTTTAATTAAGCATCATAGAACTAAACTGAATGCACAGAGTTGCTCTTTCAGCGCAGAACTTGACCTGATGAGTTACTCCCACAAAAACTAATAAGAAAACTCCCTAAGACAACCTTCCTTCCATCCCTAGGGACAGCACGAGCTGTAGCTCCAGCTGCCAAACCCACAGCACTGCAGCTGGAGCCACCACGGCCACAGCGAGGGCCAGGGAAACTCTGCAGACAAAGACGCTGTGAAATTCCCATAAACCATCGTGGTTCCTAGGTCTTCCTTTCCATATATGTACAGGAAAGCAGGGAAGACGGACTTTAAAAAGGAAGAACAGAACTAGTCAGAGACTGATTTACAAAGCCATTTTAGCACCTAAAGATGTGATACCTATCTCATTATACGTCTTCTATTTTTTACAAATCTCAGGTGTTTCCCTGCAACCTCAGATGTCAACATTAGCATGATGATCTGATTCTTGTCTCTTATCTCCTAAGTTCTGGAGATAACCAGAACTAACCAGTTCTGGCCAGTTATGGCTAGGCTTTATATGGGAATTGTCATAAACCCAGAAGAGCYTGCATTTATTTCAGGAGTTGGTTCTGTTCCTATTTTCTTCCTAATATTTTATATCAACCAGAAATAATTTTGTAGAGTATTTGTTTCATACCACAGATTTTCAGTTCTTCCTTGTGCTGAATGCACAGTGTGGTTTTGGTCTGATCTTTTCAGACACATGAATAACTATCCCATTTCATGCTGTCATTGCAATTATTTATCTGAACCGGGGCTTTCCAAATAGAAGGGTCATTATTTCTTTTGTCAGAGATGCATTGAAAAACAACTGTTCACATGCGGGATGGGGAAAAATACAGTATTCAAACTTCTCTATTTCTTCCTGGCAGTGTGTGCAAAAAGAAATTAAACTACAGACATAGACTATGCAATACTCGGTTACTCAGTAAGACTGGAAAACGCACCATGYTGATCAGTGCAGTCAGGTATCACTGATATTTTAAAAATGTTAAGCATATGTTTTGRACTGGTGTTGTAGTTCAGTAGTATTTCAGCTGTACATCATGCAACTCTTCTCAGAAACAGCAGCAGCCCAAGTAACAGACTTTGAAATTAACTTAAAAATAAATAAATAAGCCTTCACATCCTTCCTTATAACAACCTTCAACTCTTATCTGTGTTCCTGGCTTCAAATCCGCCAGCTCAGCTTTTTGTTTAGAATACTGATGGCACGTATTGCTAAACATCAAATTAATGCTACGTCTGGATCCGYGCCATCTGCACAGGCAGGAGCTGTAACTGTGAAGTAGAATGGATCAAAAGCCTTGAATTAAGTCCTTGYTTAATGCAGAGGTAATCTTGTGCTGTTAAGCCCAACCAAAACAGTCCTTAGCCAGAAGACACAGGGGGTGTCTACACTGCGTGTTTAATGACCCTGATACAGTTAATGTCCTCAACTTACAGTCTCCAGACTCCCTGGGTCAGACAAAAGGAAATACAGCCATGTACGTGGGTCATTATACAGGACTGCAAGAGGGAGCATTATTAGAAGCCACCTCCTAGTCGTCTAAGGCCAAACTGTGCTGGTCTTCTTGAGGCCTGATATGGACTGGAGCATGACAGCAACTGATGAGCAAATGCTCAGAGCTCAGGCTATGCTTATATGGGTATAATCATGGGCCCCTGTACAAAATGGCATTGAAGAATTTCTTACTATGTTTTCTTCCTTGAAGAGTGGCAATCGCTGTCTCCAAATAATGGGAAAGGGAAGGATGATAGTAGGATTATGCATTTCCTTAACTCTTCTGCCAGTACACAAGGCTTAGTAAAAAGTTCAGAAAGCCTCCACCCTGGGATATGTAACATGTAGTTCTGATGTACACTGAATGTTTGAGAACACAGCAGGCAAGAGCAATGAAACCTGCACAAGATGGATAGGGTGCCGCAGCAGCTCCTGAAGCAGGTCATGGGCCTCACTGYTCCAGGAGCTGAGCATCTCAGCCGTTCATGCGTTCATTGAACAGCAGCACRCAGATTGTTTCTGGAGGTTTACAAAGATCTGCTTTGTCACATGTTTTTTTGAACTGCTACAACCATTAAATGAAGCAATTTCACTTTCTTTCCCTGGGTCATTATCCAGTATTGCTCTCTGAGTAGGTTTACAGAATTAGYAATAAGTTTGGCCATGGTCCACATGCAAAGACTTATGTATGGGAAGAAGAAAAAATTTGACCCTCCTAAAAACAACCTCTCCAGCCCTTTATAACCTCTACCCTTGCACAAGGCAGGATACCCACTATGGGCAAAGGCAAGTCTTCCAAATTGGTACCAACAAACTTCCTGGYTTCAGAGCCGCATGAATTAGCACAYACTGACTCTGCCTTCCCTGTAATTTAATGTCTTGAGGAAAGTGGTMTGTACAGCATGCTGAAGGTGCTCTTAATAAGAATGGTTATTAAAGAAAGCAGGAGATACAGACRTTTTCCACTCAGAATGGCACTGAAATAGCCGGTGTATAAATCGAGCCAAGCAAGCTCTGACCGAGGTGCTTGGCGGTGCTTCACATGCTGAGGTTTACAATTCCAGCTCCCGCTCGCACCTTCAACCACCAAATTACATTCAGCTTCTACAAGAGGCAGCTGCAGTATGCTGTGGCTTTCAAGACAGTGTTTTTCACAAAACAGGAATTCAAAACAAGGAAGGAAGTTTATTTGGATGTTAGGTTTTTTTTATCTTTTAATCATATTTGCGCTTTGCGTGGATAGTAGCTTTTTCCCCTCCAATAAAATTTAGAAGGAGCAGGAGGGAWGAGAGGTAGCAACAGGAAGAAACAATATTTAGCCTCTCTTCCCTTCCTCCTCTTTTTCCACTGACTTTGTTTCAGTAGAAATATTCCAACCAGCTCTGCTTCATAGTAACATTTGGCACCTTTCTTCCAGATGGRAAGGAAATCTCTAACTTCATTGCTGGCATGAACCTTGCTTTCTGACTGATGTCTAGTGGTCCAGGCTATGGGAAGCTGCACAGATGGAGTCACTGAAACTTGCTTCTCTTCCTTCCTCAACTGGTGCAGCATCCGTTAATTTGTGGGTGGAGGAAGTTCCTTTCTGACGCTTAGCCAAGAACCTGGCACCTGAATTTGCCTAGTTCTTTAAAGCCTAGAGGTAGATTTGAGAATAACCTCCCGTGTCTCTGGTCTGTCAAGGAACCAGCCCATAGAAGGTGCGTATGGGGAAAGAGGGAGAGAGAGAAAACTCGAGCAGCCATAAAGGATTTAGCTTCACATTTTAGGCTAAAAATGGGCCAGAGTCAACCCCAAACAAGCTCTTATTTATATCTTCCCTCATCTTGCTTATGCCTAAAAAGTGCAGAATTTCCTTTTTGCTTTAAAAATGTTTCAGTATTGGGACCAGCATGGCACTTTGTTGGTATAAAACCAAGTTTTCTCAAACTATTATCTGTTTTAATGCCCTGTTTATAAATATGCGTTTGGCACATACAAGTGATGGCAAGAAAACAAACCTGGCCGTATTCTAAAATGCAATATGTGACCCGTTAATTGTTACATACATCCTACCCAGCCCAACCAGTAACTGCTCTCTGCCAAAGCCCTTCTCCCTGCTGATCCACTCAACAAGAATATTCCCTTTGCTACAAAAGGGAAGATATGAACTGTTCCTAAAGAGGGTACCACTTTAGACAAAACATTAAGAATCAACTCAGACAAAATAAGAGACTGATTCCTTAAAAACAAGGAGAGAAAATAAATGGAGAAGGTTGCTTTRGAAGCCTCAGATGCGTGGAGATGCTCTTTCGGTTATCTCAGCCACAAGAAGGGACAGAGAACAAAGGTGCTCAGATATTTAAGCTGTTGACCTCCAAGAAAACTACTAACCCTTTAGATACTGTTGGCGTGAACTTCAGAAGTGCTGACACCTTGAAATTTCCCRAAAGACCACTAGGAACTGAGATGCTCAGCACTTCTGGGCAAAAAAGAAAACAAGAAGTTGCCTCTCTTCAAAATGGAACAATGTGGCAGAACTGAGGACAAGCCCTGGGCTTTTCTTTATGCCTGGTACTTTCTTTTTTTTTCTTTTTCTTTTTTTTCYTGATGTTCCGCATTAAAAAACATTGGGTGGAAGAGGGGTTCTTGTGGTACAGGTCATCAGCTCTCCTGACCTTGACTACTTSAATCTAAAAAGGATGCCATTCTATTTTGAAGACTTCCCGTGCAAAGGTCTCAAGAATAGCTGGAAACTATAGCAGTTGTATCAGTACTGACAAGACCCCATCRCAAATGTCGTGGTAGAACAATCTAAACACTATAATTTAGTGACTACTTCCCAGGGCTAGAATGTAGTTTTCTCCTAAGATCCTATTTACTAATCAGAAGACTAGTACTGTCCTCATTTAAATCAGTGGAAGTCCTCRCCTCAATAAAATACAGCCAAGACCTAGGACTAGAAAGTCCAAAATGGACCAGTAAGACTCTCACAGTTATTAGCATTTCAATCCATGCAGGGCTCTTTGACCACAGTGCCTCCCAGGATTCGCCCCATCTTGGGAAGAGAGATTGCTTAATATACARTTCCTTCAGAAAACAGATACGTAAGTCTAAAAATGCAGAATATTAACCATAACACTTGWCTATGGAGTAACTAAATGAGTTAGGAAGGCTTTGTTGGTTACAGACTGGCATTAGTTACAAACGCTTCATATCTCGTATCACCTCATGACATTATTAAATATTGGGCAAGATAGGGGGAAAAGCTTTAAAATACTCCCCAGAAGTTATTTTGAAAGAAATCAAAGCATGTTTTTGTAAAACATGTCAAAACTTAAGATGAGATTAAGTTAAATATTTCTCCATGTATTTTCATTTCCCCTCAGGGTTTTGTTTCTCCTGTTAATATTCTATGGTTGACAGCTTAACTATCAGCTGCCACGTTAAACCTAGAGCCGCCGCTGCCACGGTTGTGCAGCGCCACATACACAATTGCTGTCAGCGCAGTATTGTTCAAGCAAATCTGCACAACCACTCTGCTCTAGGGTTTCATGTTCTTAAAAATCGGAGCGAGCCTTCTAACTGCAGTTATGTTAGCACTACCTACATTACATAATTTACAGGAGAAGAATTTCCTTGCGTAACAGTCAGTATGACTAATTTTTTTAGCCATAAAAATTGGAGGGTTTTTTGCTCTTCAGTAAGATATGCTCTGAAACTGCAGTGCTAAACAATGGGACTCTTGCTAAGCAAGCGTTTTAGCTGGTTTATACGCAGACTGAGAAGCAATGAAAATTACAGAAAAGAGGGGAAAACCCCAAAGGACCTAAAGTCCTGGGGTGAAACAAAGGACTGATGGGGCTACGGACTTTGGCTGCCACGGGAGCGAGTTGCGCTCTGTGGTGGCAGGAAAACCCAGTCATGCAGGACAGGGCGAGACATGGGGGAGCAGCAGGACACGCTTCACTTCAGCCAAGTTTCCTCCAGCTCTTTACTCCCCTGTCTTGGGCAACAAGAAATATCCGTTTCTTATCCAAGAGCAACCACGGCAGAGCTTACCTGTGCACTTCCTTGTGAAGGTTTCGTAGTCTACCCCTTGGTCTCCGGGGACGATTGTGGAGCCATCGTATTTAAATGTCACCCTTTGGGACGGGGAGAAGAGGAGAAGAGGAATATATTTAAAATTCACCCTTTAGAAAGGGGAAAAGCGGAGAAGGGGATTGACATAGTTAAAAGTCACCCTTTGGGAAGGGAAAAGAGGAGAAGGGAAGTAATGTATTTAAGTCAGTCTTTAGGTAGGAAAAAGGAAAARGGAAAAAGGGGGTTGATGTATGCAAAATACACCGTTTGGGAAGGGAAACAAAGGGGGGGCTGATGTATTTAAAAGACATCCTTCGGGAAGGGAAAAGGGGAGAATTGACGTATTTAAGTCAACCTTTAGGAAGGGCAAAGAGGAGAAAAGGGACAATACGTTCAAAAGTCGCTCTTGGGGAGGGGTGGTGGTGATGTATTAGAAGACATCCTTGGGGAAGGGAGCGGAGGGGAGGGGGGTGGTGTGTCCGGAAGACCCTCGCCGGGAAGGGCGGGTAGCGCAGCGCTGCCGGGCCAGGCCGGGGCC